>NC_045441.1:50377017-50474137 GCF_002776525.5 Piliocolobus tephrosceles
GGGGAGGGATTGCATTGGGGAGTTATACCTGATATAAATGATGAATTGATGGGTGCTGACGAGTTGATGGGTGCAGCACACCAACATGGCACATGTATACATATGTAACAAACCTGCACGTTATGCACATGTACCCTAGAACTTAAAGTATTAAAAAAAAAAAAAAACTTAAAAAAAAAAACAAAAAACAAAACAACAAAAAAAAAAAAACAAAAAAAACAGAAGGAAGAAACATACCTTGCCTTTCTCACCACCCCTTACATGTTACTCTTTTGAGTGATTATTTATCTAGGAGGTAGGGTTGAGCATGCACAGCCCAGCCCAGCCACCCACATCCCAGCCTGCTTTGAGATATGTTTTCTGTAAGACACACACCTCTTCTGTCACTTCAGAAGCAGCCTGCGAGGGTGCTGGGGTGGGGGAAGAGTCCTGTGCCTGGCTATACAGTGTCTGGTTGTATACATTCATTTCAGAGCAAAATGTAAAGAAGCCCATGTATTCAGCAGACCAACTCTGTGTTTCCCAAGTCAGCTCCAGTTTTAGTGGAGCTGATGTCTTGATCATTGACTTTCTGATTTTGTTACCTATCTCTCAGTTGGTTCAGACCTCAGAAGGGTTAGCAAGGAGGGGCCTGTACTGCCCTCTAAAACATTAACAGGTACATAATAAATTCTTGTTTTAAAAAACTTTTGTATGAACATGTTTTTATTTTTTAAAATTTTTACTTCCATAGGTTTTTGGGGAAAAGGTGTTGTTTGGTTATATAAGTAAGGTGAGTTGTGAGACTTTGGTATACCCATCACCTGAGCAGTATATACTGAACCCAATTTGTAGTCTTTTATCCCTCACACCCCTCCCACCCTTTCCCCCAAGTCCCCAAAGTCCATTGTATCATTCTTATGCTTTTGCATCCCTATAGCTTAGTTCCCACTTATGTGCGAGAACATACGATGTTTGGTTTTCCATTCCTGAGTTAATTCACTTAGAATAATGGTCTCCAATTCCATCCAGGTTGCTGTGAATGCCATTATTTCATTCATTTTTATGGCTGAATAGTATTCCATCTCTCTCTCTCTCTCTCTTTCTCTTTCTCTCTCACACACACACACACACACATATATATATATATATCACAATTTCTTTATCCATTTATGGATTGATGGGCATTTGGGCTGGCTGCATATTTTTGCAATTGTGAATTGTGCTGCTATAAACATGCGTGTGCAAGTATCTTTTTCATATGACTTCTTTTCCTCTGGGTAGATACCCAGGAGTGGGATTGCTGGATCAAATGGTAGTTTGGGTACATGAAAAATTCTTACTCAATTCTTTAGAACTTTTTTTTTTTTCTGGACTATGATGCACTTGAATACAAAGCAAATGAATTAAGAGCAGTCTCCAGAAGGGGGCGGGACAAGTCGGGACAATGGCCTTCTGTGCCTCCTAGGGTGGTCACCAGGGTTAACTGAAATAATTTTTGCAAGGTTCCTGGAATGTGATATAAGCTATCATTATTATAACATGTGTTAAAATATTGCTCTCTGATTATATGTTATAAATGGTTAATTATAAAAATAATTGGAGAACATCATGCTAAGCACTTTCTACATATAGAAATCATTGACCATGGCCGTGTAGCATAATAGCTAGAACACAGTTCTGAGTAGATTACCTGGCCCCACCAGGCAGGCAAGAGAATGAATATGTAAAAAGAGAACTTAAAACAGCGTCTAGTGTGCAGTTGATACATGCTATTTGTTGTTATTCTCTTCATTGTTTTTACCATCATGAGTATTACTGAAGGTTCCATGAGGCCTGTGCTGTGACAGGTATTACTATATACGTTGTGTAGAAACAGTAGAAGGTTAAGTAGCCTGGCCAAGGACACTGAAAAGGGAGAAGCACAGCTTGACTTGAGTCTAGGTCTGTTGACTGCTAAATTACCTTGCTATTCAGCCACAACCTGGCAATTGCAAGCTCTGGAGACTCAGAACTTCCTGCCCACCCCTAATCAAGGGAACTAAGTCAAAGCCCTGCGTACGTGCTCATCTTATTCTCTCCACTCAGAAGTCACTTTTGCCCATCTGACCAGCCAACTTCAGCATTCAAAACCCCATCTTGAAGCCTATTCTGACATTTACCCCATTTTATAATCCCCAGTCCCCAAAAAGCTAATGTCTTTCTCTCCACATTTCCTGGGCATTTTATCTACCATGCCACTACTTTCACTTGCTCACATTTCACTAGAAATATTTGTGAGGATGTCTCTATCCCTTTTGATATTTTGGGTTTCTTGTGGCCTTTCTATTTCTAAATCCCTAGTGCTAAGCATGGTGCTTGGCACATAGTTGTTGATCAATATTTGTTTCATTAAATATAAGAAATCAATAACCATATTCACACTATGGTGACCAGCTTACCCCAGTTTGCCTGGAGCTTTTCTGTTTTTAAACCAGACAGAAAGCTCTGTGTCTCCTAGTCCCAGGTAAACTGGAACAGCTTGTCCCCCTAAAGTATACACTTGTACACATATAGATATACAGATATCTATTACAGGAATAGGCTCAGGCAAACCTGAGGCCTGACCCTCACAGGGGGATGGTACATATGGGAAAATGACTTTCCATTCACCCACTTTGCACTCAGGACTGTGTGCTAGGGTTGTTAATGGTAATTTTCCCCTGGCAGGCAGGCAGGCAGGCACTGGCTAGAGTCTCCAGGGCAGCTGGAAACGGCCAGAAAGGTATAAATCTCCCTGAAGAGGATGGCACAGGTGAGCTGGTGGCTGCTTCTGCTGGGATCCGGCGGCCCAGTGAGGTGAGATCAGCAGGAACTGGATGAGCAGGAAAGCCTTGCCCTGTGAGCTGTCCCCATCAGTGGGGTCATTTGCCAGTTTCCATTTATCATGTCATTAACTCCTCGAAAACAGCCCTTCACCAGTGCAATTCTACTCACCATTCTGTTGCTGTTCTAACGACTTCTCAGCTTTGGAATTTTTCCCACGAGGGATGTCACTTTTGTTCATCCATGTTCCACTGACTTGATTCTCAGCTTCTCCAGACGTCTTTTTCTCAGATTTGCCAGATGCGCCTTCTTCAGCCTGGCTTCTGGCTTCCATTTCCTTTTGCTGCTCCTCTGTGGCCAGGCGAGCCTTTTCCTCTGCTTCCTTCTTGGCCTTCTCCTCTGAATCCATGGCAAGTTGGGAAAGGCACAGAAAAGAGAAAAAGGGTAATGCCATTAGGAGAATGACCTGTTTTAATATGCAAAGAGGATCTAAGGTGTTTACTGAGTAGGTGCATTTTTGCTTAATTCATCAGATTGGCATGTATACTTACGAAACCGATAAAATAGGTTCATGATGATGACATTCTGAAAATAGTCAGTTAGAGGAGGGGTTGGGGAGAAAATAATAAGGATAATAATTAATAAACCAATATTGTTAATGATATTATTAATATCACCATTATTAATAGCTTCTATTGAGTGTGTTCTCTCTGCCAAGTATTATGCTGAGTGTTTTTTGGGGATTATGTATTTTCATCCTCAAAACAACCTTATAGCAGCTACTATTACTGTGACTCAATTTGACAAATGTGGAAATCAAGGCTGAGAGACATCATAAAACTTTCCCATAGCCACAGTAAAAACTGCAGCTTCATATGGGCTTGCTTAAGACCTAGAGTTTAAACACAAACAATTGATTACAAAACAAAAGGGAAAATATCCGACACTAGAGCAATTGAAGACAAACACACTGAGGACACTGTGAATTTAAAACAAGGAAGGGGATAATTGAGCCTTATGAAAAAAAACATGGTCTTCAAACTGTCCACAAGGTGACAGGTAGCCTTTAGTTTGGCCAGGTACCTGGTCTGTGTCTTTCCTTTTAATTAAAAGATGCTAGCATTATTTCCAATCCAGTTGATTATAAAAGGGCTTGGCTCTGTGCTTACTCAAAACCACAGCAGAATTGCATAGGTTAAGTATTTATGAAAATATTGGTTCACTCATCCAACTCATATTTATGGAGCAGTTGTAGTGTTAAGCACTGTTTTAGGTATGAGGAATACAGCAGCAAGAAAGTCAATTTATAAATAAGAGATCATAATTAAGTAAACAAATGACTAAGATACTTGCACATTGTAAAAAATGCTTTGCAGAAAACCAAAGCAGACTAATATGCTGGAATACAATCAGCATAGGGGAGGGAGATTGCATTAGACAAGGAGGTGGAGAAGGAAGGCCTCCTTGACAAGGTGACATTTAACCAAGTCCTAAATGATGAAGAGCTGGCCATGCAATAATCTGGACAAATAGTATCTCAGCCAGAGGAACTAGAAAATGCAAAGGCCATGAGGTAGAAATGAGTTTGGTATGCTCAAAGAACATTGAGTATGGTTAAAGTAAATTTGACAAGGGTTTAGTGACAGATGGTGTGGTCAAATGACCAAGGACAAGCAGGGTTCAGATCACGCAGGGCTTTGCAGGCAATGAGGTGGCATTGCATTGTAGAGAATATCCTACACAGAAGACACTTAACAGAGCCCAATCCTCCCAAGGTTCTAGAGACTCATCCCCTGTAGCACTTAATTCACTCCAAAGGTCTTCCAGCCTGTGCCATAAACTTCCATTGGGAAAAGGATTATTACATTTTTCTCCAGATGTGTTTTAAAATGCTCCACACATCATTATCAGGTGTTTTCTTTATCTTCTTTGTGTTAGCCTTGGTTCTGGAAAAAAGCTAATGCTCATAAATAATCTATTTGTTTTTAATCTAATGGACACCAGAGTGACTATGCATCTATCATATTTCCCTTTGTTTTAGCTGCTAAAGAGCTCAAAGTCCAAATTTGGTCCAGGTTCACATGATCATGAGGCTTTATGACATGTGTTTTGTGGAAGTCTATGATATCTGATTTAGTCTATTTCTCCTGCCTTTATATTTGCTTACCTAAGATGTCTTCCTTAATATATCATGTTTTCATTCATTGATTCATCCATCCATCCATTCATCCATCCATCCATCCATCCATCAATCCATCAATCCATCCACCTATCCATCCAAACCAATGCCCCAGCCTCATCCCCAAACAAATTAAATAAGATTCTGGAGAAGGAAGGGCAATAATAGGATAGTTTGAATGTTTTCCAGGTGATTTAAACATGCAGAATTGAGAAGCACTGATTTAAATGTTAAATGTTTGCCATTCAGTATTTCATGACATTCTACTCCCCAAAAGAGTATATTTGTAATTTACATTGAAAAGGTAAGGAAAGATTTCACAAATAACATAATTATGTACATGTGAAGTACAATATGTCTTCTGGCCTTTATAGAAAGGTACAACTACAGAGTGAAAATGCTCTTGCAGAAGAAGATGGTGAGATGGCATTCTTAGTAGGATGCAGGACCACAGAAGGTCCCCTGGAATGTTCACTCAGGCTTTATCTCATCCTTCTTCAGTGACTAAGGATGGGGTTTAAATGTCCTCTTTGCAGGTTCCAAGATGGCCAATAGGAACAGCTCCAGTCTGCAGCTCCCAGTGTGAGCAACGCAGAAGATGGGTGATTTCTACATTTCCAACTGAGGTACCAAGTTCATCTCACTGGGGCTTGTCAGACAGTGGGTGCAGTCCACAGAGCAGGGCGGGGCATTGCCACACCCAGGAAGCACAAGGGATTGGGGAATTCCCTTTCCTAGCAAAGGGAAGCAGTGACAGATGGTACCTGGAAAATGGGGTCACTCCCACCCTAATACTGCGCTTTTCCAACTGCCTTAGCAAACGGCACACCAGGAGATTATATCCAATGCCTGGCTCGGTGGGTCCCACACCCATGGAACCTCGCTCACTGCTAGCACAGCAGTCTGAGATTGAACTGCAAGGTGGCAGTGAGGCTGGGGGAGGGGCGTCTGCCATTGCTGAGGCTTGAGTAGGTAAACAAAGCAACCAGGAAGTTCGAACTGGGTGGAGCCCACCACAGCTCACAGAGGCCTGCCTGCCTTTGTAGACTCCACCTGCGGGGGCAGGGCATAGCTGAATAAAAGGCAGCAGAAACTTCTGCAGACTTAAATATCCCTGTCTGACAGCTTTGAAGAGAGCAGTGGTTCCCCCAGCATGGAGTTTGAGACCTGAGAATGGACAGGCTGCCTCCTCAGGTGGGTCCCTGGCCCCCGAGTAGCCTAACTGGGAGACATCCCCCACAGGGGCCGACTGACACCTCATATGGCTGGTGCCCCTCTGAGACGAAGCTTCCAGAGGAAGGATCAGGCAGCACCATTTGCCGTTCTGCGATATTTGCTGTTCTGCAGCCTCCGCTGGTGATACCCAGCAAATGGGGTCTGGAGTGGACCTCCTGCAAACTTCAACAGACCTGCAGCTGAGGGTCCTGACTGTTAGAAGGAAAACTAACAAACAGAAAGGACATCGACACCAAAACCCCATCTGTACATTACCATCATCAAAGACCAAAGGTAGATAAAACCACAAAGATGGGTAGAAACCAGAGCAGAAAAGCTGAAAATTCTAAAAATCAGAGCACCTCTCCTCCTCCAAAGGAATGCAGCTCCTTGTCAGCAACAGAACAAAGCTGGACGGAGAATGACTTTGATGATTTGAGAGAAGAAGGCTTCAGACAATCAGTGATAACAAACTTCTTCAAGCTAAAGGAGGATGTTCGAACCCATTGCAAATAAGCTAAAACCTTAAAAAAAAGATTAAACAAATGGCTAACTAGAATAAACAGTGTAGAGAAGTCCTTAAATGACCTGATGGAGCTGAAAAATATGGCATGAGAACTACGTGAAAAATACGGCTACTGAGAACAAGCTTCAGTGGCCGATTTGATCAAGTGGAAGAAAGGGTATCAGTGATTGAAGATCAAATGAATGAAATTAAGTGAGAAGAGAAATTTAGATAAAAAAGACTAAAAAGAAATGATTAAAGCTTCCAATAAATATGGGACTATGTGAAAAGACCAAATCTACGTCTGCTTGGTGTACCTGAAAGTGATGGGGAGAATAGAACCAAGTCAGAAAACACTATTCAGGATATTATCCAGGAGAACTTCCCCAACCTAGCGAGGTTGGCCAACATTCAAATTCATGAAATACAGAGAACGCCACAAAGATACTTTTCGAGAAGAGCAACCTCAAGACACATAATTGTCAGATTCACCAAAGTTGAAATGAAGGAAAAAATGTTAAGGGCAGCCAGAGAGAAAGTTTGGGTTACCCACAAAGGGAAGCCCATCAGACTAACAGCGGATCTCTCGGCAGAAACTTTATAAGCTAGAAGAGAGTGGGGCCAATATTCAACATTCTTAAAGAATAGAATTTTCAAACCAGAATTTCATATCCAGCCAAACTAAGCTTCATAAGTGAAGGAGAAATAAAATCCTTTACAGACAAGCAAATGCTTAGAGATTTTGTTACCACCAGGCCTGCCTTAAAAGAGCTCCTGAAGGAACCACTAAACATGGAAAGGAACAACCAGTACTAGCCACTGCAAAAACATGCCAAATTATAAAGACCATCAATGCTAGGAAGAAACTGCATCAACTAACGAGCAAAATAACCAGCTAACATCATAATGACAGGATCAAATTCACACATAAAAATATTAACCTTAAAGGTAAATGGGATAAATGCTCTAATTAAAAGACACAGACTGGCAAACTGGATAAATAGTCAAAACCCATCAGTGTGTTGTATTCACGAGACCCATCTCACGTGCAGAGACACACATAGGTCAAAATAAAGGGATGGAGAAAGATATACCAAGCAAATGGAAAACAAAAAAAAGCAGGGGTTGCAATCCTTGTCCCTGATAAAACAGACTTTAAACCAACAAAGATCAAAAAAGACAAAGAAGGCTATTACATAATGATAAAGGGATCAATTCAACAGGAAGAACTAACTATCCTAAATATATATGTGCCCAATACAGGAGCACCCAGATTCATAAAGCAAGTCCTTAGAGACTTACAAAGAGACTTAGACTCCCATACAATAATAATGGGAGACTTTAACACCCCACTGTCAACATGAGACAGAAAGTTAACAAGGATATCCAGGAATTGAACTCAGCTCTGCACCAAGTGGACCTAATAGACATCTACAGAACTGTCCACCCCAAATCAACAGAATAGACATTCTTCTCAGCACCACATCGCACTTATTCCAAAATTGACCACACAGTTGGAAGTAAAGCACTCCTCGGCAAATGTAAAAACTGTTAAAAGAACAGAAATCATAACAAACTGTCTCTCAGACCACAGTGCAATCAAACTAGAACTCAGGATTAAGAAACTCACTCAAAACCACTCAACTACATGGCAACTGAACAACCTGCTCCTGAATGACTACTGGGTATGTAACGAAATGAAGGCAGAAACAAAGATGTTCTTTGAAACCAATGACAACAAAGATAAAACATACCAGAATCTCTGGGACATATTTAAAGCAGTGTGTAGAGGGAAACTTATAGCACTAAATGCCCACAAGAGAAAGCAGGAAAGATCTAAAATTGACACCCTAACATCACAATTAAAAGAACTAGAGAAGCAAGAGCAAACACATTCAAAAGCTAACAGAAGGCAAGAAATAACTAAGATAAGACCAGAACTGAAGAAGATAGAGACACAAAAAAGCCCTTCAAAAAAATCAATGAATCGGCCGGGCACAGTGGCTCACACCTGTAATCCCAGCACTTTGGGAGGCCAAGGTGGGCGGATCACGAGGTCAGGAGATCGAGACCATCCTGGCTAACACGGTGAAACCCTGTCTCTACCGAAAATACAAAAAAAGTTAGCTGGGCGTGGTGGCAGGTGCCTGTAGTCCCAGCTATTCGGGAAGCTGAGGTAGGAGAACAGTGTGAACCCGGGATGCAGAGCTTGCAGCAGCCTGGGTGACAGAGCAAGACTCCGTCTCAAAAAAAAAAAAAAAAATATATAGAAAGAAAGAAAGAAAAAATCAATGGATCCAGAAGCTGGTTTATATATATACATTAAAAAGGAGTTGAGAACAGCTATTTTGTACATGCTCATAGGTTCCAATCACAGGATGTATATAGAGAATTCGCTTTTCAGGTCTTAGATTTAGCATCTGCTAGGCCTCTTGACTAGTCGAAAGCAAGAGATGTGCGGTTCAATTCTGTTTCCTTTGGCTTCCCATGTCAGACTGTCTGCGGTGTTGGGACTTGTGATAAAAACAACCAAGAGTCAGCAGTTAGAGTTAAGGCGGAGCAGAACCCTCAAGATCCATACATTTGCTTCCTCCCAGCAGAGAGCCGGTTCTACCCCACAATGCATGTCTGCACAGTTTTGGAGAAATACACTGATTTCTTTATTTGTCTTCCTGAATAATGATACTATAGGGTCTCAGTTAAAAATCATATTGGGCTGATTATCCCTTGATATAATTTTCTGAAATGCCTACAACCAGAGAAGGAGAGAGAAAAAAACATAGAAAAGAGAGCGAAACTGATCAGAAAACCCAAAATACTATATGAATTTTGACTAGTTCAAATCTCAGTTCTATACAAGAACAAAAGAAAGGTGCTTCTAGACATTTAAGAACTTAGAAGGTGTTCCTACTTCCTGAAAATTTTAGTCAAAGAAGTGCTCCAGCTGACAGAAAACTTCAATCAACATTAAAAACTAAAAAATGAGAAAAATATGTAAATGAGTAATTCTTTATATATTGTAAATCACAATATTCAGTATCAGAATAAAATACTCAAAATAGAAAGAGAAAGGCCAAATACAAGATAATATTATATGATGATCCCAATTTATGGGCAGTATTTTTACTTATACATATTTACAGAAAAGCAAATTAAAAAGAATTACATCAGAATTTTAATAATAGTTGTATGTGTCTAGAGAAGTAATGAGTAATTTTCATTTTCTTTTATATATGTATTTTATATTTCAGCATTTGTAACCTAAACACATTAGTGTTACACCAGAAAATAAGTGTTAAAAAAAAGTACTAAATACTGAATGGAAATTAATCAATATTGATCAGACTTGAAAATTGTTATGTCCATACATCTTTGGTTGGGAATAGTGATTTTTAACTCTAAGGGCTATAAAAATATTTATTTAATCTTTCCTAATAATTATCAGTTCTAGCCTACGTAGTTTTATAAATCAGGTTGGTTAACAAAACCAAGACCCATTTTCAGTGCATTTATTAACAATACATGTTCAAGTGCCCCATGGAGGACAGCCTTTCTTGAAATCAGGGTCATCTGGAAAAAAAGAGCAACAAACAAAACAGCCACCACCAACAGAAAACAGATGCAAACTAGATTTCTTATTAGCACCAGTCAACCAGTCAACAGCATTACTGAGCTGCTAAGAATGTTATAAAATATTAGTTGTAAGTTGGTATTTTCACCACCACCTTAACTTTGTATTCAAATCTCTAATCTTCTTTTCCAATTTGCATAAATAACAGCTACTACTTAGGTACCAACCTTGCAGGCTCCTTTCTCAGTGGTTTATAGGCATTATTTCTATTCACCTCAATTCTGTGATGTACATTATCATCCCCAAAGTGAGCCTCAAAGAACCTATCTGAATTTGCCAACAACAACAACAACAACAAAAAACCCTTACAAGTCAAGACTCCATTCTCTCTCCCCTTCCCTGCTAATTGAAATGTGCCCGACAACCAAATTATTCTCCCACAAAATATCCATAACACCAGGCTCTGTGCCTTTGCCCAAGCCCTTTCTTCTTGTTCCCATTTCTAAATACAACCTCATTCAGGTCTTAATCCCAGAAGTCCTGCCACATGATGCCTTCCCAAACGCCCAAGCAGGGCTACAGACAAATTCTTTGTGCTTCCAAAATAGTTCAAACATACAGTATCTCTATCCCCATACCTAATGCATTTAAAAAGTATTAGCTGTTTATTTATCTGTTCTTTTTAGAGAGCCAGTTTTCTCCTGAAACTGTCAAATGCTTCCCCAGGTGATTAGTTTCTGAAGGTAATTTTAGTAAGCCAGATAATTGCAAACAAATTATTTTGAAGTACCTCTTTAAATTGCAAGTTGTCAGAAATTGAATTTTCAAGTGTAATGAGTGTAATTGATTATAAGACAGTGTTTCTTTGCAGATGATGCAGTAGCTGCCATCGCTGTTTGCAATATCTGCCAACAGGGAGGATTCGAATGTTTAAAGCATTTGAATGGACTAGGAGAGGGTGCACTTAAAATATGGCAGAGGTTTTGGCTCCCTCCACAGTTCAGGGTGCAACATCTGTCCTGAAATGAGAAGGGTTCAATTATGCCCTAAAAGTGTCATAAATATAAACCCTTTGCCTCACCTGAAATGAGCAGCCACTTGAATGGAATTTTATGGACAAGTCACAAAATTGGACAGAACTTTGTGGACAACCTTTGAATAACTCCAACAGTGAGGCTGCTTCTTTCCTACACTAGAAAAGGAACCCCCAGCTCCCACCCTGATATACAGGAACCAACACTGCTAGAACATGTTCTTACCCACTGTCCCTACCCTTCTCACCCAGTATACTGACACTGGGAGGGTAAAAATGTGAGATGTTGTGTTTGGGGAGGGGATGATGTGTTTTTGTCTGATGTGAGGGCCTAGGGCTTAGGCTGGTGGTGCTGGTGGCAACTTCAGGGCTTTGACTGAACTTCCATTCTTCCTTTGAATGAAACTATATAATAATGTCTCTTTCCTTCCCCTGCCACAAGACTGTGAGCTTTGAGGGCAAGGATGTCTGTTACTCATCTCAGTACCCTGGGTACCCGGCACAGACTGGCACACAGTTGGCATGCAATAGATGTTAGCAAAAACTGACTCTTGTTGAAGGCTCACCTCCAGGAAGCCCAGTTCCCTCACTGGGCTCCCAGAGCCACCTATGTATTTGTCTTTACCTTGAATCAGGCATCACAGTGTCAGACCCCTTATCATAGGTTTGTGCTACCTGTGCACGAGGGCCTCTCTCCCTAATATGATCATGTAGAATGTACCCATCATGGAGGTCATGCTCAGTAGTCACAAATGCACACACGAACAAAGGAATTCAAGCTTCCCAGATCATACAAATTTCTACCTTTTTCTGCTGATAGTCCCAAAGGCCACAATTTTCAGTTTTGATGATGTCTACTTCAGGGAATTTCTGTTTACCAACAATTTACCATCATCTTAGAAGATCAGATATATGGTTTGAGCAATGAGTGAAAGGAAACTGAGAATATGAAAGGAATATAGAAATGCATGTAAGAAAATTAAAGCTCCTTATATCCCAACATAATGGCCAAGGCAAGGTGGCTATTAGCAGGTCTTTACTTAGGTGAAAGAAGAAATAAAAGCCTCACAGTTGTGCCACATGACATCAAGTGAAAACGACAAGACGGTTTAGCAGAAATCAAGAAATAATAACACCCATCTCCTGCAGAGTCTTCATACCAGAAAAAGGAGTTTAGTGCCACAGCATAAAGGGCATCATGTCAGGAGGCTTGCAGGTCTGCTGCATTTTATCATGCGTTGACTGGTAGATATTATGAAGATCAAAAGATGGTAGATTCTAACATTCAGCAATTTGAATCTGCATCCTGAGCAACTGTGCTTTATTTGTAACACACATAACTCAGGGAAGACAACCTTGTTTTACAACTGGGTGCTGAATTGGCTTGGACAGGTCTGTGCCATGTTACCTTTGGGTACCTTGGCCCTCCATCTCTCCCGATTGATGTGCACCACCTCGGTCCAAGTAGCTTTAAAGCTCTTATAGTCAATGGGAATGACAGAACTGTTGATTGGGGCACTTCCCTCCGAACCAGAGCTCTTGACACCTGATCGCTTGGCATCTGATGAGCTGATGCTATTCAAACTGGAAAACAAAAAAATCATACCAAAGAAGAGAGTTAGTGTTTGGAAAATGTCTGCCAATGAACTAGCCCAGGGGAGGAGTGGTTAGCACTCATCGAGTTATTGCTGTAAAATTTCTGGGTCCTGAGGTTTATAATTATTCTATTTTCCACATATGACAGGTGGAAAATTCTGAATTTTCAGCAGGAAAAATATCAACATTGCAGTCTCAAGAGTCTCTATATTCTTCATATTTCTTCTTTGCTATTTGGCCTCTTCTCTTTTCCCAATAACCAGAACCCCCTCATGTGAATTTTCTCTGCTCTGTTCTCTGAAACTGACTAATTTGAACTGGGACATCCACTTAATTCTGCAGTTCACCCATCTGCTTCCATACTGACCACTTTTCCAAGTTACCTAGCAACTTGCTCCTCTTTCTTTCCAGCTCTACCATTCCCCTGCAAGGGTCTTTCTGATCCCAGTATACCAAAGTCCAGGGGAAGTGACAATTTCCTTAAATCGCTGGAAGAAGATGGAAATGCGGACAGCATGGAGATAGTGAGAGACTAGGTCATGCAAAAGACCTTATGGGTAACTCTGTAAATGTTAGAAAGTACCATCTTTCTGGAAAATCTCAAAGAAGTAACTACTGCTACCAAGTGGTCAAAGCAGTGACTGGTAGGAACACAAATTCGTGATGGACTAGACAAGCAGAATATATTTCAGTCACTGCCTGAAGAGCTGTGGGGCCATGGGGACGCTGCCAGGGGCTCTGTCCTCCTTGTTAGCAAACTTAAGAGGGTCTATCCATCTGGAGCATGCCTGGGGTCCCCCTGTCCTAACACTTGTCTTTCTTTACTCCTTTTCCTGCTCTTTGCTTCTCCTTTTCCTATTCATTCCATTTCTCTTCTTCCTCCTTTATGACAAAGCCCAATGTTTTACATGAACAAGGAGATTAATAGTAGTAGTAATAGTAGTAGTATATCTAATAAAGACTTTATTTTAGCTAGCACTTCCTCTGTTCTAGACCCTGTTGTAAGGTTTAACATAGATTGAATATCTTATTTAATCTTCCCAGCCACCTCTCAGTATTATAATCCACGTTTTCTCAGATGGGGGAAGTGAGACAATTTGCCTGCGATTGCACAGCTAGTAAGTGATGAGATCAGGAGTTTTTAACTCCGGCATTCTGACTCTAGAGCCTGTACTCTTTACTGATCTGCCCTTGATATAATGATGTGGTGGTAGAAGGTGATTTCAAGCTTTCGATTCTTTTTCTCCACTTCATTCTTTGTGCAAACCTTGAAATGAATGTCAGTTTCATTTCTTTGTAAGTACTCTCCAGGAGTGATACCGTCTTTGTGGAGTATTACATGAGCAAGGATTGTCTGGGCACAGCAGGTAAACATGCAGCAAATGGGGTGGTAGAGGGGCAGCACCAGGTTCCTGCTGGTCATGATTTAGATCTTGGTCACCTCTTACAGTTTAGCTTGGAGAGTACGGATAATACAATTTCAACTCCTCTGAGAAAAGGAAAGAGGCAGACAACTTTTTATGAGAAGGAGCTAAGGCAAATGTCATTATGACATACCATCCCCATCCCCAGCAAAAGAAGAATTCTATCCTCATGGACAGGCCAACCTCACCCCCAGCCCTCAGGCTTCCCCACTGACCTCGAACGTCTCTGTCCTGTCCCACCAGTTTGAGAGGTTTCATCGATTAATGGACTCACAATCTTCTCGGTCATGTCCGTAAGCACAGTGAAGGTGGGTTCCACAATGAAATCAATGAAACCTGAAGAGAAACAGCAATGCTTCAGAGGAACCACATATTACCTTGGGCTTTTCCATACTTTCCAGAAGAAACTGATCTAGAAGCTCCAGATCAGATTACAAGAGAATGGGTTGATCTTATTCACTTTATATATTCCTTGATTTGAATATTACATGTCAGTTTCATTTCTCCTACATAACTTCCTATGACTTTTCAGGATACAGTTCAATAAAGTACCTATGAAATACTCAACACCCACTACAGAACAAGCACTGTGATAGGAACTGTGTAAAAGACTAAGACTGAACAATACGACCTGCCTGAAGTTGTGACATTTGAGCTGAGCCCTTAAGAATGGGTGGAGAGGAAGATGTGGCTATTCACTCTGGGCAGTGGGAATGGAAAAAGCCAAATGACAGAGATGGGAGGGTGTAAGATGCGTCTGGGGACTGACTAGGGAGTAGGGATTCTTTTGGATTTGTGGAAGGAAAGCTTGGGAAGGTTAGTTATTGACAGCTCTAGGAAGGGAGGCTTCTAAGTGTTCAGATAGAGGGTTGGGACTTAGGTGGACACGGGAGGCTCCTGGAGACGTTTGAGCAGCATTGTCATAAGAATTTTTTTTTTTTTTTTTTTGAGACGGAGTCTCGCCCTGTCGCCCAGGCTGGAGTACAGTGGCGCAATCTCGGCTCACTGCAAGCTCCGCCTCCCGGGTTTAGGCCATTCTCCTGCCTCAGCCTCCTGAGTAACTGGGACTACAGGCGCCCACCACATTGCCCGGCTAGTTTTTTTGTATTTCTTTTTAGTAGAGATGGAGTTTCACCGTGTTAGCCAGGATGGTCTCGATCTCCTGACCTCGTGATCCGCCCGTCTCGGCCTCCCAAAGTGCTGGGATTACAGGCTTGAGCCACCGCGCCCGGCCTGTCATAAGAATTTTTAAATGTTCTTTGGAAAGTTAATCTGGCAAGATAATAATGAAGAAAGCAGGAAGGGAGAGGGATGAGAAAATCATTTAGAAGCTATTGCAATTGCTCAAGAAAAAAAAAGATAAAGAAGGCTGGAACCAGTGCTACTATAAAGTGGAAATGCAAAGCAGGCACAGATACCTGCACAGCAGGAGGTGGTACTGCCTCTGTATGGGATCTGCCAAAGACACTCCAACAACAAAGCAGGGAAAACAGAAAATGGAAAGAGAATGTGGCGAAGAAATGACAATGGGCTCTGGTTCATATTTGCTGACTTTGAGGTACAGGGGGCGCATCTAGATGGGAGGGGGCAAACAGAGTTGGAAGAAACAGAATTGGAAAGTGAAAGAGGGCTCAGACCTAGAACTATATCTTTGTGAGATCACCGTGCTAGAGAGATGATTGAAGTTGGGCTACAGAGATTGTCCTAACAGCTCAGACACCCAAATATTCTGTGACAATCAGGAGAAAAACTAGGAGCTGAAGCTAGTGGGGACAGTGGTAATTCCCTGCACAGCCACATGAAAACTGGAAGGAAACTAAATATTAACCAGAGGAAATGTTGCCCACTCTCCTTTGAAGGTCGTATCTGGAAATGTATGAATGCATATTTAGTTTTCACAATGGCCCAGGTAGAGGTAAAGCTGGCATTAATGCTGAGCATAAAGGATGTTAAGAGTCCTACAATGTAATTGACAAAACAAGAACTGTCTCAATCAAATACCAATAGTGTCCTGACTGATAAGGAAACAGTGATAGCCAAATGTGTATTATGGTTAATATAGTGTTGTAATTGTGTATGTGTAGTATGTATTGTGTATTACGATTAATTATAGCGTAGTTTTAAGCTGAAACTAAAGTATTTGATGACACCACTTTTGCCTTTTTTTCCTGACAAATTAAGCTCAACATGTCCAAACCAGAACTAACTCATAAGCTTCCTCACAACCTTTGTAAATGGGACCATGGTCCAACCACTTAATCTAGCGTTCTGCCTTTATCTCAGCTTTGCATTCAGTCAAATCCTTGACACTTATGTGCCACCTCTCTTCTGGAGAGGCTCTGTTACTACCTTAGTTCTGATATTCATCATCTCTTCTTTATAATCCTGTAGGAGGCACCCAACTGGTTTCCTTGCCTCTAATCTTACTGAAAATCCTCCAATTAATCCTCCATGCTACTGGCAAAGAAATCTTCTAAAAACAGGGTTGGCAAACTTTATCTGTAAAGGACCAGATAGTTATTTTAGACTTTGCAGGCCATATCATCTCTATCAAAACCACTTAACTCTGCCGCTGAAGTGCAAAAGCAGTCATAGACAATATGTAAATGAATGCACTTAGCTGTGTTGTAATAAAACTTTATTTACAAGAACAGGTGGTGGGCCAGATTAAGCCCACAGGCTAAAACATAAATTTATATATTTTTAACCTCACTTAAAATTCTTTAGATATGCCCTCATTTCCCACAAGAAAGTATAAACACATGCTATTATTAACACTACATAAAATCTGGGCTTGATACGTCCCTCACTACATCCTACTCCCTACCCAATGTTCTTGCCATAAGGAAATGTTTAGAATTTGCTGACCATACCAGGCAGTTTTAAGTTGCTCTGCTTTGTATATGCTACATTCTCTGCCTGGAATGACCTTCTACCCACCCCTAGCTCACCTCCAACACAGATCACCATTTGCCCAAACAATGCCTACGCACTTCTTGGGACTCAACTCAAATATTACCCCTTAATAAACCTAATGGTTCACACACTCTGTTGTGCACCTTATTGTACTATGTACAAAAGTCTACCTTAGCATTATAACATTCTAATAGGTTTTTGTTTTTGTAATATTTTGCCCATCACCCAATACTGGTTTAATGTGTTTGACAGCAGGTACCATGTATAATTTGTCTTTGTTCCTATAACATCTATTACCATGTCTAGCAGTGCCCAATATATGAAGACTCAATATATATTATTAAAAAAGCATAAGCACTCAAAACAAAAGTAGAAAAATCCCTAATTCTTATTGAATTTTCTTAAATGATTTCAGACTCTTCAAAGGTGGAGATCACTGACAACGTTTAATTCAGATAGGGCGCTGGTGCCCTCTCCCATAGATGAAGATTTTTAAAATGCATATATTATGGTTATCAGCAATTCAAAAGTTATCCTTACCTAAAAAAAAAAGTGCTTTAAAGAAAAGAAAGGAAGGAAGGAAGACAGGATAGAAGGAAGAAAACATTTTGAAAGATCCATTCATGGAAGTAGATTCAACCAGGAAATGGGGCTGTCCTGAAAATGGGGCTAGAAGAAGCATCAATGAGTAGAAATGCCTTGGCAGCTTACAGTGCTACATGCAGAATGGAGGGATGGAGTAGAATGGGCTTCCTGCCAATGACATTTGTTATCTCCTTGGAGAGTTGGGACGCCCTCTTTCTTTTCACAGGGAATGACAGAGACACCAAGAGTACCATTGTCCAATTCTCCCATGAACAGCCACATTCCAGGGAGAAGAATGGACAGAGTGGTTCCAGAATCCAATCAGGCAGAGCCATGAGCACAACATGGCAGAATGGAGCCAGTTTCCCAGCCAAAGAACTGCTCAGAGCATCCGTGCTTACTTCTATAGGCTTCCTGCTTTGGTGCTTCCTTCTAACCAAAGAGCTGGCAAACACGTACCTACTTGTGACTGAGCAACCATAGTGGACTTTCGGTCACACAGAGGAGAAAAAGGCAGCCCCAGTTCTGCTTCTCTGTCACCCTGGAAAAATAAAAGGTCATAGTAAATTAAGGAACAGTAGACTGGGTCACCCAGATTTCATTTAGAGACTTTCGCCGCCACAAAGGCCACTGGTCTTTATTTTAATTATTACAATTACATTATATAATAAGTCTTTATGGAGACTTCTTCTCTACATAAAAGACAAGAAAAGGCTGAAGCCCTCTGGGATCCAATAGTTCCATCCAACCACAAAGCTCATGCTGCTGTAAAGAAAGCCTCATTGGGCAGTACTGTGACCTCCATGGAAAATAAGGCAACAGGAAATATGTCTTGCGGCCTGCAGCCAGCACTGCAGGCAGAATTTCTGTGTTTTCCTAAGTCATCCTGGGTCAACCTGTGGTCTTTGTCTAGCTAGTGAACTCCTCCCAGATGTGGGCAGTGTTTGAAACTAAAATTCAAACTGGACTGATTCAGATTGATCCCCCTGGTGCTACTTAAAGTCACACACACTTGGAGCAAGTGCTTCTGGGTTCTTAACCTCAGAGGTCAGTCTATAATGAAAAGTGGACCAAAAAGAGTCAGAATAAATAATTGCTTTGTCTATGAAGTTAGACAACAACAAAACATAATTGTCTGACCAATATATTCTCAATCTTACCAAAAAGCGTCACCATAAGTAAGTACTATGAAAAGTCTAAATAATGATGGAGATGTTTTCTAAAAACTTGGGCCTGAGGCTTAATACTTGTCATACCCCCAGAGGAAAGGAAAAAAAAAATATGTCACCCTTCTTATAGTAGTGAAGCTGTGCTAATTCATTTTACTGGCTCAGGATAATAGCTACTGACTTGTGCTTGAATCTCTTTCTCCTACTAGATGTGAGATAGATCATAGGTAAGTTATTTTCTTTCCATGCATTTCAGTTTTTATCACTTGTTAAATGTGGGATAGTAATCTCTACCTCGTAGGGTTATAAGGATGAAAGAGAAAAATGCATATAAATAAATAAAACGAACTGTTGTTTCCCAACGGGTGGCTCTAATATTTAAGGTCAAGATTCGAGAAACTTTTAGTGAATTTGTTCACCTAATACATTCTGATTGTAATAAGTACTGTCAAAAAATTAATTTAATAGCAAATAAAGGATAGTAACAACCTGAAACCAGGCCTGGTTCAAAACTGGATGATTCTTCCTTCTAAGGCATGCTACCAAAGAGAACACATGTTGGCTCAATGCAGCATTAACTGAAAGGACGGAAAAGGAGTGTGTGTCTAAGGAAGTTCAACAGTGGGGTCACAATGGGAGCTGGGGACATCCAAGGGTTTCGGGAATAGTCCCTAAGTGGCTCAGTTCCTTCTGCACGCTCTTCCTATATCGACACCCCAGGGGACAAATGGCTTCTTTATTTAAGTACGCTCTACTGAAAACTACTCTCTCAAGTGGCATGATAAAAATGATTTCCTCCTGAGTGATTTCTACCTAGGTGAGACATAGAAAAGGAAGTGTATTTATAACATAAATTCTAGTGATGTAGATGGTTTGGTGGGATAGTTCAGCTAAAACAAATAAAACCCTTTTTATTCCCAGGTAGCAGGGATACAAATTGTTCTGTCAGTACATTTTAATGGGGGAGGGTGTGAACACTCTCCATTTGACTATTAAAGTATAAACACCAATTTGGATTTCATTATTGAACAATCACCTGATACTAAATAACTCTAATTCCATGAACTTGTCCATACCCAAATATACACATAATTTACATGCTTTGTATTTAATTGAGCTATGTAGACTCAACTAATAAAAGCTTATTTTTAAAACAGAGGTAATTGAATCCCCTTTGGAAAGCAGATATACTTATGAATTGGAAAAAAATCAGTGCTGATAATAATGTAGAGGAATAAACTTCTACTGATGAATCCAACTTGAGTGATAACACCATACTGTATGACTCTATAGCTATAGCTTAAAATTATTCATACACTTTCCTCTTTATGGAAGAGGTCAACATTTTCAAAAGAGGGCAAAATTCTCTATTTACACAAAGGATTTTTAAAAATCACTCATTTTTTTCTTCCAGGACAGCTCAGAAAATTAAATATCATTCCTGCAGTAGGGGTTAAGATAACTCCAACTGATAAAGTCATGTAGTTGGCATGCAGAAGGAAGATAATGAATATCTGTTGAATAAATGAGAAGACTAATTTGGTTAGAAACACTCAAGTTCCTTTGGTCACTCAGACATTTATGACAGACCAACTAAAGAGAGCAATTAGGCAAGTAGCTGTTCACCAAACCCCTATTCTTCTCCTCCTCCATTTCCTATCTACACAGCTAGACTCCATTGCCTAGAATCACTGCCAGTTAGTGCTCAATAACAGAAGAAGAGAAGGGATGCATTTCTACCACAGTTCAGCAGTTCAGGCCTACAACATCTCTTATGCCTACTTCTCCATGCTTTCCTCGGTTTAGTGGTTTGATGTAGACAAGCACTTTGGAAGCCAGGCAGATGGCAGAGTGTGGTCTAAAGTCATTGCTTATCATAGAACCACCTGACAATCAAGAAACATGAGTCCTATACTTTACATGAGTGAGTTCAAAACTTCCATTTATGTGTGTTGCTATACATTTGGGGGTAGCTATATGTAGGTAGCAAACCAGTCAAAAGAAACAAGGGCTCCATCTGTATTGGAAGTTCACAGAGAAGATGGCACCCGTCAATGAAAGAGCTTCCAAAGACATTTAGGTAGTATCTCAAGTGAATCTTCTCAGAAAGAAAAAGGAAATGTTTGGGAAAGCAACAGAAGGATCAGGTTGAACAAAGCACAGCAATGTATATTCTTCTTTCCCAGAGGAGGAAGACACAAATATAACATATGAGAAAGGCATTGTGATGTTGGATTTAAGATAGCATAGTAAAGTTTTAGCTCTTTCAGAAATTATCACCTCAAAATGAGGAGGGTAAGAAAAAGAAATGCAATCACACATCCAAGTGAAAATCTGTAATTTCAAATCAAAACTATATGAGAAACGGCTGCCAAATGCTATAAATATCAAAGAGGAATGAGGCAAGATGCCAAGAGGCTAGGTAGAGAATAGACATTGAATTGCAAGAGGCCCTACAAAAGTAAGGAAAAAGTCAAGGCACACACACACACACATACACACACACACACACTCTCACATACCACTTCATAGGACTCTCATAATAAACCAAGGACAATTCTAGATAGCTTGGAGTACTACTTCTCTGATTGCCCTGTGGTACAAATCTGCAAATAGTTGGCCTGAAAAGAATACATTTCACTCAAAGATGGTAAATAATAATAACAAAGTGAAGAAGAAAAGACAGGAGGAAGAGAAGGGGCAGAAGGAAGAGTACAAGGAGGAGGAGGACAAAGAGATGATGAAGAAGATGGAGGGGAAGAGGAAAAAGGTGAAGAAGAAGAGGAAGGAAGAGATAAAAAAAGAAAGAGCAAAGGGAGGAGAAGGAAGTATTATACCATCAGCAGCAAAAGCAGGAATAGAGAACTTTAAACAGCAGATGGGGAACACTCATCAGAAAAATGGTGCCACTATTAACAGAAAAAAGCTCCTGAAATTATCAAGAACAAGGGCTCAGGGGAATGAGACCTAGCAGAGCACAGGAAATATATTGAAAAGAGAAGAAAACTAGAATTATCACGTTAATGCAGATTGTGCTGGAAGCAGCTCAAAGGAGAACTGAATTACTAAAAATAAAAAGACCAGTAAAGGCACTATAAACAAAAAGAGAAACAATAAAACAATCTGATAATTTCATAGAGAAAAAAGGAAAAACTCACCAACACATGTAATAAATAAAAATGGGAAAAATACCATAGACACATTAAAAGAATTGTAAGAGATGTTTGCAAAATATAAAATTGTACAGCAATACAAAGAAAATGAACCTCACAGCTTTTACAACATGATGTATTTACCAATGAGGTGAACTTATACTTCTTTAAAGTCAATATTTTATCAAAAAGTACCCCGAGGCAGTGGCTTGGATTTTGTAAATTATGGTTATAAAATTGAAGATGTAACTTACTCTCTTAGCAAACCATGGAATGTGTGGTCCATCAGCACTGAGACTATGCCCTTATTTTAAAATGTAACCCAACTTTCCAAATGTAATTTTTAAAAACACTCTATAGTGCCACCGAGATTTCCCATTTGAATTGTCCAACTTAAAATCTATAGTTAAGAGCTGAGGCAACATTTCTCTTACATTGCTACTTACTATAGCTTATGGCATTGAGGTTAAAATATTAAGTCAATGAAAATAATTTACTGAATTATAATTACAAAAAAATAGTTCCAGTGCAATGAGTTAACAGTTCCTTCCCAACAGGCAAGAAATTCAATATGATTATTTTCATATTGCCTCCAGCACGTTTTTATTTGAGTATATAGATGTGCAAACAAGGTTTCCTTTACGAGGAAGAAAATGTTCATGTGTTTAAGTAATTCATTTTTACTTCCTTATAATTAGAAAAAGAATCACTGTAATACCTTAAACTTATATGAGTTAGCTATTATCTATCCTTTAGCCATGGACCAAATACTCCTGGCTGTAGAGGGTATGATATGGTTCGGCTGTGTTCCCCCACAAATCTCATCTTAAATTGTAGCTCCCATAATTCCCATGTGTTGTGGGAGAGAGCCGGTGGGAGATAATTGAATAATTGGGGGTAGTTTCCTCCATACTGTTTTCATGATAGTGAATAAGTCTCATGAGATCTGATGGTTTTACAACAGGAAACCCCTTTCACTTGGTTCTCATTCTCTCTCTTTGCTCGCTGCCATGTAAGACATCCCTTTGTTTTTCCTTTGTCTTCCACCCACAGTTGTGATGCCTCCCCAACCATGTGGAACTGTGAGTCAATTAAACTTCTTTCCTTTATAAATTACCCAGTCTTGGGTATTCTTTATCAGCAGCATGAAAATGGACCTACACAGTAAATTGGTACTGGTAGAGTATGGTGCTGCTGTAAAGATACCTGATACGTGAAAGCAACTTTGGAACTGGGTAACAGGTAGAGGTTGGAACAGTTTGGAAAGCTCAGAAGAAGATAAGAAAATGTGGGAACGTTTGGAACTTCCTAGAGACTTGTTGAATGACTTTGAACAAAATGCTGATAATATGGACAATGACATCCAGGCTGAGGTGGTCTCAGGTGGAGATGAGGAACTAGTTGGGAACTGGAGTAAAGATGACTCTTACTGTGTTTTAGCAAAGAGACTGGCTACATTTTACCCCTGCCCTAGAGGTCTGTGGAACTTTGAACTTGAGGGAAATGACTTAGGATATCTGGCAGACACAATTTCTAAGCAGCAAAACATTCAAGAGGTGACTTGGGTGCTGTTAAAAGCATTTGGTTTTATATAAAGAGTAAGGAAAGGATCCAGTTGCAGCTTTCTACTTATGGCTAGCCAATTTTTCCAGCACCATTTATTAAATAGGGAATCCTTTCCCCATTTCTTGTTTTTGTCAGGTTTGTCAAAGATCAGATGACTGTAGATGTGTGGTACTATTTCTGAGGGGTCTGTTCTCTTCCATTGGTCTATATCTCTGTTTTGGTACCAGTACCATGCTGTTTTGGTTACTGTAGCCTTGTAGTATAGTTTGAAGTCAGGTAGTGTGATGCCTCCAGCTTTGTTCTTTTGGCTTGGATCCTTTCCTTACTCCTTACACAAAAATTAATTCAAGATGGATTAGAGACTTAAATGTTAGACCTAGTACCATAAAAGCCCTAGAAGAAAACCTAGGTAATATCATTCAGGACATAGGCATGGGCAAGGACTTCATGTCTGAAACACCAAAAGCAACAGCAACAAAAGCCAAAATTGACAAATGGGATCTAATTAAACTAAAGAGCTTCTGCATAGCAAAAGAAACTACCATCACATGAACAGGCAACCTACAGAATGGGAGAAAATTTTTGCAATCTACTCATCTTACAAAGGGCTAATAAACAGAACCTATAAAGAACTCAATCAAATTTACAAGAAAAAAACAAACAACCCCATCAAAAAGTGGGCAAAGGATATGAACAGACACTTCTCAAAAGAAGACATTCATACAGCCAACAGACACATGAAAAAATGCTCATCATCACTCGCCATCAGAGAAATGCAAATCAAAACCACAATGAGATACCATCTCACACCAGTTAGAATGGCAATCATTAAAAAATCAGGAAACAACAGGTGCTGGAGAGGATGTGGAGAAATAGGAACACTTTTACACTGCTGGTGGGACTGTAAACTAGTTCAACCATTGTGGAAAACAGTGTGGTGATTCCTCAAGGATCTAGAACTAGAAATACCATTTGACCCAGCCATACCATTACTGGGGATATACCCAAAGGATTATAAGTCATGCTGCTATAAAGACACATGCACACGTATATTTATTGTGGCACTATTCACAATAGCAAAGACTTGGAATCAACCCAAATGTCCATCGGTGATAGACTGGATTAAGAAAATGTGGCACATATACACCATGGAATACTATGCAGCCATAAAAAAGGATAAGTTCGTGTCCTTTGTAGGGACATGGATGCAGCTAGAAACCATCATTCTCAGCAAACTATCACAAGAACAGAAAACCAAACACCTCATGCTCTCACTCATAGGTGGGAATTGAACAAGATGACGTGGACACAGGAAGGAGAACATCACACACCAGGTCCTATTGTGGGGAGGGGGGAGGGGGGGAGAGATAGCATTAGGAGATATACCTAATGTAAATGACGAGTTAATGAGTGCAGCACACCAACATGGCACATGTATACATATGTAACAAACCTGCACGTTGTGCACATGTACCCTAGAACTTAAAGTATAATTTTTTTAAAAAAAGCATTTGGTTTTAAAAGGGAAGCAGCGCATAAAAGTTCAGAAAATTTGCAGTCTGATGATGCAATCGAAAAGAAAAACCCATTTTCTGAGAAGAAATTCAAGCCTGCTGCACAAATTTGCAGAAGTAACAAAGAGACAAGACAATGGGGAAAATGTCTCCAGGGCATGTCAGAAACCTTCCTGGAAGCCCATCACATCACAGACCAACAGGCCTAGGAGGAAAAAATGGCTGTGTGCAGCCTAGGGACTTGGTGCCCTGCATCCCAGACATGCTAGTCATGGCTAAAAGGAGCTAGGTACAGCTCAGGCTGTGGCTTCAGAAGGTGCAAGCCCTAAGCCTAGGAGATTTCTGCAGAGTGTTGAGTCTGTGGGCACACAGAAGTCAAGAATTGAGGTTTGGGAACCTCCGCCTAGATTTCAGAGGATGTATGAAACCACCTGGATGTCCAGGCAGAAATTTGCTGCTGGGGCAGGGCCCTCAAGGACAACCTCTGCTAGGGTAGTGTGGAAGCAAAACGTGGAGTTGAAACCACCACACAGAGTCCCTACTGGGGCACTGCCTAGTGGAGCTGTGAGAAGAAGGCCACCGTCCTCCAGACCCCAGAATGGTAGATCCACTGACAGCTTGCACCATGTGCCTGGAAAAGCAGCAGACACTCATTGCCAGCCCATGAAAGCAGTCAGGATGGAGGCCATACCCTGCAAAGCCACAGAGGCAGAGCTGCCCAAGACCATGGGAACCCACCTCTTACATCAGCATGACCTGGATGTGAGACATAGAGTCAAAGGGGATCATTTTGGAGTTTTAAGATTTGACTGCCATGCTGGATTTTTGACTTGCATGGGCCCTGTAACCCCTTTATTTGGCCAATTTCTCCCATTTGAAATGGCTGTATTTACCCAATGCCTGTACCCACATTATATTTAGGAAATAACTAACTTGCTTTTGATTTTACAGACTCATAGGCGGAAGGGACTTGTCTTGTCTCAGATGAGATTTTGAACTGTGGACTTCTGAGTTAATGTGGAAATGAGTTAAGACTTTGAGGCACTGTTGGGGAGGCATGATCGATTTTGAAAGGTGAGAATATGAGATTTGGGAGGGGCCAGGGTGGAATGATATGGTTTGGCTGTATCCCCACCCAAATCTCATCTTAAATTGTAGCTCCCATAATTCCCACATGTTGTGAAATGAACCCGGTGAGAGAGAACTGAATCCTGGGGGCGGTTTTCCCCATATCATTCTTGTGGTAGTGAATAAGTCTCATGAGAGCTGATGGTTTTATAACGGAAAAATCCCTTTCGCTTGGATCTCATTCTCTCTCTTTGCTGGCCACTGTGTAAGACATCCCTTTACTCTTCTGCCATGATTGTGAGACCTCCCCAGCCATGTGGAACTGTGTGTCAATTAAACCTCTTTCCTTTATAAATTACTGAGTCTTGAGTATGTCTTTATTAGCAGCATGAGAACAGACTAATACAGGGTGATATTGCAAAAGTATTATCAAAGAAAGCATGATAGGGGGAGTGGAGATTTGGAGAACATCCTCCTACTGCTATTAGAAAAACAGCCTTTGGAAAAATAGCTCAAAAGAAGTCCTTGGTGAAGGATGATTTTCCAGAGTCACCTGTATAGTTCTAGTTCCTCCCACACCATTGAGTCTCCTTTGAGAACTACTCTGGGAGGCTGAGCAATGACTCTGCAAAGATAATTAACCATAAACTAAATAGGGTACCTGTTGACATACACATATAACAGCTCGAGGGTGCTGTGGCGTGTGTGTGTGCATGTGTGCATGTGCACCACAGACAGAGTGAAGGAAATGCCTTGCATTTCCTAATGAAAGGGTCTTAAGAAAACATCTGGTCCAACCTTATCCTAAATCCCTCCCTCCCCCCACTCGCCCAACATAAATCATAGATAAGACCATAGGGAATTAGAGAAGCAATTTGATTAGACTCAAGCCATAAATCAGTTGAAATAAACTCCAATAAAGGGTCTTCTGGCATTTGTTTAATGTGCTGTTAACTCTAGTCCCACTTCATTACTAGATAGTATGTACAGCTTCAGAAGGAAAACACACACACACACAGGTGCCTTCCACAATTTCTCCATTCAAACTCAAAATATAAGAGTAAGAATTACCACAAGAGCAATTGTCTTTCAGAAATCTAAATAAATAGCAAAAGAGCCCATCTCTTTTCAGTTTGCAGGATGAAGTTGTGACTCGTGTTATTAAGTAGTGTTTTATGGAATCAGAAGTCTCTGAATCCATGCTGTTGAACCTCTTTCTTGAATTAGCAAGAATTAACTGAATGAACTATATTAACTTGAATTAATTATAATTTAGGTCCCCAAATCTATGTATCATGCCTTCAATCTCAGGCCCGCATGTCTGGAGGCAGATGTTTGAACGGCAGCACCTCTAGAGATAAGGTTAGCGCACGTGCCTGAATTGGAAACGTTTTAGCCTTGGTGCCAAGATTTTATTTCCCTTTCTGTTTCTCTAGTTCTATGCAGTTTTAAAATTTGTTTTTAAACAATTTATAATAATTAAAGATCCTGCCTATTCTTTTTTTGAGACAGAGTCTCACTCTGTCACCAGGCTGGAGTGCAGTGATGCGATCTAGGCTCTCTGCAACCTCCGCCTCCCAGGTTCAAGCGATTCTCCTGCCTCAGCCTCCCAGGTAGCTGGGATTACAGGCACCCGCCACCACGCCCAGCTAACTTTTGTATTTTTAGTAGAGATGGGGTTTCACCACCTTGGCCAGGATGGTCTCGATCCCCTGACCTCATGATCCGCCTGCCTCGGCCTCCCAAAGTGCTGGGATTACAGGCATGAGCCACCGCACCAGACCAATCCTGCCTATTCTTATAGACAACACAACTCTGGAACTTAGGATGTAGTGAAGTTTAAATATAACTGGAATAGTAGTTTCTAGTGATTTCCTGACCCCAAATTGCCACATTTGGTTTAGAATTTTGCATCATGGACTTGTCCACTAGAAAGAAACAACTCAACCAATTATAATAGAGACATGAGTTCAAGATTAACATCTTAATCCTACAGGGTGATGCCAAAGTAACTGTCATTTTGTCGAGCTACTAGAAAAAAAAGTAAAAGAACCCCTCAAATGACATTTTGACAGAAGACTGCCACAAGGAAACACTTTTTTTCCCCAAACAGAAATACATAGGATAGAAATACCATAATGTCCTAAAAATCAGTATTTAGGTGAGACTCAAACATCACATGACCAAGAAGCAAAATAATCTGTGGAGTCCCCCTCCCCTCTCCAAAATTACTGTAATTTCAATAGTCCTTACCCTAGCATTGCTGAGATATAAAATTCATCAAATATCCAATGATGACAGCCCTGATGGAGAGAGAGCAACAAGGTACCTGTCTGAAGAACTCCTCCAGGAGTGACATTGTCCAGCGATGATGGAGGTCCCACGCTTTTGCTGGATGGCTAATATCTGCCGTATGCAGCATAAGGGATAAGGCTTTTGGCTTTTCAATGCTGTAAACCAAAAGCACCCAAACACATGATGACCACACTCTTCAGAACCTCAATAAGAGTTTTTAAAAAATTATTAAGTTTTTAATCTCTGTCGTTCTTCCATCTCAAACCCCACTTCAGCTAAATTGAGGAAAAGACATCATTTCATCCTACAACTGGGATACTCATTAACTTGGTCTCCATATTTACGGAATTGGACTCTCTGGACTCAAATCCATTTCTGGAATGACTGCATCCTTCAAAAAGACAGCAAGAATCCAAGAGTCACTGACTTTTATGTGTTGCCTCTGCACTAGGGATCTCTGATCATTTAATTTCCCACAGGGAATTATTTTAAATTCTCATTGGGGACAACTGATACTGCCTCTATTATTTTTTCAACCCTGATGAGAACATACCTCATTGTGATAGGTACAACTTTTATGCTTTCTCCTTCAAACATCACCATTGCATGAGAACACTCTATAAAGTTGTGTTAAAGGAGATGCTGTTTAAAGGGATAGCCACATGGACAAGGACCCATTTAAACACCTATACAAACACAAGCATAAGCCGCAAGCACACTTACGCTTCTGGCTGCTGCAGAGCAGTCTTCATTGCTTTGATTTGTTGGAAGTGACAAGACATATCCGTGGCCATCACCATTTCAATTACCAAGGTTCGAAACTCCCTTTTAGAGACAACCATGGAAGAAAAAGGATGGAAGTCAAAAATGGAAAACAAAAATCAGTTTTTTTGTTTTTGCCACTGGTAATCAAAATCAGTTAACTATTTCTGACATTTCTCATCTAATTTGGGTCTTTAAGGTGAGCTTTTTATTTGGAATAAATGAAAGCTAAGGATTAAGGAAATCATTTATGAGGAATATGATACATGGAATACACATACCATTTGGAAAATTAACTCACAGGAAAAAATTCAATGAAACTGAAAATTGTGTTAAAATGCTCTTTTCTCCAAATGAATTCAGAGTTTTAAGAAAGAATTAACTTAAAAATAATCCTAGGAAGGAAGTACATTGATAATCCATATTTCATATTGGATACAGGTAGTCCATCTTTTAAAAAATAGCTTGATTTTTTTAATAGAGTTTTAGGTTGACAGAAAAATGAGCTTATAGTATAGCTAGTTCCCATTTACCTCTCTTCCTGCACAGTTTCCTTATTTTTAAAGTCTTGTGTTAATGTGGTGCATTTGTTACAACTAGTGAACCAATACTGATACATTATGTTAACTACAGTCCTTAGTCTACGTTAAGGTTCACCGGGCACATTGCACACTTCTACCAGTTTTGATAAATGCATAATGCCATGTATCCACCATCACAGTATCCTTACAGAACAGATTCAGCACCCTAAAATCCCCTGTGCTCCTTCGATTCACCCCTCTTTCTTTTCCCTCACCCTTGCCAATCACTGATCCTTTTACTGTCTCTAACAACTTTATTGAGGTATAATTTACATAGAATAAACTGCTGAAAATTTACATAAATTGCAGAATGTAAGGAGTTTAACAGTTGAATAAGTTTTTGAAAATGCCACTGTAATCATGATACCAAATATTTCCATTACCCTCAAATCTAGTCCCAGGCAAAGTTTGATCTGGCTCATGTCTATCTAAAACAGTTTGAATTTTCTAGTTTTACACATATGTATATAAAGTATACAGATATATGTTTAGCATATAATATAATATATAATATATTTCAAATATTTAACATATATTTCAATATTTACATATTATATACACACATATTTAATACATACATACATATATTTATTATATATATACATGTAGACATGCATATATACATACATATGTACCATATATTAAATATGTGTGTATATATGTACATATACATACATATATACACAAATTATTTTAAAATATAATGGATAATACATATATTGTATACAGACATATACATTATATATTAACATAGATACTAGATATATACACACATGTTTCTATGTATATACATAGACACATACACACATATATAAAATACAAAATGTTCTCTTTCTTTACTCAGCATAATGATTTACAATTCATCTATATAGTGGTTCATCAATAGTTCATTTTCTCTTACTGCAGAGTGGTATTCTATCATATCAGCATACCACAATTTGTAATCCATTTACCAGCTAGCAGACATTCGAGCTATCAGATTCTAGTTTGGGACTATTGTGAATAAAGCTACCATGGGTATTCATACATAAATCTTTGTGTAGACACATATGTTTTCATTTATCTGGGGTGAATACCTAGAAGCAGAATGACTGGTTTATAAGATAGCTGAGTGTTTATAAGAAACTGCCAGCCTGGCATGGTGGCTCACGCCTGTAATTCCAACACTCTGGGAGGCTGAGGTGGGTGGATTACTTGAGGTCAAGAGTTCGAGACCAGCCTGACCAATATGGTGAAATCCCATCTCTACTAAAAATACAAAAATTAGCTGGGTGTTGTGGCGTGTGCCTGTAGTCCCAGCTACTCAGGAGGCTGAGACAGGAGAATTGTTTGAACCCAGGAGGTGGAAGTTGCAATGAGGTGAGATCACGCCACTGCACTCTAGCCTGGGTTGTCACCCAGGCTAGACTCAGCAAGACTCAGAGAAAAAAAAAAAACAAAGAAACTGCCAAATATTTTTCAAAGTGGTTGTATCACTTCACATTTGACCACTAGTGTCTAACATTTTCAGTTTTTCTTTACCTACTCTAATCAGTCTTTAATTTCAGCCATTCTTCTGATGGATATGTAGTGGTATCTCATTGTGGTTTTAATCTACATTTCTTTGAATGACTAATTATGTCAGGCACCTTTTCATGTACTTATATTCCATTTGTATACAATTTTTAGGGAAATGTCTGTTTCAAACCTTTCTCATTAAAAAATTGAATCGTTTTCTTATTATCGAATTATAAAAGTACCTTACACATTTTGGATTCAAAACATATGTAAAACATAAGTGTTGTGAATAATTTCTCCAATTTCTTGGCTTGCTTTTTTTTTAACGGTGTCTTCAAAGAGCAAAAGGTTTTAATTCTTATGAAGTTCAATTTATCATTAAAAAAATGCTTCATGCTTTTTCTGTCCTATCTGAGAAACCTCCATCTACTTCCAAGGACTTCTGGAATTCTTGCCATTTTAGCTTTTACGTTTAGGTTTACAACCAATTTTGAGCTATTTTTTGAATATGGTATGTGATAAGGGTCAAAGTTATTTTTTTTCCCATTGTTCCAAAACCATGTGTTGAAAATATTTTCTTTTCCCCATTGAATTAATTTGGCACCTTTGTCATAAATCAATTGATGAGTCAATTTCAAAACTCTGAATTCTGTCCCATAGATACGTCCATCTTTCACCAATGAAATGCTGCCTTGAATACTGTAACTTAAGCATGCTTTGAATCAAGAAATATGAGTTCTCTAACCTTGTCCTTCATTTAAAAAGTATCATTTTGCATTTCTATATAAAGTTTATAATAATTGTCGCAATTTCCAACATAATTCTGCTGGAATTTTGATTGGAATTGTATTGAAACAATAAATAAATTTTGGAAAATTTGACACCTTTACAATACCAAGTGTTCCACTACAGGATGACAGTATATCTCCCAATGTATTTAGGTCCTCTATAATCAGCAATGCTATGTAATCTTTAGTGAACATGAGTTGCACTTGTTTTTGAAAGTTACTACTATTTTATATGTTTTGTGCCGTTGTAAAAAATTATTTTATTTTATTTTCCAATGATTTGCTGCTAGTCTCTCTCTCTCTATATATATATAGATATATGTATATAAGCATATATGTATATGTATAATTTTTTTACACTAACCTTCTATTCTATGACCTTGCAAAATTCATTATCAGTTCCAGTAGCTCCTTTACAGATCCTTAGGATTTTCTACCTAGACAATCATGTCATTTGTTATTAACATCTTAACAATGTTGATGAATGTAAGATCAAGAATCTTTGTCTTGCTCCCAGTCTTAGGGAAAAAACATTCAATATTTCACCATCAAGCTTGATGTTAGTTATAGGTTTTTCACATGTGCCCTTTATCCAGTTGAGGAAGCTCCCTTCTGTTTCTGGCTTGCTGAGAGTTTTTATCATGAATGAGTGTTGAATTTTGTCAACAAATGCTTGTTATGTATCTATTAAGATGACTGTATGATTTTCTGTTTGTTTTTAAATATGGTGAATTCTTTTAATTAATTTTTGAATGCAGAATTAATCTTGCATTCCTTGGATAAGCCCAATATATGAGTTAGGATTCTCCAGAGAAACCAATAGGATATATACATATAAAGAAAGAGATTTATTATAAGGAAGTGACTCATATAATCATGCAGGCTGACAAGTCCCAAGATCTGCAGGATATCAGCAAGCTGGAGATCCAGGACACCCAAAATTGTACTTCCAACTTGAAGGCTGACAGCTCAAGAACCAGGAAGAGCCACTGTTCTTGTTCAAAGACAGGCAGAAATAATTCTCTTACTTGGGAGGGGGTCAGCCTTTTAGTTCTAGTTAGGCCTTCAACTGGTTGAATGAGGTCCACTCATGTTAGGAAGGGCAATCTGCTTTACTCAGTCTACCCTCTTATATGTTAATCTCATCCAAAAATGCCCTCACAGAAACAACAGAATAATGCTTGACCAAATATCTGTGCACACTGAGGCCCAGGTGAGCTGACACATAAAATTAACTATAACACAGGATATATTATCTTTTTAGTATATTGTTATATTCAATTAGTTAATATTTTACTGAAAATTATTATAACTATGTTCATAAAATACATTAGTCTTTAATATTCCTTTTATGAATTTTTTTGCCAGGGTATTTTGCATAGTATTTCTTCCTTCTCTAAATAAACTTGCATAAGATTGTTATTATCTGCTCTTTGCATATTTGATAGAATTCACCAGTTAAACTATCCAAGGATGGATATTTCTTTGTGGGAATATTTTTGATGACAAAGACAATTTTTTTTTAACAGACATAGGATTGTTCAGACTTTGTTTCATCTTGTGTGAATTTTGGTAAGTTGTATTTTACAAGGAATTTATCCACTTCATCAAAGCTGTCAACTATTGAGATAAAGTTGTTTGTAACATTTTCTTATGTATTTCATATCTGTAGGATCTAATATTGGTACTTTATGTTCTCTCCTTTTTATTGACCAGTCTAGGTAGAAGGTTGTCAATCATGTTGCCCTTTTCAAAGAACAGCTTTAGCTCTGTTAATTTTTTTCTGTTTATTTTTTCTATTTTATTGATTTTTCCTTTTATCACTACTAATTTCTTCTATCTGCTTGAATTTACATTACTGTTTTGTTCTAGCTTCCTGAAGTCATTGGGTTTGGAACTTTTTTCTTTCCTGCTATGGACATTTATAGCTGTAAATTTCCTCTAGGCGCTGTTTTAATAGTATTGCACACATTTTTAATATATTGAATTTTCATTCTTTTTTTTTTTTTTTGAGACGGAGTCTTGCTCTGTCGCCCAGGCTAGAGTGCAGTGGCCGGATCTCAGCTCACCGCAACCTCTGCCTCCTGGGTTCACGCCATTCTCCTGCCTCAGCCTCCCGAGTGGCTGGGACCACAGGCGCCCACCACCTCGCCCGGCTAATTTTTTGTATTTTTAGTAGAGACGGGGTTTCACCGTGTTAGCCAGGAGGGTCTCGATCTCCTGACCTCGTGATCCGCCCGTCTCGGCCTCCCAAAGTGCTGGGATTACAGGCTTGAGCCACCGCGCCCGGCTTCATTCTTGATAAATTTGAAATGTTTCCTAGTTTCCTCTGATTACTTTTTGATCCACAAATTATTTAGAAGAGTGTTAATTTTCAAATGTACAAGATTTTCCTAGATATCTTATTCTTATTGATCTCTAATTTAAATCCATTAAGGTCAAAGAACATACTCTTAAAGCTTATGATATTTTAAAATTATTAAAACTTATTTTAAAATGTCCCAGCATGTGTACTTGAAAAGAATATGTATATTTCAGTTGTTGCATGGTGTTCTATAAATATTAATTAAGGCAAAGTGGTTGATGTTGTTCAAATCCTCTTAGGTTCTTACTGATATTTTGCCCAGTTTTTCTATCAACTGCTAAGGCAAGAATGTTAAAACCTCCTATGATTGTGAAAATACATATTTCTCCTTTTTCTCCTATCATTTTTACATCTTAAATTTTGGAAGTCTACAGTTACCTAATACTTATTTATGATTGTTGTCTCTTTCTGATGACACTCTTATTATCGGAAAATCTCCTTTCTCTTTCACAACATCCTTTTTCTTGCAGTTCATTTTAGCTAATATTAATATCACCATTGCATTCTACTTATTCCTACTGTTTGGTACATCTTACATACTTTTACTTTGAATCTTTTAGTGTATTTATATTTAAAGTGTATCTCTTGTACAATTGCAGTTAAGGCTTGCCTTTTTATCAATTCTAATAACCTTTTCCTTTTAAGTAGAATGTTTAGTCCTTTAACATTTAATGTAATTATTAATTTAGTGCATTTGGGTCTAGCATCTTATTATTTGTTTTCTGATTATCATCTTTGCTTTTTTCCCTTCGCAAAAACTTTTCTGCTTGAGATATTTTTTGTATTATTTATTTTTTAAATTAATTTTAATTTATCCACTGCTAAATGGTCAATTTAAATTTATCTTTTGATAAATGGGTAAACTTCAACAATTTTTAGCTATTATGGTTAATCTTTGTAGTGGTTGTTTGGGGATTACAACATACATCTTTAATTTTCTATCTATTGTACAACTTTGTGTAACATGTAAAAATCCTGCAACAGCATAGGTCCATTTACTAACATTAACTGGTCTTTATGTTATCATTGTCACATGTATTACACCTCTCTACATATAAGCCCCATGAGATGGTGTTGTAATTTTTGTTTCAAATGGTCAAATGCACAATTTAAATAAATGAAGAAAAATGGTCTTCTATATTTTCCCAGATATTTATCATTTTATTCTTTCCTAAAAGTCTGATTTCACTATATCATTTTCCTTCCAATAAATATTTAGATTTATTAATCTAAAAATTAATAAAATATAAAATAACAAAATAATATTTTTGAAACTACCTTAATGAAAGCTCTAAAGAAATTTCTTTAGTATCCCTTATAACATGGCTCCATTAGTGACACATTCCTGTTGTTTTCTATTATCTGAAAATAATTTTATTTCATCTTCATTCTTGAAGTTCATGTTCACAGGATGTAGTATTCTGTGTTGGCTTTTTTTTTCTTTTTAGTACTTTAAATGAATTATTCCATTGTTTTCTGGCCTCCACAGTTTCTGAGGAATAGTCTACTGTAATTCAACTTGTTCTCCTAAATGTAATTTGCCATTTTTCTTTAATTTTATCTTTGCCTCTTAGCAGTTTCACTATAATATGTGCCTAGGCGTTCTTTTCATCAAATTTATCCTGTTTTAGGTTTGCTGAATTTCTTGAATCTGTCTATTTATATGTTTGGCAATATTTGGAGACTGTTCAGTCATTATTTCTTCAAATTCTTTTTCTTTCCCCTTCTCTCTTTTCTCTCCTGCGGAGACTCAAATTGCCCTTATGTTTGCTCATATAAAATTATCCCACATGTCCCTAACATTCTACTCATTTAAAACATCTTTTTCCTCTTACTTTTTCAAATTGAATAATTTCCAACTTTGAAATTTGAAAAATGAACTTTTAAAAGTCACTCTTTCTTTCTTCTGTGTTCTCTGCCATACACTAAGCCTATGTAGCAAATTCTAAATGTAGATACTTTATTTTTCAGTTCTAAAATTTGTTTTTCATTTATATTTTCATTTTACTCATAAACCTTACCATATTTTATTCAATACAAGCACATTTTTCGTTATCTCACTGAGCATAGAAATAATAATTGTTTTAAAAGTCCAAAGTCCTCATCTGATAACTCTAACAGTGGTTCATCCTAGAGTGTATAGCTATTCATTGTCTTTTCCCTTGCTAAGAAACCATTTCTTCTTGATCTTTATATGTCACTTAGATTGTATCCTGAATATTATAGATATAAGTTGTAGGGAATCTGGGTTCTGTTATATTGCTCTGAAGATTGTTGATGTTTTGTTTTAGCAGGCAAAACTTATTTATACTCAAAATACAAACTCTGTACAGGTTCAGTAAGCAATACATCAGATATCCCTGGATACAGGAAAGGAAACATCACACACTGGGGCTTGTCAGGGGGTGGGGAGCTAGGGAAGGCATAGCATTAGGAGAAATACCTAATGTAGATGACAGGTTGATGTGTGCAGCAAACCACCATGGCACATGTATAAACCTGCACTTTCTGCACATGTATCCCAGAACTTAAAATATAATTTAAAAAACTAATAAAAACGGTTTGAAAAAAATAATAAAAGGTGGCCAGGCACAGTGGCTCATGCCTATAATCCTAGCACTTTGGGAGGCCAAAGCCGGTGGATCATCTGAGGTCAGGAGTATGAGGCCAGCCTGACCAACATGGTGAAACCCCATCTCTACTAAAAATACAAAAAATTGGCCGGGGCTGGTGGTGCATGCCTGTAGTCCCAGCTACTCGGGAGGATGAGGCAGGAGAATCACTTGAATCTGGGAAGCAAAGGTTGCAGTGAGCTGAGATCATGCCACTACACTCCAGTCTGGGCGATAGAGTGAGCCTCTGTCTCAAAATAATAATAATAATAAAAGGTTTGAATATGGCAGAGAACAGCTTCACACATATTCAGATATATCATGGTTTTGAAGGATTTGTGTGAGGGCTTGTTTAGATAGCGTATAATCCTGGCTTCCTGACAATCTAGTAAAGTGTTCTAAAGCTTGCATAATTGCTTCTTAACATATTTTCCAAACATACGTATACTACTTCTGTTATATATACTTTTCTTATAGATTTTCTACTTCTGCTTAGCTACAATTTTGTCAAAAACTTAGCTGTATAATTTGTATTTCCACTCTACTATAATCATAAGTCTCATTCATTCTTTCAATCTACAACTAGGGTAGCGAGGCTGGCATAGGCAGAATCTAAACCCATAATCACCTGAAATAAACCAGACATATTGGTTCACACTGGAATGCATTGCTATATATCAATGCAAGCATACTTAGTGTTCATCTTTAGCTCTTATTCTTATAAGTGGGTATTTGTGAAGTACCAGTTGTGAATAATTTGAATGTTGCCTCTGATTTAAAAAAAAGTTATAAAATTAGTGATTTAGCAAAACACAGGTGACTTTAGTATAAAAAATGGCCAAAATAGTCACTTGAAAATAAAGGTTAGTGAAATCTGTTAATGTGCTACCCTTGTATATTTGTGTTTCTTATTCTCTACTAGCTTTATTATCTTGAAGACAGAGTGAAACAAAAATATCTCAAAGAGAGAATAAAATCATGGAATAGATTATGTATTGGAACACCCTGATGTGGTAGAAACTTATTTATAGTTATAGCCCATGGTACCACGTTTTGTTTCTATGCTATCCCCATCAAGCTACCATTGACTTTCTTCACAGAATTAGAAAAAACTACTTTAAATTTCATATGGAACTAAAAAAGAGCCTGTATAGCCACGACAATTCTAAAGAAAAAGAACAAACCAGGAGGCATCATGCGACCTGATTTCAAACCATACTACAAGGCTACTGTAACCAAAACAGCACAGTATTGGTACCAAAACAGATATACAGACCAATGGAATAGAACAGAGGCCTCAGAAATAACACCACAAATCTACAACCATCTGATCTTTGACAAACCTGACAAAAACAAACTATGGGGAAAGGATTCCCTATTTAATAAATAGTGTTGGGAAAACTGGCTAGCCATATGCAAAAAACTGAAACTGGATCCCTTCCTTACACCTTACACAAAAATTAACTCAAGATGGATTAAAGACTTAAAGTAAGATCTAAAACCATGAAAACCCTAGAAGAAAACCTAGGCAATAGCATTCAGGACATATGCATGGGCAAAGACTTCATGACTAAAACATCAAAAGCAATGGCAACAAAAGCCAAAATTGACAAATCGGATCTAATTAAACTAAAGAGCTTCTGCTCAGCAAAAGAAACTATCATCAGAGTGAACAGGCAACCTACAGAATGGGGTAAATTTTTGTAATCAAATCTTTTATTATAACTTTTACTAATAGTTCAATTGCATGGAGGGTTACTTTTTTCCTGAAGTTGTACAATGATTAATTGAATTGCTCTGAATTTTTCAGATGCTGGCTAAGTCTAGCATATTCCAATGAAATTTAAGTCAAATATTTCCATATGTTTTAATAAACTAAAGCTACATGGAAACTCTTAGTCACTCTTAATAAAAATCAGCCTCTCAGATTTATTGTTCAGTACAGTTTATTTCTCTGAATCCTTGAAAGAAATGAGCACATAAATACCCAATAAACAGCTGATTATTTAATTAAAATATAAGGACTATTTGAGTCACAATGGATTCAGAATTTTGTAAGGATTTATATGATCTCTGCCCACAAGGTTTGAAGTACCTTAACCTATATTTATAGCTACAATGATTTATTGGCTTGCTATATATGACACAAAGTGTGGTAAGCATTTTAAAATGATTCTGTCATTTATCATAATGCATTCCAACTGCAGAATAAATGTTATTATCTATTTTCAAGAAATTAAATTTTTAAAGATGTAAAGATATTGAATCACTTCCCAAATGTCATACAGCTAGCAAGTGACTGAGTCCATATTCAAAACACAGGTATGTGCCTAAATTCATGCAACAGAATTAAGTGTACATAATTTTTTTAAGTGTCAAATAATTTCCTTAGAAAATGTCAAAAGATTGATAAGAATTCCAAATCAAATGTAGGGTGAAAAACACATGTTATTAAATAAAAGATAAAATTCAGATTTAAGGAATTCAGATAAAAGCAACACAAGTTTCCTAGAGTTAAAAAAAAAAAAAAAAAGCAAATATATCCAAAGTGTCCTCAGTTGAACACTGTTAGAAGTTATTTTTCAAACTTTCTTCTTTGAGAATTTTTAGGACAACATCGAATTATTTGACTCAAACTAGTTTCACTTCCCAATTCATCAATAAAAAGCAATGTAAAGATGGCAAAATAAAGTAGTTGGAACTTAATCATAACATTCCATAGCTTTTATTTATAAATATTTGAATATCTGTATAAAGAAAAAAGAGAGAGAAATAAGACATACATACATACACAAAAAGAGGGTGAGAGTGAGAGAAAGAAAGAGAGAGAAAGCAATACTAATCAAAGTTTTAAGTAAGGTGTTATTTTCTCAAAAGCAGCATACTTCATCCAACTTCAGAGTTCCTTCGCTGGCCTCCAAATCTCTCTCTTTTATCATCCTTACCTCCAGTCATCTTTTGAGAGGTTAATCAAAATATTCATTTCCTCGTCATCTTGCAGAAGGCGATAAGCTGCACTTAAATGGTGATTCTCCAGTACAGATCTGTCATTGTACAGAATAGCTGGATCAGATCTGAACAGAAAACCAAGCAAAATTCAGAATGTTAAACAGTTGCGATTTATTTGGGTAATTCTAACAGGCTGGAACACACTACCACTTTTTCCCATGCTTAGAAATTATCTTTGTCCCCATGCCATTTATGTGAACCAAAAGCTCAACTAACACTACAAATCATCAATAGATGAATGTAGGGTATTTTAGTATCGGTACATGTGTGGGCAGGAAATATGTAACATCCAGCCTGAGAACTCTCTTAAAACTGTTTTACAACCAGATCTCAATTACCTATATTAGTGGCAAAGGTGCTTTTTTTTTTTTTTTTTATTATGGGTCATGTCAAACTTCTTTATATTTTCTGGAATGACATTTATTTTTATTTTTATTTTATTCAATGAATGCACTGATTTATTTACTTCAGCTGTAATTTTCAGAACACATATCACCTAGTAGGTACTATCTGTAAGCTACCTCTGATAATGGCTTGATCTTAAAGTTTTTCCATGCAAAAACCACATGTGGAAAATTGAGAATAAAGAATATAAAGATTATAATGTCAGTTTTCAGTCCCTATCTCAAAGACCATACTATAGCTGAATGTCACTAAACACAGGACTGTATACTATTTTAAGATCTTAAATTTAATGAAAGCTTAGATTATTTGTTTCTCACCAAGGAAGCTGAGTTTCAGAGACTTAAAAAACCTTGTTAGAGCCCTTTGGTGGCCAAGTGGCAGGGCTGGGATGAAGGCAAGATCTTCTGACAGCTGGGCCAGTGCTTCCCCAAGATAACTTCCACCTGCCATTGGCCAAACTTTGGGCAGTATCTATCATACCCTGAAACTGTTAGGCTTAACATTTGATTCATCAAAGGATTAAGGGCCTACTCACAGACTTTGTTTTCTGAACAGGGATCACACAGGCTGAGATGCTTTGGATAAAGTTCTGTTGAACAGGGCCAATGTTTAAATTTTGTTCCAAACCAAGCTTAACTGAACACATTGGAATTTTCCCACTCCTATTGAGATAACACAGAACATTCAAATCCCGAGGTGAAAGATCTGCTGTTACATCTGTTGAGTAAGTTAGATACCAACTGATGTGTATTTTGTGACACTCTTTTCCAACTCCCGTAATTAAGCCATTCTCCTCTGAGTTGGGGCTGGTTTTGATCCTGGTCTCCAGGCAAGACCCACATATGTTCAACCCACCTATCTTTCTTGGGCAGGTGGTATTCACCATGGTCCCTGTCCTCAGAGCAAAGGTTCCACCCACAGACACACATTAAACAGTGCTACTCTATGGAATTCCCTGTATTAAAGACCTTGGAACAGAACCACAAAAAGCTGCTTTTCTGTGGCTAAGACTAAGTGAGGAGGTAGGAAGGTGGAACTGAAGCAAGTAGCTGAAGTTCTTTTGTCTGCTTCCATTCAATTAAAATTCTCCTTCTGAACAGAGATCAGACAATATTGTTTTCTTTTGTATACACTGTAATTAAGCATTGAGTTCATTAAATAATGTAGATTGATTTAATGAACACAAACCTATCTAGAGTGTGCACCTGCTTTTTCAAGTGAAATCGGCAAGTATTTATTTGGTGTTAAACTCTCATCCCTCCCTGCTACATTCTTTCTCTTTGACTTACTACCTTTCACCATATCCTAGCTCCTTTTGATTACTATGTCAAGGATAATTAACTAACTCTACTGCCAGATTATCTCCAGTTCCACATCATTGTCTTAAGAGAGGGCAAGTTCTTAGGCTAGGAGAGGGCAAGAAGAGTTTATCCTAAGTAGAAATGACAATTGACTGGTGCTATTGCCTGGAATTCTGTGCTGAGAGGAATATTCAGAAAAAACCCACAGTTTAGTAAGAAAAAGTACCAAAATCAATTAACAATATCTGTTACAGGTCAGGAGGCTCCGAGTGGGGCACTTGGACCCATATTTAATGTCTCCAATGGGAGGTTTGTGTTTACCTGTGCAGTCCATTAGGAAGGATGCACAGGTTGCTCACGGTGAAGGTGGCCTACAGGAGACAACCTTACTCTCCGGGCCCTGTGCCAGGGAGTGATACAAGCACTAAACAGAGCAGATATGAAACCAGAGAGGATGAGAAGAGATCTCATGAGAATCCCAGAGATCAGAGGGTAAGATTGCTCAATGTTGTTACTGTCAACAAAAACGTTCTAATCCTCACTGTCCTTATTCGTTTCCTTTACGCGTCATCTGGCCCTTTATATAAACTGCCCCATTTCCTGTTAGAAATAGGTGGAGTATGCACAGAACATACATAAACAAATAGCAAACATTAGAACAGAGAAGAAAAGGATATCTATATGAGATCTGAACAAAATAGGAGAATTAGGAGCAGAAGGCTTCTTAAACTCTAAGTCTTGATTGAAACTGACCAGACTGATCTCTCATTTAGAGGTTCATTGTTTCAGAAACTCAAAATAGGAAAACTATGCAAAAGAAAGGTGACAAACACCTTTCTGATTTCTAAAACTGTCTCTGACCCCTCTTGCCTCTCTTCCAAATATTTCAACACCCTCACCGAGTCTGAATGTGGAAATTGTTGGTGGTTCCGGTATGCTCGTAGTCATGGATGGCAGCTGAGAAGATTATAGCAAAGATCTCCAGCTCCGTCAGCCAGTTCTGAAAGGAGATTACAGAGCAATCAGATGATCTGTTTCTTTCTCAAAGTCTTCAGCTTGCTGACAACACACCCACAGTGCTGCCTTTCCACCCTGCAGCTGATAAGCTATTGCCAAACACAAGTTTTCTGAGAGACAGAAATAAGTTATTTTCCTGTGAAGAGACTTGGAGACTTGTGATTTGAAAACAATGTGTTCAGCAAGGTTGAATAAGCTAACTAGTAGTTTTATCTTTTTCAAGAAATCAAAGAGAATGAACATGAAGACTTGAAAAGCCCTCATTGCATCCTCCCTCAACTTCCAAATAAAGTTCTTAGGTAGACAGACAGACAGACAGACAGACACACACACACACACACACACACACACACACACACAATTAGAAATTTTGATGCAATACCAAGAATGAAGAGTAATAGAAAAACCTAACGTCTGATTATAGGAGGAATATCCACTAGGAAGTGGGTAGAGACAGATGGAAAAATAATACTTGGCTTTCTGCTCTACGCATGCTGATGATGTTTGAAAGGACTTCTCCCCATCCACACCATCAACACTGGCTGTGGGTCAGTGGTTCACAAAACGTGTTCCTTGGACATGCAGATGGTATCAGCTGGGAGCTTGTTAGAAATGCTGGCAAATTTTTCAGCCCCACCCCAATCCCACTGATCAGAAACTCTAGGTTGTAGCCCAGCAATCTATGCTTTACCAAACCATCTAGATGGTTCTGATGCACACTAGAGTTTGAAAACTACTGCTGTGTTTCAATCTTCCTTAACTGACTTCCATTTAATGGACTCTGTGGATTGACTTCCTATCGCTTCTGTAAACCATCCTGCCCCATGCCCACACGACAGAATATGCCTGACTCTGGCCACCTTCTCATATCCTTTGCTCACTTTTGTTACTAGTTAAATTCATACTTACATGATTCAGTATGGCTTATTCTAAACTGCATTTTAATAAATTGTATTTGTTATTATAATTATGTAATTAAATATGACACAAACCAATAAAATATGGACACAAAATTAGAGTTGTTATTTCTGTAGAAACTAAGTTTAATGCTTTGGACAGTCACTAAAAGAACTGCTGTCAAAATATGTGTGACAACTGTGAAAGAGCAGAAAACATTTACAGAAAAGTTAGAGAGCTTCTGCACTCAGTTTGCTTCAGGCACGTCTTTAAGTTCCCATTTAACTTTAAAGAGACGAGACTAGAAATCTTAGATAGGGGCAGGGTTAATGTAAGACAAATGTGAGTATCCAAACTGGTGAACTCATAAAAGACCTGCGGTATGAATTAAAGATTAGTGCATAAAATAGATTTATATTAAGTTAATGCAAAATGAGTTAAAATGAACGTTTAAGTATTTCTAATTCCCCACTTAAGCCGTATCTTTCAATTAACTACTAATTTTGGAGAATTATTGCCTTCTTTAAAAATCAGTGAGGGGAAAATAAACAAATGACATAGAATTTATGAAGAACATTTCAGAGTTGGGGCAAACACGAGCATAAACATACCTCATGAAAAAAGAAACCACTGTACTTTTGAAAATGATTCCTAACAGAATCCAGCATGAAATGTCAGGAAGCTTTCTGGCATCTTCAATAATATACCTCAAAAATACAAATTGAGGTACGTGGAATGGAAAGTCAAAGAGAAAACAGACTAAGACGAAAATCAACAAAATGAGATGAAAAAAAGATGGGCAAGATAAGGAAAGATTGCAAGAAAATCAAAGCTGCAAAACACCTTGTAAAGGCAGCAGAGAGCCTCCTCATCAGTCTCTTCATTGCCTTGGGGGCCCACGACGTGGCAGGCATTATGCTAGGTGCGTTTATATAGAAACTTATGTAACTCTCACAGCTCTGTAATCATAGGTACTGTTGTTATCCCTACTTGACTGATAAGGAAACAAGCCAGGGCGAGGTGCAGAACTTACCCAAGGTCACATAGCCAGTCACGTGACAAGCCACATAGCATGCCTCCAGAATTCTCACTCGTAATCTTACATTGTATTTTCTTTGGATCATTGTTCATGTGTTTATCCAATTTTGCATAAAATTATATAGGCATAATTTTATATTGCACATTTTTCTTGATATTATCCATACATATATTACATATGTAGATTTTTTTTTCCATTTTGGCATTGTCTTTCTTTTCTTCCCTAATATTTTGTCCCCACCCATCTGTTCCCGGTTCCCTCTACCTCCTCTCCCACATATATCTCTTATTCTAAGGTCATGTAGTGTTAATTTCACATTTTAAAATAAGATTATGAATGGGAGACAGTGTAACATCTAAACAAATCCTAGTTACAGAACATCAGGACAGGCAGCAGAGAGCATCTAAATAACGGTATAACTACAGTTCTCACATTACAACTATCAGTGACACTTCCCTCCTTACCCAAATAATTGAACAAAATCCTAACTTAGGTATAACCTACCTCTATTAAACCAAAAACAATGAATGATTAAACAGACATTCAACAACAACAACAACAACAACAACAAAACAAAACCATTGTCTTTAAAACTCATTTTAACACCTTAGTTTTTCAACAAACACCATGCATGCTTAGAATAAGTTATGCTGGTTTGGGGATAAGAAGAAAGAAAAGTGGTATCTGGGAGAAACAGCTTCACAGAGGAGAGAGATGTTTAAGATCGGTCTTGAAAATTTGACAGAGAAAGAAGTGAAGGTGGGCATTTTCAGAAGAATGAACTAAATGAACAAGTCCCGGCAGCAAAAGCATGTTCATTTCAGGTAAGAAAATGATGCCCTTGACTGGAGCAGGAGTGAAGGCTGATTGAGGCCCTATGAGGTCAGGCATTAGAAAACAGAGTGAGTGAGGAATATAAACCAGATTCAGCAGGCAGTGAAGCTCACACACAAGAGTCATGCAACCAGCTCCCCACTTCAGGAAGGATATTTGGACAGGAGGAGAGAAGGGAGATATAAAAGCATTGTTGTTGTTGTTGTTTTAAAACAGGGTATCACTCTGTTGCCCCGGCTGGAGTACAGTGGTGCAATCTTGGCTCACTGCAACCTCTGCCCCTACGGCTCAAGCAAGCCTCCGACCTCAGCCTCCCAAGTAAGGGCTGGGACCATAGGCACCCACCACCATGCCCAGCTATTTTTTTTTTTTTGTATTTTTAGTAGAGATGGGAGGCTCACCATGTTGCCCAGGCTGGTCTCTAACTTCTGAGCTCAAGTAATCCGCCCATCTGGGTCTCCCAAAATTCTGAGATTATAGGGCATGAGCCACTGTGCCTGGTTAAAAGCAGTACTTTTAGATTGAAAAGTTCATATAGGATGTACAGACAGTGTGGAGGTAGAATTCATATGACTTAGCAATTATCTGAATTTTGGAAGTGGTAGGAAGACCAGATGAGGTTGCAGTCGAGGAGAACAATATGTTAGATGACCTCAACACTCCTGGCCTCACTGAGTGGCTAACAAACCCCTCAGGTGGTATTAGATAGCATCATTAACAGAAACAGAGAAAGAAGGGGAAGCTATTTTGGAGGAAATTGAGCTTCCTATTTTAATATAGCTCAGATTTCCTTGCCTCTTCCAAATTAACTACCATGAACCCAGAAGGTTTTGTGTCAACCCATAAGAAGTCAGAAATTAAAGTCCCACCGGCATTTTATTCCAGAATTACCAATTAGTGGCAAGGTACAAGTCACATATGCTACCAGTATTTTCCTATCTACAAAATATGAGTGTCACAACTGGTTCATTTGAAAGGATGCTTTGACAACTGGTAATAGGGGATCTTGAGTTTTGCTGTGTATGACAGCAAGAAAGCAAGCCACTTGTTCCTGCATATAGGGGCAGATGAGGAGACATGGGATACAACAGCCCAGAGGAAACCTGAAGGAAAAGGACATGCCGATTTCTCATTGTGAGGGGAGATACTACTAGCAAGTTGTGACTTTTGCAATGTGAATGGTAGAGTTTCTTTAGTAATCTGTTAGTTTTCCATGCTACCTTAACAAATGCTCAGTCTTGGAGGCTTAAAGAACACTTCCAGGCCTGGCGTGATGGCTCACGCCTATAATCCCAGCACTTTGGGAGGCCGAGGCAGGTGGGTCACCTGAGGTCAGGAGTTTGAGACCATACTGGCCAACATGGTGAAACCCCGTCTTTACTAAAAATACAAAAATCAGCTAGGTGTGGTGGCAGGCACCTGTAATCCCAGCTACCCAGGAGGCTGAGGCAGGAGAATCACTTGAACCCAGGAGGCAGAGGTTGCAGTGAGCTGAGATCTCACCACTGCACTCCAGCCTGGGTGACAGAGTGAGACTCCCTCTGTCTAAAAAAAAAAAAAAACACTTCTGATTATTTGCACACAGTTCTGCCAGTCAGAAGCCCAGCCCAGTGTGGATGGGTTCCCTGGTCAGGGTATCCCAAGGCTGACATCAAGGCTCGGAAAGGCCTGCGTTCCTTTCTGGTGGCTCTGGGGGAAAATCTGCTTCCAAGAGTACTCAGGGCATTGGCAGAATTCATTTCCTTCTAATGTTTTCCACGGTTTCCCTCTTCACCTTCAAGCTGGCAATGACTCTTGGGTCCTTCTCACACTTGAAACCTCTGATTTCAGCCATATCTTCTTGACTTTGATGAACTTGTGTGATTACATTGGGCTCACCTGGAAAATCCAGGCTAATCTCCCTGTTTAAGGTCTTCTAATTGTTAACCTTAATTGCATCTGCAAAATCCCTTTTACAATCCAATGTAACATATTAATAAACACATGTGACACCAGAGAACAAAGGTTGCAGGAGCCAAATTTCTACTAATTACAATCCCTAATAAAATTATTTGGCACTCTTCAAACAAAATGTAATTTTGATATCCTTAGTCTTTCCTGTATTAATTATGGTCATGTCATAAACAACCCCCCCCCCCCAAAAAAAAACAAGATACGCAGCTTCTCTTTTCTGAAAAAAAAAAAAAAAATAGACAAAGGGAAAATTACTGGCATCTTGCTTGACAAAAGCAAGGAAAGTGGCTAAGGGATAGTTTTGGAGTTTGAAAACTTTTCACCTAAATCAAAAGTAGACTAGAGCTTAGAGTCGGATAAACATCTATTCAATCAATAGATAATTCTTCAATTTATTTCTGTCTAAGGATTTTCTCTTGGAAATGAGCAAAATAATTCTGAAAGGATCCAAGTATCTTCTAGGCACTTAAGTTAAACAATAATGAGTAATACAAACAGATTACAATGTTTTACATTTACAAAGTATTACTGTTGATGTTGAAGCCCAGACACCACTTTATCAATGGGTTGTTTTGATTCTCTACCTGTCTTACAATTTATAACACTGAAATGATTTAAAGCATTTTCTCCCTCTTGGTTTGTAATGAAAGGTTAGAGTCACAGTATGTTCTCCATTCATCAGAATGCTCCCCACTGTTTTTGTAAGCTCACAATGAAAGAAGTTTGTTTTGAGCTGCATTTCAAAGAGAGAGTAGGTAGGAAATAGTTTCTATATTTATGAATCATTCTAAATATGGCCTGAATTGATCATGGAAATTCAACAGCAAATGGAAAATGAGCTCATTTAAGAATAGCATGCAGTAAATCGTGATCACTGCTATGATACAACATTATGTTAATGATAACTTGTACTGGCATAAATGCTGGGTGTTTTTGGTGAGAGATGAAGAAGCTGCGCATGATTCACTTTTATGTCCCCAGAGTATACTCTGCACAATAGGTATGTTGAATAGATGAGTTCAAAGTGCATTTTTACATCCATTTTCATCCTCATCACAATACCTGGAAGTAAGTGCACATGAGGATACTGAGGTGTAAGAATACAAGAGCCTTTTTTTTTTTTTTTTTTTGCCAAAGGCATATTGTAGAAGCATGCCTAATATTCAAATGCACAACCTCTGAAGTCAGAGCTGGGACCAAATCCTGGCTCCCATACTGTACTCGGTTGCTTGGGCTGCCGTAACAAAATAACACAGGCTGGGTGGCTTAAACAACAGAAATTTATTTTCTCACATTTCTGGAGGAGAAAAGTCCAAAATCAAGGTGTCAGCAGGACTGTTTTCTCCTGAGACCTCTCTCCTTGCCTTGCAGATAGCTATATTCTCTCTGTGTCCTCACAGTGGACTCTTCTCCCTGCAAGTGCATGTCTGTATTCTAATCTCCCTTTCTCTAAGAACACCAGTCATAATGGATTACAGCCCATCCATACGACTTCATTTTACCTTAATACCTCTTCAAAGCCATCTCTCCATATACAGTCCCATTCCGAGATCCTGGGGACTAGGATGTCAATATATGAATTGATGAGAAACACAATGTAGCCCATACAGCTACTTTCTAATAGAATAATTTTAATTTCTATGAATTAGAGATTTCTCTTCTTTAAAATAAGAATAGCATTACTTGTAATGGGAATCACTTTTGACTCCCCAACTGTCCTTTTTTTCCTTACTAACAATGTCTCTGATTTTGTTTGAGATGGCAATGTGTCAGACTTCCCTATATATTGCAGTGGCCATGAGTCACAGGTCTGGCCAATAAAAGAGATGTGAAAGTTGCTGGTTTAGATTTCTGGATAGCTCTTTAAAAGTGGGCGTATTTATTTAGTTTCCAACTTTTGTGCTTTGTATTCTCCCTTATCTTTTTACCTGGATTTGCAAAGGTACATCAGCCATTCTACAAGCATAAGGACAAAAGCTACAGTCAAAGAGGTGGGAAGGACACTGAGAAGGCTGTTGCTGATGAAGAGCTACCATGCGCTCCCTAGAAACCTCTTTGGACAGACCACACAAATACAGAGGACACCCACACCCCTGACCCATCTAACTCACCTAGACATGCACTTACAAATATGTTCCAACAACCAAATTTCACTAGACATTTTGAGGGAAAAAAGCCAATAGTGTAAGAAGAGTCTCATAAACAAATAGCATATTCCCCATGAGTTAAAAGAGATAATTCTATTTTTAAAAAGACTTCTAAAAGAGGTTTTCAAAACGTGTAGGTATATTCATAAATATGTAAGGTTGCTAAGACAATAGCACATTCCAAGGGCAAAAACAAAAGAGGAGTTCCTGAAATTAAAAATATTGCTAACTAAAAATATTAAATAAACAGATTGAATAACTAGAAGAACATATCTGAAGGCCAAACTGATAATGTGGAAGAAAGAGTTGAGGACATCTCTCAGGAGGTATCATTAAAATACTGAAAGACGGGAAAACATGGGAGAAGCTAAGAAGTCTGAGGATGGCTTCAGAAGGTCTAAGAGAAGTGCCAAAAGCAGACAGAAGAGACAACAGACAGGGTGAAATACTCAAATAAATAACAGAAAGTGTTTGGCTTTCTTCTTTTCAAGCACATAGTAGGATTAGACTTTCTGGCCCCTTTATGGTTGGGAGGGGCTGTGTGAATCATTTTGGCCAGTGAGTTGTGAGCAGAAGTGATGAGCAGAGTTTCCGAGCCACAGAATTTAAATACAGATATACGAAGACCAGAGACCCTTTCTCTCTACCATAATGCCTGACAACACTCAGGAGGGTGGCTGTTCAGAAAACCTAGGCCCTGGAGTGAGAATGACACAGGCAGATTCTTTAACTCACTGTTATGGGGGTGAAAAAAAACAGACATTATTTCTAAACCACTGAGATTGTGGGATTGTTTGATCCTGTAGCAAAACAAAGCCTACCCTAAGGAAAACACTCCAAATGAATGCAAACCTTAGGAGTGAAGAAGATGTATTCTCCCACTAATATGTTATCTTATGTTATTTTTGAGAAAGTCTGTATATAAGGTCATACAGCTAAAAAGCAATCACAAGTTTTGAAATATTTTACATATATGACAAGTGTTGTTAGTCATGATTACTTATGTTTAGTAATAAAAATAGCTACTATTTACTAACATTCCACTGCATGCTAGGCATTAGGTAAACATTTTTATTAAAAAATGTTGAGAAAATCAAACTTTTTTTAGCAAAATAGTTAAGTTCTCAGGAATGGAGATGTCATAACCAGAGAAAATAAAAGTGGTTAATACATAAGGAAAATGTTTAATTTACTAGTATTAACAATAAAAAGTAAAAACAAACACACACATATGAAACTTTAGTGGGGAAATATTGCTATGCAAGGAGGGTAACCACATTATCATATACAGGGTTGAAAAAAATGTTAACTGTTTAAGTTACAGAATAACCCAATAATGAACTATGAAGATTTTCTTACCATAATAAATATATAATGACCTAGGGAAACTATCATAATATATGATTATTGACTATATATAATATATATTGACTATATATATATATAATATATAGTCAATAAAGTATTAGAGACTTATTTATCCTGTTTGTTTCAATAAATCCCAGTATTATAGACTTATTTATCCTATTTGTTTATATAGCCAATATCCTATAATAGTACAATATCCTATAATATCCTATATTATAATATAGTATATATTATATATCCTATATTGTAATGTAACTTTAATAATTTAAATAATATAGTTATATTATGTTATAGGATATATGATATAATGTTATAATATCCTCTAATCTTATATCCAATATCCTAAAATGTTCACAGCTCACTTTACCTAAGTAATGGTCTCACAGAGAAGTAATTTTACAAATAAAATTTAAACAATTTGTAACTGTTTAAGTGATAGGATGACCCAATAAGGGTCCATAAGATGGTCCCCATACTGGGACGACCCACTAGTATTAACAAAAAAAACTTCAAACAATATAGATATAAAGTTCCCTTTGACCACCACTCCAGGATGAGAATCTCCCCAGAGGTAACCACTATCTTCAATTTACTGCTTATGTTTTTAGATGTTTTTCAATATATTTTCATATATATCTATGTGCATATACATGTGCTATGTTTAATAATATACATCATGTAGAACATATTTTTCTAAAACTTTTTAAACTTAATAATACATCTTGAATTTCAGTCATAGAAATCTACGGTATTTCAGAGTTCTAACTCCCTATTGATAGGTATATACTCTGTGATTGTTCACTACGGCAAACATTGCTACAATGAATTCGACTGTTTAAGGCCTCTGTAGGTATACTTAGAAGTGCTGGAGCATTGGTATGTATATTTTTTCTTATAGCAATCACTGCAAAATCGTTTTCTTACATGACTATACTAATTTACCCTCAGATGAGCAGTATATGAGAATATAATTTCTTCTCAATTAGTGGTTCTCAACCTGGGACAATTGCCCCTCCAACCAGTGGTTTATTTGGCAAGATCTGGAGACATTATTCGTTGTCATAACTGGAGTGGGGAGTGGTGCCACTGGCATCTAGTGACTACAGGTCAGGCATACTGCTACACTTCAATGCACAGAAAAGTGACAAATAATTATCTGTCCCCAAACGTCAACAGTGCTGAGGTTTAGAAACCCTGCTCTGCTTCCTAACCAATAGTTAATATTATCAAACTTTCAAATTTTTATCCATATGCATATAATGGATTAAAAGTAGTATAAGTTTATATATATTTGGACACTAATGAGTGGTGCATTTTTCATATTTCTTTTATCGATTAAATGTATTACCTTTTCTGTTAATTGCCTGTTCATATTTTTTTATGAATCTGTGTCATTTTCCTGATTCATTTATACAATCTGGATCTTAATCTATGTTCTCTATGTATTTTCTCCAAATGCATCATTAATTTGTTTATGATGCTTTTTATGCTACAGAAGTTTTTAACTTTAATATACTCAAATTAATCAATACTTTGTTGTACAACTCTTGTGTTTCAAAGCTTAATTTTAAAAAGAATGTCTTTTTTCAAGGCTATAAACATATTCTCATTTTTTCTTCTAATATGATCAAATTTTTACTTTTGTATTTAATCTTTAATTCATTTGTCAGATTTTTGGGGGGTGAATGACTCGAAGTAGAATGAAAGCATTCCGGTTTTTTCTAAATAAATAGCTGTGGCCAAAATGTTTTCTAAACTGGGTAATTCTCCCTATAAAGTTGTCTACAGTCAAGTTTCCATGTTCTTACCTGCAATTTTTTCTTCATTATACTCTAGTCAGTGTTCCATTCTCATCAAACCACTGAGACTCATGTCAAGGTCAACAATGACTTCCATGTCGCCAGAGTGAACGGTCACTTCTCTGTCCTCATCTCACTTGACCATCAGCATGTCCCATGCAATGCACCACGGTCTTCTTGAAGAATTCTCTTTCCATGGCTTCCATGGCTCCAAACTCTCTTGGTTTATACCCCATGTCACTGGCCACTCTTTCTTAGTTTCTATTGTTGGCTCTAATTCTTTGCCTTCATTTTGATCTTCGGACTGCTCCAGGACTCAGTTCAGAGCCCCTCCTAACTATCTATTCACTCTCTCTTTAGATAATCTCATCTAGTTCCATGTCTTCTTATACTATTGATATGCCCAAGACTACCTAATCTACATGTTTATCCCCAACCTCCCCTGGAACTCTAGCATCCGTTTTCTTTCTGCTTGGCCTCTGTACGTGGTTGTCGACTAGGGATCTTAAACTCTACATGTCTGAATCAGAATTCTTGATCCCCTTTCCTCCAAAAATTGGTTTGCCAGCAGGCATTCTTGTCAACTGTTTATCAAACCAAGAATCTAAGATGTATTCTCGATTCCCCACTTTAATGTTCCAAATCCTATTCACCACAGCAGTCCTTTTAACTCTGTCTCAGAAACAGCATTTTCTTCTCTCCATCCCAGCAGCATCCTTCCTAGTCCAAACTATCAGCATCTCTTCACTAGACTTCTGCAGGATTTTCCTAGCAGGCTGCCTTAAAAACCATTCCCCACAGTAATCCTTTTCGAATCTTCATCAGATCACATCACTCCCCTGTCTAAAACCCTGTAGTGGCTTCCTACTGACTGCACTTAGGATAAAATTGGAACTCATTAGCATGGCCTGTAAAGCCAGACCTGGTCTATCTCCTGCTTTTTCCTCAGCCTCATAATGCACCACTGTCCCCATCATGTGCTGTTCCCACCAGGCTTGCCTTACTTGTGCTCCTTGAATGTAGCAAAGTTATTCTCTCACAGGACTCTTGTACTAAAACCCTGCACCAACTCTGCGGTCACACTCTTCTTTCACTGTTAGCATGGCTGAAGCAAAAAAACACAACTATCTCAGCTTAAATACTATCTCTAGAGAGAGTGATTTCCTGACTATCTGATAAAACACCCAGTTTTCCCTGGGTAGGTCCTCTATTTTAATTCTCTACAGAGTATTAATAACATTTTCTTGATTGCTTTCCATTGGTCTCTTCTATCTGTAACTTCACACCAGAATGTTACATTCCACAAGAGTACTGATATCCTCCTATCTTGTTCATTATCTTAGTCCATTTGGGCAGCTATAACTGAATGCCATAGGCTGGGTGACTTATAAAAGACAGAAATTTATTTCTCACAGTTCTGGAGGCTAGGAAGCTTAAGATACTGAATGCCACAGGCTGGGTGACTTATAAACAACAGAAATTTATTTCCCAAAGTTCTGGAGGCTGGGAAGCTTAAGATCAAGGCACTGGTAGATGTGGCATCTGGTGAGGGCCTACTTCTGGATTTATAGATGACTGTGTCCTTACACGGCAGAAGAGGGAAGGGAACTCATTTTTATAAAGGCACTGATCCCATTCACGACAGCTCCATGCTCATGACCTAGTCACCTCCCTTAGGTCCCATTACGTAATACCATCACATTGGAAGTTAGGATTTCAACAGAGGAATTTGGGAGAACACAAACATTCAGTCTATAGCATCCTATAATAAAGGATCCAGCATATAAGTTCTCAATAAACATTTGGGTTTATTTTTTGAAACTCTAATCAATTCTATTGATATATTTGCCTATTTTTTCACAAACGGCACATGCTCAGCTTCAGTAGATATTTTAATATCTAAGAGAGTAAGAACTATTCCCCGTTAGATTATTCTTTTACAAAATTGTCTTTTCTAAGGTTGTGAAATACCTATTTTACATGAATTGCAGATTCAAATTATCATGTTTCATATTAAGATCCTTGAAACTTTGATTAGTATTTCTTTGAATTTATAAATTACTTTGAGGTAAATTGACATCTATATAGTACTGAGGTTTTACTCACATTAAAAAATGATGCCTTTTCCATTTATTTAAAGATCATTTTTGTGCCCTTTGATTTAGTTTTACAGTTTCCTTTTTATTGTTTTTGAAGCTCTTTATAGGTGATTTATATGCTTTTTAAAAACTGTTGGGAATGTATGTTTTTCTATTACACTTATTAATTTCCAGTGCATAGGAGAATTCTTTTATCTAGACCTATTGAGGTATTTTATTTGATCTAAGAATTTGTAGGGTTTTATTTTATTTTCTAAAGGAGATGATCACATTATTTCACAGAACGTATCTTCAACTTTTGAAGATGTCATATTGCATACTGCATTCTTGAGGTTGAGATGTCCAGAAAAATGCCAAGTGGGAGTATTAATGTGGGTATCCCTGTCTTGCTCCATGTATTCATGGAACCATCATTCAATATGATGCTTGCTCTAAATGTTTGGTAAAAATCTTTTATTGAGTAAAATATGTTCCCTTTATAACCTTGTTATAACTTAACTTCAAAGATAGTGTTTTAAATACTATTTTTAAGAAATCAACTTTATAATGAGGAAGAACTGAAAAAATGATCACAGGTTTCAGGAAAATTCTGCAGTGTTTTAACAATAATGCCTAATCGTTGAGCTTCCTTCAGGAGGCCGAGTACTTAATATTTTTGATACTTCATTCCTAACCATCAGAGCATTTCTACAAAGTGGAATATTTTTCACCATTTTAAAAGATGAGGAAGTCTTCACTCAGAGACTCATGTAATTTATCACAGGTCACAATATCTAGCAAGCAATTAAGAAGGGAATTATAGCCACTGTATCTAGCTCCAAAGCCCACACTTCTCCCACATAATCAATTTTTAATTCAGTGAGCTATTAGGCCAAGTCTTTCAAGAGGCACTGAAGGAAAAGATAACAAATGTGCCCTGGGTTTATGGAATAATTGATAACTATACCCAAAGTATGTCTATCTTAATGTCAATTCTAAAGGAGATTTCAAAGTAAAAAGTCATACAGACCTGTTTTTGCCTTTAATGGCTTTATCTTTTTAAATGAATGGCTTACATCAAGGAAGAAAAAGAAGCAAAGACAACCAAGTTGAGCAGGTTAGTAAATACAGAACACAAATTCAAAAACAACTGAAGATGGTGCATGCCTATAGTCCCAGCTACTCAGCAGCCTGTGATAGTAGGACCAGGAGTTCGAGGCTGCAGTGAGCTATGATCTCTCCATTGCACTCTAGCCTGGGTGATAGACTGAGATTCCCATCTCTTAAAAAAATTTTTTTAAAGCAAAACAAAAAACATCTAAAGAGCTAAAATGTTGGGCCAAAAGAAGCAAGAAACATTTCAAATGGTTAGATGTAAAGATTTACCATTAGGTTAAAATACTCAAAGGCATACAAAGAGGATGTGAATAACCATAGTCCCTGTGAAAAAGACCTAGTGGTTTAAACCAAAAGCTAACTTTGCATAACATGGTTGCCAAGTACATTGAATACAATTTCAGTATGCATGAATATCATTGTTATTCACCATAGCAAAAGGTTAATAGTACCACTCTCCATATCTAGAAATACATATTTAGTTGTAGTCATTATATTTAAATTGGTTATAACCCAGTGAAGATGCAGATCACTACTAGGTATTTATCTCATCAGGCTCAGGATGGAGAAAATTTCAGAGGCAACGGGGAACTCCAAGACTTTCCATATTGGTTAGATTACTCCCAGGAAACAGGAAGTCCATAAAACAATGCACGACTCGTGGCCTCCAACTCATCAGAATTGGAACAGTCACCATTAAAAACTCATCCTTACATCTTTTGGGGAGCTTAAGAGTTCCTATCCCTACTTACCGCCACTCCTGTCTTATAGAGGAGGTAATGCACTGTCTGTGTAACATCGGCAGCGTGCATTAAGTTATGGTAAGGATTTTTGTGCTTGCTGTATCCCACTTCCAGGGCCTCCACAAATGAGACAAGTGCCGAAATGGGGATCTGAAAGAGAGCAGTAAGGTTAATTAACTAGTGACTTCACTGCTTTCAATGGAGACACAAATGTCTAAGGCACCAGGACTGCTTTTTCTCTGAAGGCATAACATATGAGGAAGCCGGAACTTTACACAGTTAATAAAAGGTACTGACAAAATTATCAGATAATTTGAAAATCTAACAGGAAGTCCTTGGTTGAGGAATAGCCTGCCTTGTAAATTTTTCTTTGTTGCTCATTTCAGAATCCCTGAGAAATGACATCTAATCATTTTAAGACACTTAGTTTTATTAACATGTAAAGCAGTAATTTTTAATACACACACAGAAAACTGAGTTGTTGGTGACTATGTTAATTTTCTGTATTTCCTTGTCCTCATCTACTCTTAAATATCCTTCTCCTCTAACCCTAAGGGAAAAAAGGATGCTACACAGGACACCAAATAATGTTGTAAACAACACTGAGGAATTCAAAAATAATACTAATAATTAGTACCTGTTTGTGGAATCATTCACTATTTGTAAAGTAATATCAGTAGAAAGAGATCTTCCAAATTCTAAGTCACCAATAATAAATTGCCAAGTAACAAACATAAGAATGTAGCCTGTTCCTGTTCCCATGTATAACAGACTATCGCATTTTGGTTTTGAGTTTTGCTTTTGCTTGGTTTTGGGTTTTGATTTTGTTTTGTTTTTCTTATGTGTCCAATGTATATAACCATTCCTTTCAAAGGGCATTGTTTTCAGGCAGTTTATATTTGTTTTGCAATAATTTTATAACTTATGATTTTTGTGCACTTTGTTTTCCTACAAATAAATGAGATATGCTGCATAGTATGTATTCATTTATTTCTCAATGAATAAAATACTTCAGCCTTTATTTGCAACTACCAGTCACTCAGAGTATTTCCAATTAGATTACTTGTTCTTTCATCTGAAATATGTATAATATACATGCCTTCCTTTCTATGTAACATTGCAGTGAAGAACATTGCAAAATGCATGTACAAAATAAGGTCAAAATAAGGGCATTCAGAAAAGATTCATTGTATTAGTTTTTTGGATCCATTCCATGGTTCTGAGTAAATTACACAATATAAGGCTAGGGGAAAAGGAGAGGATGTGTCTTCCTGAGGATTAACAATTACATTTGTAAAAAAAATAATAATAAGGAAAATGCTAAGTTAATGCTCCTGAGATTCCATAATCTGTTCTCCCTTGGTCGTATTCTTCCATTTTACCATTTGTGGATTTTTAAAAATTTAAATACGACCTTTAAGAGGTAAGAGAGGAATTCATTATCATTTTTAAAAATAAAAATCCAAAGAAACTGGGCTCCTTGGGTTGTTTTATAGAGATCTAAGATTTGCTGAAAGGGCTGTGTGTGCACAGGAACTTTGTTCCAAGGAAAGTCTCCAGCATCCTCTCCAGCATCCAAAAGATTTTCATACAGATTTCCAATGCAAAGAAAAATTAAGTACCTAAGGACCATGGCCAGGAAGTATTTGTGGTCATGCAAAGACATATTTCCTCAGTGGGAGGGGTTTCAAGATGGCTAACTATAGGCATCTGGCACTCACCTCCTCCACAAAAAAGAACCAAAATAGCAAGTAGATAATCACATTTCAAATAGATTATCCAACACTAGAATTCAACAGAGAAGTAACAGGAAACACCTAAAGCAAAGAAGGAGAGGGAATCAAGGCATGGATTGGCTGAAAGCCTGGAGAGGTTGTCTCTTCAGTGAAAAGAAAGGTAAGTGAGTGACTGCTAGCAGTCCACGTTCCCACCTTGGACTCCTGCATCCTAGCTACCAGAAAGAGCCTAAACCCTGGCAGACCCTGAGACTAAGATAGGGAGCTGCCTGAAGATCGCATGAAGACATTGCTCCATACAGGGAGCTCATGCTGGGTCCCACACATCCCCTAACCCCTAACCAGCTACAGCAAGTCACCATATTGAGAGCCCAGCCCCCACCAGACTGCATATTACCTGGGGGCTCATTATTCCTTGTATCTCCGTATCTCGGGAGCCCCACTGACATTCTCTGCCTGCAGCCACCACTGAGGCTGACTGTTGCCTCCAGGGTTGAAGTATGAACCATCAGCAAAGACTGCACTTCCCCCAGGAACAAACCCACCATGCATGTTCATGCACCCTAAGGACAAAATCCCCCACCTGCAACAGCTTCCATGAAGGGCTGCTGCAGCCATGACCAAAGCACAAATGAAGTGCATGCTCCCAGTCACCTGTATACAGCTGCTGCCACTGAAAGCAACCACACACTCCACGGTAGCAGGGCTGCAGATCCAACAGGCCCAGCTCCACACTTTCCAGTGCCTCAACACACCATCTGGGGGCCTGAGGACTGCCCAGTCCAGTCCACCACTGTTGGGAACTGAGTACTCCTCTCAAGCACCTGAGATCAGGCCCACTCAAACTGATGCTCCCATCACAGCTGGCATCCACCTGCACATGCCACCTGTGAGCCTCGAGACTGGCCCACCCAGCCTGTCGTAGCCACCTCTATGATGCTTGGAACTGAGGGGTTAGTCTCACCACTGCTACTTCCAATGCTCATGCCTACTGTTCAGGGTACTGAGAAGCCCCAATCCACTTGGCCCACTGCTGCCACTACTGGCTCCTGAGCAAGCCACCTGGAAGACCAAGAATCAGGCCTCTTGGAACTGCTAACACCAGTGCAAGTGTAGAAATCCCTGGGGCCCAAGGCATGGGACAGGCATGCTTGGCCCACCACTGCCACTAATGGGGCCCAAGGTCAGGCCCAACTTGCATCCCATCTCCAGTGAAACTTCACCAGAGCCTCCACTAACAATTATACTCTAAGCTACTGAAAAAATCATGTACACCGCTGACATGGTTTACAGCCAAAGGAATCATACAAAGACTCTACTACTACACACACCCAGAATCAAAGCCAAAGTTCTCTACTCAACCAACATCATAGATACGTCTTCAGGAAAATGTCTTCCTATGTGAAAGCAAATGTTAAAAATGAAAAGAAGTGACTGTTAAACAAGATGCACAGATATTGACATAAGGACATAAGAAACATTTATAAAGCAAGGAAATGTGACACTTCCAAAGGATCATACTAATTACCCAGCAAGAGACCCCAATCAAAATGAAATTTACGAAGTCTTGGATAAATAATTCAAATTATCGATTCTAAAGGAGCTCAGTGATATACAAGAGAATACATAAAAGTAATACAAAGAAATCAAGAAAACAATTCAGGATATTAATGATAAATTTACCAAGGAGATAACTATCATACAAATTACCAAAGAGAAATTATGGAATGGAAGAATTCATTTAATGAAATACAAAATACATTTGAAACTTTCAACAGTAGACTAGACCAAGCAAGAAGAAAAAAGTTCAGAACTAGAAAACAGGTCTTCACAAAAAATGCATCTGGCAAAAATAAAGAAAAAAGAATATACAAAGCGTACGTGGCAAATGGGACACCATTAAACAACAAAATATTTGCATTTTCAGTGTCCCCAAAAGCAAAGAGGAAACAAAAGAGTTAGAAAACCTATTTAACAAAATGCTAGTGGAAAAATTTCCAAATGTAGCAAGAGACTTAGTCACCCAGACACAGGAATCTCAAAGATTCCCAAACAGATACAATTCAAAAAGATCTCCACAGCACGTAAGAGTCAAACTGTCAAAATCAAAGCCAAAATATTCTTAAAATAGCAAGACAAAAACATGTAGTCACTCATAAGGAAACCTTCATCAGATGAACAGAAGATATCTCATTAGAAACCCTACAGGCAAAAAGATAATGGGATAATAGATTCAAAGTCCTAAAAGAAAAAAAAAATGTCAATAAAGTATGCTATATTCAGCAAAGGTATTCTTCCTTAATGAAGGAGAAATAAAGCCTTTCCCACGCAAGCAAATGCAGAAGGAATTCCTCATCTCTCGACCAGACCTACAGTGAATGAGTAAGGGAGTCTTACACCTGGAAACAAAGAAACAATATCTACCATCATGAAAATGCAAAAGGAAAAAACTCACTGGTAAAGCAAATACACAAATAAGGAAGAGAAAAGACCCAAATGTTACCACTACAGAAAACCATCAAACCACAATTATAAATAATAAGAAAGTAAGAAAGGACATACAACACAATCTGAAATTAATTAATAAAATGACTGGAATAAGTCCTCACATATCAATAGCAACCTTGGATGTATATCGATTAAAATTCCCACTTAAAAGACAGACTGACTAAATGGATTAAAAAAAAATCCATGATCCAACTCTACGTCACCTATAAGAAACTCTTTTCACCTGTAAAGACACATGTAGACTGAAAAGAAAAAGACGTAAAAAATATTCCATGCAAATGGAAATCAAAAGCAAGCAGGAGTAGCTGTACTTGTATCAGAAAAAACAGACTTTAAGTCAAAAATGGTAAAAAGAGACAAAGAAAGTCATGGTATAATGAAAAAAGAATCGATTCAGCAAAAGGATATAACATTTCTAAACATATACACACCCAACAGTGAAGCACCCAAACGTATAAAGCACCCAAATGTATAAAGAGATAGACTCTAATACAATAATAGTTTAAGACTTCAGCACTCTATCATAGCATCAAACAGAACATCTATACAGAAAATTAACAAAGTTGGATTTAAACTTCACGTTAGACTAAATGCACCTAATACACACTTACAGAATATTTTACCCAACAGCTACAGAACACAAATTTTTCTCATCAACACAAAGAACATTCTCCAGCCTAGACAATATGTTAGGACACAAAATAAGTCTCAAAAAATTAAAAATCAAAATAATATCAAGTGTCTTCTCAGATCACAGTAAAATAAAACTAGAAATCAATAACAAGAAGAAATTTGGAAACTACAAATACATGGAAATTAAACAACATGGTCCTGAGTTACCATTGGATTCAGAAAGAAATTAAGGAGGAAATAAAAACATTTTTAAAGCAAATGAATATCTAAACACAACATACCAAAAGCTATGGAATACAGCAAAAGCAGTCCTAAGAGGGAATTTTAGCAATAAATGTGTACATTCAGAAAGCAGAAAAATTCCAAATAAACAATCTAACACTGCACCTCAATGAAAAAGAAAGCAATATCAAAGCAAACTCAAATTAGTAAGAAAAGGAAATAACGAAGATCAGACAGAGTTAAATGAAATAGAGAGTAACAAAACAATGCAATGGAGCAATGAAATGAGAAAAGGTGATTTTTTTGAAAACACAAACAAAATAAATAAACTGTCAGCTAGACTAACAAAGAAAAAAAGGAGAAGATCCAAATAAACAACATCAGAAGTGAAAAGGGAGATATTACAACTGATACCACAGAAATACAAAGGTCATCAGAGACTATTATGAACAACTGTGTATTAACAAACTGGAAAACTTAGAGGAAATGGATAAGTTCCTGAACACATACAACTTACCAAAACTGAATCATGAAGAAATAGAAAACCTGGACAGACCTATAATGAGTAATGAGTTTGAATCAGTAATACAAATTCTCCTGAAAAAGAAAAGTCTAGGACCAGATGGCTTCACTATCAAATTCCACCAAACTTTCAAAGAAGAAGTAACATCAATTCTCCTCTAAATATTCCAAAAAATTGAGGGGCAATTTCTCCTGCTTAACTAATTCTACAATGCCAGCATTTCCCTGATGCCAAAACAAGACAAGTATGCAACAACAATAAAACAAAACTACAGGCTACTATCCTTGATGAACATAGATGAAAAATCCTCAACAAAATACTAGCAAACGGAATCCGCAGCACATCAAAAAGATTATACACCACGATCGAGTATGATTTATTCCAAGGATACAAGGATAGTTCAACATATGCAAATCAATAAACATGATACAACACATATCAAGAGAATGAAAGACAAAAACCATATGATAATCTCAATAGATGCAGAAAAACATTCAATAAAATTCAATATCCCTTCATGATAAAAACTCTCAACAAATTAGGAATTGAAAGAACATATATCAATATAATAAAGATCATATATAAAAACACACAGTTAACTTCATACTGAATGGAGACATTTTGAGAGGCTTTCCTCTAAGAACTGGAACAGTATAAATATCTCCACTTTTACCACCCCATTCAACATAGTACTTGAAGTCTTAACCAGAGCAATCAGGCAAAGGAAAGATATGAAGGACATCCAAATTAGAAAAGATAAAGCCAAATTTTCTCTCTTTGCAGGTGATATAATCTTATATCTAGAAAAACCTAAAGCCTGCACCAAAAAAAAGTCTTAGATCTGATTAATTCAGTAAAGTTGCAGGATACAAAACCAACATACAAAAATCAGTACTAGCTGGGCATAGCAGCTCACACCTGTAATCCTAGCATTTTGGGAGGCTGACTGCTTGAGGCCAGTACTTCAAGATCAGCCTGGGCAACATAGTGCAATCCTATCTCTATATTTAAAAAAATAAAATAAAAGTTTCAAAAGTCAGTAGTGTTTCCATACGTGAACAATGCACTAGCCAAAAAAAGAAATCAAGAAAGCAATATCATTTACAATAGCTACCAAAAAAAAAAAAATACCTAGGAATAAATTTACTCAAGGAGGCACAAGAACTCTCTAGAGAAAACTATAAAACAATGATGAAAGAAACTGAAGAGTACACAAATAAATGGAAAGACACCCCATGCTCATAGATCAGAAGAATTAATATTGTTAAAATGACCAAGTTGCCCAAAGTAATTTACATATTTACATATGCAATCCCTAATAAAATACCAATGTCATTTTTCACAGAAAAAATATATAGGGAGCCCCTGAAGAGCCCTAATAGCTAAAGCAATCCTGAGCAAAAAGAAAAAAGCTGGAGGCATCACTCTACATAAATTCAAAACACATTACAAGGCTATAGTAACCAAAACAGCATGGTATTAGTATAAAAACAGACACAAAGTCCAATAGAATAGAATAAGAAACCCATAAATAAATCCACATATTTGCAGCTAACTGATTTTTGACAAGGCAACAAAAACTTACAGAAAGGACACCTTCTTCAAGAAATAAACTCTGGGAAAATGGAATATCCATATATAGAGGAATAAAACTAGACACCCATCTCTCATCATATACAAAAATCAACTCAAAATGTATTAAGGACTTCAACATAACACTCAAAACTATAAAACTACAAGAGGGAAAAAACACTTCAGGAAATTGGTCTAGGCAAAGATTTTATGGCTAAGACCTCAAAAACACAGGCAATAAAAACAAAAATAGACAAATGGGACTATATTAAACTAAAAATCTTCTGCACAGTAAAGGAAACAATCAACAGAGTGAAGAGACAACCTGTTAAATAGGAGAAGTATTTGCAAAATATTCATCTGACAAAGGACTAATACCCAAAATGTACAGGAAACTCAAACAACTTGATAAAAATAACAAGTAATCCCATTAAAAAGTGGCCAAAGATATATAGACATTTCTCAAATGAAGACATATAATGGACAATGGGTACATGAAAAAAATGCTCGTCATCACTAATCATCAGGGAAATGAAAATCAAAAGCACAATGTGATATCATCTTACCCCAGTAAGAATGGCTATTATGGTTTAAAAAAAAAAAAGTGCTGGTGAGGATGTAGAGAAAAGGGAACACTTCTACAATGTTGGTGGCAATGTAAACTAGTACAGTCACTATGGAAAACAGTGTGGGGGTTTCTCAAAAAAAAAGAAATCAGTGTATCAAAGGGATATCGGCACCCTCGTGTTTATTGCAGTACTATTCACAATAGCTAAGATATAGAATCAAGCTAAGTGTCCATTAGTGGATGAATGGATAAAGAACACCTGGTATACATACATAATGGAATACTATTCAGCCTTAAAAAGAATGAAATCATGTCATTTGTAGCAACATAGATAGAATTGGAAGTTATTACATTAAGTGAAATAATCCAAGCATGGAAAGACAAATAGCACATACTCTCATTCACATGTGGGAGCTAAAAAAAGTTGACCTTATGCAGTTAGAGAGTAGAATGATAGATACTGGAGGCTGGGATGTGGGGGGGGGAGGGGGCATAGGGGGTTGGTGATAAAGAGGAGTTGGTTAATGGGTACCAACATATAGTTAGATAGAAGGATTAAAGTCAAATGTTCAGTATCAGAGTAGGGTGACTACAGTTAACAAGAATATATTGTGCATTTCAAAATAGCTAGAAGAGAGGACTTGAAAGGTTCCCAACACATATAAATGATAAATAATGCAGGTAATGGACACCCCAAAAACCCTGACTTGATAATTACATAGTCTATGCATGTAACAAAATATCACATGTACCCTATAAATATATACAATATTTGTACCAATAAAAAAATAGATACCTCTCCAAATACATAGTCCCCAGGAGAATATAAAGAACCACAACTCCGGAGAAATCAATATGCTGTAGAGAAAAAGACTTGTGTTTTCCAGAGCCTCATCCCTTTGATGAGGGAAGTCAGAGGAGCTCGATACTATAGATGTTGGCAGATGAATACATCAACTCCCTGAGGATCTGACCCTACCTCGAGAGTCTACAATATTAGAAGGCTGTAGGGAGTTGAACACTGGAAACAATTCACGTTCTTTATGTTAAGTTGAAGAATTAATCTGAAGCATGAATGGCTGGGAAATACCAATGATCTGTCACAGATGATGAGTGATAGTATTTGTCTGAATGAGCCAAGTGGTGGGAAAAAGAAAGGATTTACAGAGACAGCAGATGCTCACTCTGTCTCCATTACTGTCCCTCTGACAGCATTGGCCAATAGGACACAAAGTTATGTGGAAATGAGACCTATGGGCAGAGCCTGATGGGGAGCTTGGTTATTACAGGCTTTGGGTTGTACTTTCAGGAAGACCAGAATCTAAATGGGTCTCTCTGGTATCTCCCATGCCACTGAGACCCACCAGCAAGAGTGCATTCAAAAGCACCCTCCACAGAGGAATTCACAGCAGTGGCTATTCGAAGGGTGCTTCCTGAGTCGCCTGGAGCAGTTTTCATTCTGCATATTAAAAGAGACTGAACCCAAAAGTCATATGAGGATAAACATATGCACGTAGTTCATTTATTTTTCTTTGTAAAGAGGTACTGACCTTGAAACGGCTGATCAGATCATAGCGTGTGAGTAGTTCATAGAAAATAAATTTCAGTGCATGATCTCCACTGGCCTCATTGAGGGAAAAGACATCAAAGGACCACTTGTCCACATCCTGCAGGACAGGGTGGGGAGAAAGAATACATAAGCCCTCCGTCACTCACACACCTATCAATCTCCCCACTTTGTAGTCTGCCTGCAGCCCTCACTGGAGATTTCACAGTGTGACACTAACAGCCTTTCCACTCTCAAACTTTTTCCAATCTGGCTAGTCTACATAGTATTTACTGTTAAAAAAAGCAAATAGTCTTCTTACTAATAAAAATAGCCATTTCTTGAGTACCTGCCGTATGACAGGCATTATGGTTGGTGATAAATATGTAATTTATCCTGAAAACAACTCTAAGTGATAGATATTAGTCACATTTTATGGATAAGAAAATTGATAAATTACCTAATTTCCCTAACACCCAAGGTGAGTAAGTGCTGGGGATACAGGCAGGGCCAGAACACAAACACAGGTTGGATGCCTGAGATCAGTCGCTTTGCATTAAGCCCTGCAGCAGCTACTGTTTAATTCACCACAGCCTACGGTGCTCCTCTTCTCTGAACTTCTCTCCAAACCCTTGACACTATTCAATGACTTCCTCTAAGTTTACAGTAAAGAATGTTAACTCATTAAGAAGTGTTCAGAAACATGCGTGATACAGAACACAAAATAATATGCCACATCAATCTAAACCTCTGAGCTGAAACCGAAAAGAAAGCATTCATTTCACAGGAGAGAAAAATGCTACCATTTCTGGAGTCACTAGTCTGGGATCTTTTCCTCAAATCTGTAAGTCACTTTACTGAAAAAAAATAAAAGGAAAAACTAAACTGAACACACACCTTATATATCATCCCTGAAGTTCAAAGTCTTTGCCTGTAAATAGCTACTCCAAAATATATGTAAATACAGTCTGATGTGCTTTGGCTTATTGTAACCAACTTCTTGTGGATGTAGTAGACAAAGATTTGTTTAAGCAATGGTTAAAGCAACAGTCATTTGGTTTTTCATGGCACCAAAATCTCACTTCCTGTAGTTAAGTGAAGCATATTGACTTGAGCTTGACAGCAAGGATTCACATGAGACCACACGCCTACAGGCAAGGTGTCAGATGGTACACTGGTAGAGACCTTGGTTCTCATGAGTGACTCTCACCCCAGCCCTCACTGAATTCCAACATAATCCATCCATCCCAGTTTTGTTCCTGACCAAACATTCCAACTGTCAAATTCATCCCAAGGCCATCAAGGGTCTCCCTCTTGGATGCTAAAAAACTGTTTTCAGGGAAAACAGAATTGTATATAGGAAAATCAAACTTTTCCAGAGGGGTTTCCATTGAATTATTCCAATTCACACTTAGTGGTAACCTCACTTAAGTCTTCAATAACTGCCCCTCCATTAAAATAACCAAAGAAATAGCAACAGGCACATTTCTGTGAGCACCTTTTCTGTGCTACCTTATGGCGCTAGACATTTCAGTTAATCTCAGAGATTAATCTCAGAGATTAACTGAAATGTCTAGCGCCATAAGGTAGTAGAGCCAGGTAATAACCTCACTAACAACCCTTAGTGATCTCACTGCCAACAGATGAAAATGTAAATGCCATGAATATGTGCTGTGACCCAGGCCTTATCCCTTTAATATCCCACTAGAGCCCAGGCTATAGACAGCAAGGACACTTAAGATTAACCCAAGACCTAAAGCTTTACCTCAGTTACTATCATTGGCACTGTCATGAGTCACATATATTGTCTTATCTTTATTCCTAAGGAAAAAGTCACTGACAACTCAGTAGGTTGGAAAATGCTGTGTCACTTCTGACAATTTTTAATCCTGGTGTCCAGAAAGGAAAGGGCTCTCTATCACTAGAAATGAAGAGATTATCATGATAAAAAGCCGAGATTTATTCTGAATATCAGGACTTAGAGAACAAAGAGGATGAGCAAATAGAGACAGTGAGATGGATGTCCTCTTTGGTCCCTCATGTTAGGGAAGGCTTAGCTGTAGTTCTCAGTCTAATGTTCTTCAGAACCAGTTGAGGGGTTCAGCAAAAATACAGATCCTCCAGTGGGGACTCCAGAGAATCCTGGTGTGGGGCCTGGAATCCGCATTTTTAACAAGTACCCAGTTTAACTGCTTTCAACCATTCTTCCTTGTTCACCAAATTTTGCCCAAGGACACTTCCTGTAGAGAAATTGCAGGAACTTCCTGTTAGTCTAACACAAAGGAAGCCTGAACCTCCTCATCTTCTCCCACTTTAAACCTGGAGTCTTTCCAAGGTGTCACTTCCTGAGTCACAAAAGAGATGCCCTTCCAAAGAAGAGCACACAGCTACATTTCCATTAGGCTAATCTCAGAAGACTAGAGGTAGAACACCTCAAGTTAGAAGCTTACATCTATACATGTATATATAATGGAAAAAGTAAAAAGAACATAATGCAACATGTTTCAAATTTAGAGACTGGTTCATTATTCTCTTACTTAAATATAATTTTATGTCATGTTCTTACATTAACTACAAAGCTTAACACGACATAGCATAAGGGTTATTTTAGGGAATTGTATTCTCTCAGTCTTTAGGGAAAATTTCTGTAATAAAAGAAAACAGTAGTGATTCCATATGAACTTCTGGCAATGAAGTGGAAATAATCTTTTTTGTAACATGTAGTACATAAAGAAAGAAACAAAAGAGTCTATATCTGTGATCGCTTCAACTCTTTGCAAATAAAATTAGCATCTGGAGAAGTGGAAAAATATTACATTGCAAAAAGCTTTGAACTTCCCCAGTAAACGGGGGACACAGCCAAGAGAAATAGAAGCTTCAGCTTTAATGCACATACCAACAATATATGTGAGGAGAAGTAGCAATTTATTTAGAGAGCTAGTAGGTCTTCCTTATCTGAATAATCTAAGTACCCATCCCCTCAGACAACATGTGTGCATCTGAGAATTTCTTTTTGTGAAGTATAAAATAACAATTCATGCACATCACAGTTTGTTCCAGTTCTTTTTCAGTTATTCTGCATAGAAAAGAGGCTTCAATTCAGAAGCAATATTTTCATAAATGTCTTGGTACCACTATACCCTTTGGTATTTATGTTCCTGATAAAGGAAAAAATTAAAGACAAAAGATGCTTTTAATGTTTCTAAGACTTTGATTGAACGTTCAGATTCAATTACGAAAATCAGTGCAACTTCATAGTGGATATTAAGAATTATCAGATTTCCTGAAGTGATTTCACTGATTAAAATGTACATTACACTGATGTATTGGGCATGAGATTAGGGGTTAAAGAGGAATGGGAGAAAAGACATATCTTCTTGCTGGGTCCTTCCTGAGTATCCTTCCTGCTTTTAAGATTAGGTAAGAAGAGACGGAAAGGGTAGAGACAAACAAGGATAAATGAGAATCTGTGTATGTATGGTCTCTAAAATTCAGCTAGTAAATGTCTCTGAGGCAAGAGAAAGGCCTATGAATATATAATCAAGATGGTCTCAAGGGGCTCTTTCCTGACATTAAATTAATCAAGAAGCACTCCCTACCCCCTAACTCCATGAATACGTAATTTAGCTTCTGAAAATATCATCACATTTTTCAGGTTTTGGAGAAAGAAAACAATGGCTTTAGCAAAGGTCAAAACGCTACAATGTCCCTAAGCACATGGCCCAAGTCCATGCATAGACAACATGTGATGTCAATGAACTCAGTGATCCTGGGCTACAGGATCAGCAACACATTGGAATCCAGAAGCCAAATCAAGTTTAGCAAATCTCAAATATGCTCAGACCAATGGATCTTCATCAGTATCTGCCTTCAGGAATGCATCTGCTTTGGGGCTCCTAGAGATAATCCTATGCAATTCCAAGAACTTGCCTGATTAGAGGTAATTCTGCACGATTTAGTCCATTTAAATTCAAACATTTGTATGACTTCCAAGGGAACATCTGGCTCAATGAGAGCCTTTGGAAAACAATGGGATATACAGATGGGACAAGGACTCTCGAGCTATATGTTCATGCAGTAAAACATTACTAAGAGCTTACCATGTACTGAAGACTCTGATATCAAACATTAGCTCTGTCTCTAATTAACTCTTTTTTTTTAATCTTGCTAAGTCTTGGTTTCTTCATCTATAAAATGGACTTGGAGTAGGTAATCAGATAATGGGGCAATTACAAATACTGAAGATCCTCCTAATGTTGAATACTTATAGCCATAACATACTTGATCTCATATGGCAAAATCAGATAAATCTCATAAAGACAGATCACTGCATAAAACCTAAACTACTGTAGAGTACTAGAAAGAAATGAAACCCACACAGAGTTTGATTATTTTTCAATTGGGAAGATGAAGGGTGAAAAGACAGTGATACTGTTAGAACACATAATAAAAAGATAATGAAAGAATAAAGTCAGGAATAACTGGAAAAGTAACTGTAAATGAAAGCCTCTTATTTTGTAACAAATTAACTCTACTTTTCATTAGGTACCATGTACATTGTAAAATCTTTTCACTTGTATTACCTTTAATGCCTCAATAACAGCTGGTGGATAGCTCAGTCCAACCATGTTTGATGTCCGTCTATACATTCTGAAAAGTCAAAAGGGAAAAATGCAACATGATATCTTACAAAGTAGGATTTGTAATCCACAGACTCATACCAAGTATTGACAAATAATGAGAAGTCAAGTGAATTTTAGAACCTAAAATTCATTTTTTGACCTTTTTTATATTCACTCAGGTGGTCTAAGTGTTAAATTCAAAAGAAATTAAAGCAATCCCAAACATAAGAACCACTTGGGGGAAAGAAACCTAACTCTATAGGCCCCAGACTGGAAATTAAATTATTAAATGGGTCACTTCTTTGGCCAGAGTGAATTATAGTACAGAATAGACAGTAAGCGCTGTAGTAATTTAACCCGAATGAAGAACTCCTATGGGTAACCCATTTAGAATAGCTTGTTCTTTAGAACTGCCAAAAACAAGAAGGAAAAATGTCCCAGGTAGTCTTTAAACTCACCATGGTGTTTCTAAAATGTGTAATTACGCGATAAGGATTATAGGAAGAATATATATATTTCTGGAATCTATTGCTGGGTAAGGGGGTCAATTTGATTTCAAAGAATAAAATAGCTAGTAAAATTGAGTGTAATGGGGACTTCAAACCACTGAAATGAACTGTCCTCCCTAGATCCAGCAACCTCAAAGCATCCCAGATCTGTTCCAAATGCAGACACCATCCACCTATTTCAAAAGATGATAGATGAGATGATTTCCTGCTTTAAAAATTAGAGGCTGAACTCAAACTAAATCTTCTCTGGTAAACAAAAAACTTCCAAGCAAAAGCAAAAAGCTTTTCCTAATGATTCTACAGAGATTAAAATAGACATGTTTTTGCCATTTCTCATTCAAGACTATCTGTTTCTACCCACAATTTTCAGTATTTATAAAGATAGGAAAACTACATTAAAGCAAAGCTTCCAGTTATTGGAAATGTGTTCCTCTGGCTGCTCTGGTCACTGAATGACAATGAATGACATCTTTACCTCTCCACAAATATCCCAGCCTGCACCGCGTGAACGATGCTCTTGAACCGGGGCTTCTCCTCGCTCCTCCTGAGCATCATCCCCATCTGCCGTGTGAAGGTGGAGGCCAGCCAGTCTCGGACCTCAGAAGGCACAGCATCTGACTGAATGTCACTGAGCTCATCCTCTGTATCCAGGAGTCTCCTGAACACAAGAAAGAGAACCAGGACACTGAGATTAAATCTGAAGTTGGAGCTCTCTGTTCAAAGCAGCTGCTCCTCTCTGCCACACCTGCATGCAGGTGCAAAGAAACCAAATTAAATTGGCCACAAAAAATACAGTGCCTTTTTGGGAAGGCTTACGTAAGCTCACCATATGTGTTTCAGGATGGTCTTGGCCTCCACTGATATTTCTGGATGGTTCTCTTTAGACTGGACAAAGGAACTGGTCCATTGTACCCAGAAGCACTCTGTGGCATTTGAGTGAAATTTAAACCTTCTATTTAAAAATACATTCACAGGCAGCCTTGTATTAGTTCATAGATGGAACATGTGGCATTATTTTGTTTTATTAAAAAATGGACACTTAGAGACTTTGCAAAGTATCTACCAAATCCAGTACTCTGAAGTAGTGATCCTAAGTGATGACAATATTCTTTCTAGTTTGATAGGTTGCTACCAAAATTTAAATGTCTAAATTCAAGCAAAATTTTCAAAATAATGCAGTTCTTTATTTTTGCACAATGACTGAATCATGTCACAGCTGTGTTTCACTGATTTTTCAAACTTATACATAGGTCAGACCACTAGAACGGAACACAAAGAGCAATGTTAAAATAAAACCTAAAATAGCATTGTATATTTATAGTAAACCCAACTACAAATTAGCAGTAAAAGTTGCTGCCAGTGTAAAGGTGTTTGGATTTTTTTTTTCCTTTAGACTTACCAATTGAGGTGAGGGTAAGCGGAGGAAATACAACATTTAGAAAAAAGCTGTGATATCGGGTTTCCTTAAATTAGAAACCAAGTGTGTCACCAAAATAATAATAATAATAGAAACCGTACAAATCTTAGATTGCTGTGAAATACTTTCAGATTGGAATTTGGCAAAGAAAAGTAAGACATCACAAATACTGACAGAGAAGCCTGTCTGAATTAGAAAAAAAAAAAAAACCACCTTTCATATTCAACATTGCAACATTTTTCAAAAGAAAAGCAATTTTGTAGCTTGCAAACATATGTAGTAACTGAAATCGCTTTAATACATTTAGATAATTCAAGTGCAATAAGCCTGCTAAGTAAATCAGCTACATACATAAGACTGAAGAGGGAATGCTAGGTGCGTAAGAGAACACATGCTTCTCGATCACTTCAGGAGCCTCCATTTTCTAGTGGACATTATGAATTAAAACATAAACACAATTTTTAGACTGACACTAACAACATGCAATAATTACAATGGAGCTCCACATCTGATTTTTCAAATCTTAGCAGATTTTTAAAAATTAGTTTTTCTCCTCTTTCATGATCTCACTTCCTTGTCATGACAGTCATATGAGATATGTTCTATTAGCTCCTTTTATAGATGAGGAAGTACAGAGAGTAAGTGACTTGTCCAAATCTATCCCCTTTGTTTGTGGAAACTAAAACTCCAAGATGAGTAATTTGAATGTCACCCCATTCCTGGCATGGGGGACAGTGTCAGGAAAGCCATTTAAGAGAAAATTTACCATCACTATACTAATCTCTTTTGTCATTTTTAGCTTACCTTGTTTCATCAATATACACAGATTCAAGCACTGTGGCTGCATATTCCAAATTCTTCTTAAGATCTACCACTGAAGCTTCCCCTCTCTCTAATTGTTTGACCAAAGACCGTAATCTAGAAAAATAAAAAGATACAATTTCATTAGAATAGAGGAAACAAAGAATAATCCTACAACTATGGTGATATATTTTACAGTCATCGAATATTCTCACTTATTCTGATACATCTGAAAGGAAAATAATTATGGGACCAAAGGAGCAAGTAATAAAATAAATGTATACATTTTTGCCATTATGAAGTAAGAAGAAAAAAATTCTCTCCAACCAGGCACTGACCATACTTTCTAGCTAGCTTTTATCTTTATGAGTCCTAAATTATCAACGATTTTGCTTTTTCTCAAATTTTCATCTTTTTTGTTCTATGTGGACATAGTAAAGCCTGACCAGCAGCAAAATCACCAAATACCTCTTGAGATTCTGTTCTGCTGAAGGCACTTGGTTCAGCAGTGGCCCCAGATAATGACAGCCCCATGGCCCAGGCATGTCCCAAGACAGATGAAAAGATTTAAACCACTGAGAACCACAAAAAGGCTACATAAGGAATAGATGAAAGTAAATTGTTTTGCTGGATGGAAAAAATCACTCTGAGAGGAGACAAATACCCTATTTTTTTTTAAAAAAAGGAAATATAAGGATGGATTTTAAACCGAGGAACGCCAGACTACACAAGAGAAGCAATAAAACATGTTTTTCTGTTATTTATATGAACATTATCTGCACAGAGAAGGACTTAGTATTCATAAGAACAATAAAATGACTACAGATGATCAACATGCAGTAACTGAGAATACTGTAAATACCACAGAGATTTGGAGACTTGGCAACTCTTCAGGCTGTTTGACAACCAGCAATGAAAATAGTAGAGACTTTGAAGACAAACTGAGGTTTGAAATTCACTTCATAACTTATTAGCTGTGCAACCCTAGGTAAGTTATGTAACATCTTTGAGTGTTATCTTAATGAAGAGCAAAGCATGAAATTTCTAAAGTTGACCTAAAGATTAAATGAAATTGAGATAAAGTATGTGACTCATGGTTGTCCTTTGAAAAGGCACTTGTTATAACTACTGTCATTATTCAATGACTTTGATCACCAGAGATAAACAAATGAGAAAAATTATAGCAAGATATTTAAAATTATTGTCAAATCTCCATTTCCCATTGGTATACGCAATCTGTTCTCACCTTCCTGACATCAAAATATCCTCAGATAGGTTGTCTTCATGGCAAGGTATAAACTACTCCCTTCCTAATCTTCATGAAAATGACCCACAGTAAAGAATGAGAAAAAATCTTGGATCAACCTTAAAAAGTAGGCAAGGGGGTCAACCATAAAAAAAAAAAATGTCCAGGAAGTTCAATGATATAAAATACAAATAAGATTAGATTCAGGTTGTCTCTACCTGAATTATAAATCTCCAATATATCAAAGGGAAATATGCAAAGGAAATCCCCTGAGGCCCCTGCAGGCTTGGAGGGGAAGGTCAGCCTTGGGAATGCCATTAGCAGCACTGGAAAGAGTTCTGAATTTCAGAGGCAGCACGGGACAGGGAGTTGGCAGGGGAGGGCTTGCCAGTCACTCACACAGAATGGATAAGCAGCCTGCCAAAGAATGGGGAGACGGCAGCAGGGAGCCCTGACTGCTGTTCCAAATAAGGATTGGAAGCTCTTTAGCAAAACACATTCCTGGCTAAGTCTGCCTCCAGTTCTGACTCTCACCTCAAGGTGCCCAGCTACCCCGTAGGCTATTTGGACTCTCAAACGACAAAATGAGAGTAAAATTCAACTTTTTAAAGTTTACTTTCAAAAATGAGAGGAAAATTCAACTTTTTAAAGTTTACTCTCAAAAACGAGAGTAAAATTCAACGTTTTAAAGTTTACTCTCAAAAATGAGAGTAAAATTAAACTTCTTAAAAATGCCTCTCTTCATTTGGGACTTACAGGTTCTACCAGGAACTGACATGAATTTCTAGTAGAACCCATCTCAATTCTAGAACCTAAGAGGAAATGACAAAAACAAAGAAAATGATGAGAAAGATTATAAGAGTAATAGAAGTAAAAGCCAGAAGATCCTATCTACCCATAATAGAACTTTCATAGGAAATAAACAACAGAAGCAGCTTTTTAATTGAATAAGTTTTCCTAGGCTAAAGTAAAATCTGTATAAGTAGATGAAAAGGGATCAAATACAATTTTTTAAAAGTAAATGAAAACATCAAATGTATGCTACTGTAATTTTTAATTTCAAAGAATAAAGAAATGAACCTGAAAATCTTTGAGAAAATTAAACATAATACTTACAAAGTAACAAAAAATTGTCCTGGCCATCTACTTCTATCATGTCAAACATCAAAAAGCAATTTAATAACAGTACCAATTTTTGAGAATAATATGGGGAAATTCAAGACATTTATATCTATATCTACAGAGTTACCAAGTACATAAGAAGCCAATAAAGGTATTCTCAGTTGTCAACAACTTCAAAATTTATCATTCATATCCTTTCCAGAAAACAAAATAAAAACTTTAAGGCATACTCTAGGACAGTGGTCTTCCAAGGGAGTGGATTCGTGAGTCTCCAGTTAAATGGATTGTTGATTCATGACCTAGATTTAACTAACTCAAACTTTACAAAATGGACAAGTAATTTAAAAAGATTCTGGCAAGAAGAGGCAGATAAAATAAAATGCTAATAATACAAGGACAACTAAACGTGAAAATGAGCTGACACGTCTCCTTTTACTAGGACAATCTCCTATTTCTCATATAAACACTTTCTCTCCCACTTTTATAAACTAAAAGCTAATTCCCATCAGTTGAAAAATAATTGGAATTATTAAGGACATTATATGGACTACAGATGTATAGCCACTACTTTATAACAATTCCCACTCGTGAGAAACCACAGTATTGAGAGAATCAAGTCATGAAGGGCCTCATATCACCTTGTGATCAGCGGGCTGGGACCCCAGGCCAGAGCAGGAGTGGGGCCTTCAGGGAAAGCTTCACTCAGAATCTCACTCAGCTGTTCCAATGAGTAGCACTGAAATCAGCTCCACCAGAGAGACCCAGGCTTTGTGCCACAATTAGCAGAAAATCAGCCATTCAGAGGCTCCCTGATGTAGTCACCAGTGGTGCCAGGCAGACTTTAGGCAGTCATATTTTGCATTCAGTGTGAAGTTCTGACCCAACAGGAAGCTGTAAATAGAAAGCAAAACCCTAGCCAAGTGGTTTCAACAGATCCAGAGAGGAAATGATACAGAAATAATGCACCTTTTGGATGCGTGGAGGACACTAGAAATTTACATGCAACCCTGTCTTTCCAGCTTATGAGATGAGCAGAAGATTCAATCAACTTCCTGGCAGACAGTGAGGGAACCTAGAACACAACCCGTCACTCTGGTTATGGAAGAACACCCAGCTGACATTCACCTTTCTTTACTCAAGGATGATGAAACAGAAGAAAACATGCATGAAGAGATACAGCAATAAAGACAGAAGAGAATACAGCATTCAAAATGCGAAAGGACTCACTTTTGAAAAAAAAAATCACTAATGGAAACAGAAGTGAATTTTAGGGAGCATCTGCTGTGTGTTCAATACAATTCAAAAATAACATAGATCTGTGAAACAAAGGTAAAAGCCCAAATCAATATAATAAAAAGTTTCTTTAAAAAGAAACAAAACATGACAATAGAAAGACTACAATAACTTACTGTTAAAAAGAAGTTAAGTGGTGACCAGTTTTGTATATACCCATCTCCCGTTTGGGTGTCACCCATGTCAGATACAAGCTGCAGCTGCCAATTATCTGCTTTATGTAGCTGCCACACAAACCCTAGCAATTCCAGATGCCCCTTTCAAATTCTGTTGAGCTTTAGCATAGCATTCAGGTGCTTATGCTCCATCGGCCCCTCGGCCCACTTTTCTCTACCTCTTTATCCTTTCCATTTGGGATATCCAGCCCTGCCCTGCCATAACCTACCTACCTCTTGGTGAAATGGCTATTCTTTGGGCAAAAGAGTTTCAAACTAGCTCTTTTATCATTGGCCAATTAGTAGTTTCAAAAGTTCCTGAGAATAAGGACCCCTCTCCATTTGTCTTCATAGTGAAGATATTCCCTAGATCTTAATCTTAAGAAGGGTTGTCTGAAAATTAGCCAGGATCTTTCCTACCCATGTCATAAAATATTTTTGTTCAATTGGAAAAAACTAACTGAGACCAGAGAGCTCCTTTGTTTTCCTAGTAAAGTTATCTAGATGCTTTTCATGTGAATCCATTCCATCTAAAAGGTGAATGTCCTCGGGGCCAGGTCCCATGGTATGCTGTAGCCTATATTTTGGGAAAGATAGATATCTGGTGTTTTAATACTATTCAGGGGAATTTTTGGACTGGGCACCTAAGGGGAATTTATTTCATGAGCATTCGAAATAAATTCACAAGGAAGGAAGATAAAGAAGTAGGAAAATACACAAATAATAATAATAATGATAATGATAATAATAAGGTTTCTCTTCTGAGAGAATGTTCATAGTTTCCAGCCCTCCATCCATTTCTGTCACTGTGGCTGCCAGATAATAGTTCCAGTATAGAAGTGCAACACCATTTTAGGAAGTGCTTATGCCTTCCAACTTTGGCAAGATGCCTTTCAGTTAAGACAGTGTGCAATTTCATTGTGGATGAGCCATTGCATCTTTTCATGACTCTTGCATTTCTTGGCGTAAACTCTTTGCTTTCTGTATGCTTCTTAGCTGCAAGGCATATGATGAGATACTGCATATCTTCACTTCCCTGTGCCCTCAGATCCAGAGCAAGCCCTGGATGCTGACTTCCCCTGACCCCACACCAATCAATATGTGGGATGCATAAAGGTGTTGGAAGAGGGAAACTATGTGAGGAAAGGCCAGAGCACTGTATTTTGGAATTTAAAAGGAAGTTAGGGAGGAGAGGTATTCTTTTTTTTTTCCACAAAGATAATTCCTAGGACCAATGGGGTGAACTTCATTAAGAAGCAACGTATTGGTTCAACTTTATAACTTAGAAAACTGCCTTATACTGGACTAGGCACTATTCCCCACCCCAGTGAGGTCACAGAAAGCCCTACGACCCTATGCCTTGAAAACATACACATTTGTTGAGCATTAGACCCTGCTAGGATTTCATTCACTTTGCATAGGCAAAAATGAACTGTAAAAAGAAGCTATGGAAACATACCTTCTCATGTTTGTCTATTCTGTCCAAGGTTATTCCCTCTGAGGATGGGTAGGCAGCTCCTAAAATGCCAGTGTGGCCAACAAGTACTGCTGTCTCAGAAAGGCTTTGTTTTGTTTGAAACTATATGAGAACTGGATCTTTTACAGTACTTTCTCTACATGTCCCAGTGAATCACGAGCCCTAAAAACTCATTTGAATTAAAAAAAAAACTTCATTTCAGTTCATCACACCCATGTATTCATAAGGCATACTCATCTGTGTCCTTTTCACACACCTGCCTCCTCCACGTCACTCCTGTCCTCTGCCACTTCCCTAAATGCCATAGAAAATAACTTAAAACAACTCTTCCGAATGGGATGCCCCAACATGACTTTTAGTCTCATGCTTTAATGCCATCTGATGATGTCATCCAAGCATTTTTCTGGCCATTTATTTGTTTCTACAATTAATGACAGCTGATTAAGATGGCTGCACTTGAAAAACATTCAACACTGGGTGTCTTCTGTGTGCAGGCACTGGGAGAGATAGGCTCTAGGAATACAAAGTGAGGAAATGCAGTGCCCTCTCTCAGGTAGGGAAGACAGAAAGCTAACGAGCACCCACAATGCAGTACTGTAAGTGAAACGGCAGAAGTATGATGGGGGCTAAGAAAGCACAGAGAGGAATATTCAAATAACAAAGCCCTCCCCAATGGACCTGATCAGAGCCATCTTGAAGGCCACGTAGGGGTCAGTCAGGCACACAGGATGGGATAGGGAAACGGCAGACTCTGCATGGAGAGAGCAGGCTGAAGGCAGTGATCTATTCAGAGACTCCCATGTCTGTATGGAACTCAGGGGCATGTCAAAAGATAAAACAGAAGGTAGGAGCTACACCACAGTAGACTTAGAATCCCAAGCTAAAGAAATATAATTTTATCTTGGAGATAATGGGGAACCCCTGGAGAATGTTTAAACAGAGGAATAGAATGATGAGATTGGCATTTTAGAAATATCAATCTAGCAGCTGAGTACAGGAGCACAAGTAGTGAGTAAGTTGGAAAATTCTGTTTTCATTGTAATCAGGCTTGTGTGATACTCTGAACAGCACAGTGTGAATATTCTCTCTCACGTGATGGAAATTTGATTGAGTGCTGCATGAGTTTGGTGGTAGTATGGATGGTTGCGTTTAAGAATTTCTGGGAAAGAACTTGTTTTGGGGGCATGCGGTTTCCTCATTGAGTGAGCACCAAACCAAAAACAAGAACAGTGCCAACAAAAATTATGACTGACAAGAATAGCCTACTTATTTAGCTTTTACCTTTTGTTAATGCTATAAATAAAAGAGAATTTTACTTCTACAGTTTCTAATTCCACCTGCTTAAAGCAGGTGCACAAATGAATTGAAATAAATTACTGGACTCCAGTTACTTTTTCACTTAAGAAAAATAATTGGTACCTAGGTGCATACCTATGTTTCTGCATTGTATATGCCTCACTACATAACTTGTTAACTAATTAAAAAATTAGTAATGTTATAGAATATTTTGAATAATGTCATGAACAAAATTGACCTAGTTGGCATGGACTGGACACTACACTCAATTGCTGCAGAACACACCATTCTTTTCAAGTGTACATGTAACAGTAATCAAAACTGACCATGTGCTGGGTCACAGAGACTCTCAATAAATTTCAAGTAATTGAACTCAGACAGATAATGTTCTGTGACAACAATGAAACACAATTTTGTTATTGATTAGAATCCAAAACAAAAAATGAATAGAAATATTTCAAGTGTATGGAAATTTAGCAATATATTTCTAAATAACACATGGGTCAAAGGTTAAATCACAAAATAATTCTAACCGAACAATAATATACAACCTTGTAGTATGCAGGTAAAGCAGTGTTTAGAGGAAAATGTGCAACTTTAAATAAATATATTAGAAAAGGAGAAGTCTAGCCTGTAATCCCATCACTTTGGGAGGCCAAGGCAGGTGGATCACGAGGCCAGGAGATTGAGACCATCCTGGTTAACACGGTGAAACCCTGTCTCTACTAAAAATACAAAAAAAAAAAAAAAATTAGCCAGGTGTGGCGGCGGGCACCTGTAGTCCCAGCCACTCAGGAGGCTGAGGCAGGAGAATGGTGTGAACCTGGGAGGCAGAGCTTGCCATGAGCCAAGATCACGCCACTGTACTCCAGCCTGGGTGGGTGACAGAGCAAGACTGGGTCTCAAAAAAAAAAAAAAAAAAAAAAAAAAGAATAGGAGAAGTCTAAAACTAAGTGATCTCATTATGCACCTCAAGAAGTTAGAAGAACAAGTTAATCCAAAGCCAGTAGACAATAGTAAAAAAATAAACAGAAACAAAACTTAAGTAGAAACAAACTCACAGCAGAAATAATTCGCAAAGCCAAAACCTGGGTCTTTGAAATGCTTAATAAAATTGATAGGTCAAGCAAGATTGACTAAGAAAAAAGAGAAATGGTATAAATAACCAATATCAAGAATAAAAAGAGACTATTACTACAGATTCTGTGGACATTTAGAAAGGTAAAAGGATATCATAAATACCTTCTGAAGATACATTTAAAAATTTAGATGAAATTTTAAAATTCCATAAATCTTAATTTACCAAAATTGACATAAGAAAAAGGTAAACTACTAATAATTCTGTATCAGAATAATTGAATGCAGCATATACACATGAGATTGACAGTAAAAGAAAAATAAAACTAAAATTTTAAAAACTGAATGCATAGTTTAGTATTTTCCCACAAAGAAAACTACAGACTTAAATCATGTTTTCAGTGAATTCATCTAAATATTCAAAGAGGAAATAACACAGTCTTCTACAAAATAGCAAAAGAGGAAACACTTTCCAACTCCTTTTATGAGGCCAGCACACTCGATTCTAAAACCAAACGAGGGTCTTATAAGTAAAGAATTATAGGCCAGTATCTCTCATGAACATAGATACAAAAACCCTAAGCAAAATTTTAACAAATTAAATTCCGTGATAAATAAAAAGAATAAGAAAAAACAAACAAATTTGCAGAAATCCAAGGTTGGTTTGACATTTAAAATCAGTAAATAAATGTAATCCTCTATTTTAACAGGAAAAAACCTTTGGTAATCATAACAGAGTCAGAAAAAGCATTTGAGAAAATACCTATTCATGACAACCATCTTAGCAAAGAAGGAATAAAAGTGAATATCCTAAATCTAATATTGGGTCTTTAACACAAAAGCTAGAGCAAACATCATACATAATGGGAAATGTTTCCTGTTGAGCTAGCGAATAATATGAGGATGCCTGTTATGACTACTTCTACTGAATATTGTATGGGAAGTCTTCACCAGTTCAACAAAGAAAGAAGAAATAATAGACATAGGACTGGAAAAAAATAATATCTTTAGAAAGCAGCAAATACGTTATTCTAATTAAGAGGTGAATTTAGTAACGCCACTTGATAAACAACAATAACCAATTAGAAAATGGTACCATCCACATAAATATCAAAATAAAACAGTTTCTAGGAATAAATCTTACAAAATATATAAAAGTCATCTACATGGAAAATGGTAAGATATTATTGAGAGAAGTTTAAATGACCTAAATAATGGAAGAATCCATGTTCATAAATTGTAACACTCAACATTTAGAAATATGAATTCTCCCTAAATTCTTCTGTAGATTCAATCACAAACAAATTCGCCACAAGTCATTTGGTGAAAACTGATTCTAAAACTTACTTAGAAATGTGAAGAATGAAATATAGTTGATGTGGTAAAACAACAAAACTATTGTTACTATTCCACATATCAAGACTTATTATAAAGTATTTAATTCTGGTCCTGTGTCGCTCTACCACTTCACTATTCCAACTCTCTTCCTCTCAACATCCAGCTGGTATGTTTGAGGATGTGCATATGTATTTTTATATTAATATAAGCACAACATAAGTGGACAAGAAAACATGCTAGAAAAAAAAGAAAAAAGAAAAAAGATGGGATTACAGGCTAGACTTCTCCTTTTCTAATATATTTATTTAAAGCTGCACATTTTCCTCTAAACACTGCTTTACCTGCATACTACAAGGTTGTATATTATTGTTCGGTTAGAATTATTTTGTGATTTAACCTTTGACCCATGTGTTATTTAGAAATATATTGCTAAATTTCCATACACTTGAAATATTTCTATTCATTTTTTGTTTTGGATTCTAATCAATAACAAAATTGTGTTTCATTGTTGTCACAGAACATTATCTGTCTGAGTTCAATTACTTGAAATTTATTGAGAGTCTAAGTTGTTTTTGAACTGTCCTATTCTACATGTGATTGTTCCATTCCATATGCAGGGACCCATTCTTTGGATACCCAGTCAAGGGTATCACTGCATACTCTCTCGGTTGCCATGGATTTTCTGATGAATATTTCCATTCTTTTGGTTTTCATGAAGCTAGGTCACAGAGAAGCCCTGCATGCTCAGCCTCCTCCTAGTTCTTCTCCACAGAGTGAATCTCCTTTGGGGATGTATGTTTGTGGGTGTGAGAGTATGTGGGCAACTGTGTGTCCAAAGTGATCGTGTCAGCTCACTGCATGGGAACACCAGGTAAAATGCACTGACAGGTCCAAGAGAAGCCTTCTATTCTTATGGTATTCTAGAAGGTATTATAACTCAGGGTTAAAGTTTTAATCCATTTTGAGTAATAATATTGACTTCATTCCTTTGCACTTCTAATTAAATGCAGTACTTTAGAAAGGAGCTCCCTCACAGTCATTCTTGGTCTTATAAGTAACTGTTTCTTAAAAATCAGTTTATCCCCTGTTTTTATTGCCAATCAACTCACACATTTTATTAAAAGGACACAGTGAAATTTTTTTTAAGAGTAAGATTCCAAATTATGCTAAGAAAATCTTTCGTGAAGGCAAACATGCTCTCTCCAAAGTTTGTAGGCGAGCAAAACTTACTGGGAAAGGATGTTATTATGAAAAACCACTTGTTCTTCTGGGTGAAGAAATAAAAGAGAATGAAAAGGACAACCCAGAGCATCATTCAGAATCCACCCCAGGCCATGCTGGGGACTGGGGAGAGGGATGGAGTTAAGATCCTGCCAGACCACCAAGAGGTAAGTTCCAGAAGCCAGTGTTCATTTGCAGCTATTCATGTGGAAAGAATCACTGTCACTTTTCCCTGCTGATAAACATGCCACTTCAACATCTGTCTTAATAGACCAAAGAAATGAGAAGAACTAAAAACATCTTTGAATGGCACTAATGAGAAAAGGAAGCTGAGCAGAAAAGAGAAGCAAGTTTGCAGGAAGATTTAGGAAGGTCACAACCCATGCCTAGACACGTCAAGACACATCTCTCCATGTCTTCATAGTCAACCCAGCCCCGTGACTCCTTCGCTTTCTTTTTCTGAATTTAGTTACTCATTCAATCTCAATTACATCACGCTGGTATGATTATCCAGAGGAGCTAAAGCTCCCTCAGCCAGCAAAATCACAGGAGTTCTACCATACTACAAATATAAGTTTTGGTAAAATAAACCTGAGGTTACATTTTTCTCATTTCTGCTTCTTTTTTCTTTTATAATAACAGAAATAAATAAAATTAATTCATAGATTAAAAACCTTCAAATAATGGCTAACAAGATGCTGAATTAGCACAGTGCCTTTTCTTAAGATTAACTCAAGAAAAATTATAGGAAAAAAACCTCAAAGAAAACTGTGAGAAACCTCTAAGGTGACCTGAGGCTGCTGCTTTGAATGTGTGTGTGAGGACTGCATCTTCTTGGTCTGGGACAGGAGGGAGCCTCACCAGGCTGGGGAGGAAATGATGGGAAAGGAACTATTGGAGTCCGCTATTGTTTCCCTCCACTCCACTTCCTCCAGGTGCACAGTAGCTGCTCCCACACCTCCTGTGACTCAGAACTCTAAAGGTCAAGAAATCCTGGAGAGCTAAATAGGGGTTGTTTGTCCCACCTTGTGGCTCCTCTAAGTTCACCATGGGTTTCCGTTTCCAAGATTGTCACAGAAGGAAAAGGGACGCAAAAGGACATGTGTGGGAGGTTTTTATGAACCAGACTAGAACTGGAACTGATTGCCCCTGGTCACTTCCAATTGTCCAGAAGCCATAGTCACATAACTATGTTTTTCCAAGAGAGAAGCTGGAAAACATAGTCCTGTGGTAGACTCAAGAGGAAGAGGTGGTGGTTTTGGTGGAGAGCCAGCCAATCTCTGCCACACCTAGAAAATGCAATCCTATCACCAATACTTGTTTTTTCCTTTAAACCTTTACTTTCTACTCCTTTGAAACAGTTAAATGGAATGTTGTATATTAAAGACACTTTCTAACTTTAAAATCCTATTAAGCTAGAAACATAATCATCCTAATTATCAGATAATCTCCCAAGCATTTTGACAAAAATGAGACAGTTCTCATGGGAATTATGTTGAGTGAAAAAAGACAATCCCAAAAGATTGTATACTATATGATTCCACTCATGTAACATTCTTAAATGGAGGACAAGATTCATGGTTTACAGGGACTGGAGAGAAGGGAGAGGAGGAGGGAGACCTGTGTAAGAAGGGCAACACAGGGAAACTAATGGTGAACTATTCTATACCTTGACTGTGGCAGTGGTTGCACAAACCTACAAATGCAATTATGCTACACAGAACCAAATTCATGCATGCACATGCACACACACACACACACACACACACGAGTACAATAAAACTGGAGGGATCTGAATACGATTGGTAGATTATGCTAATATCAGTATCTTGGGTTGTGAAATTGTCCTGTAGTTTTTCAAAATGTTTCCATTGGAAGAAAATGGGTAAAGGGTACATGGGAATTCCTCTGTATTATTTCTTACAATAATGTGACTCTACAATTATCTCAAAATTAAACATTTAGTTTTAAAAAGTGAGACACAGTTATCCAGCTCAATGGAATATTGATGACAAAAGGCTGGACATCGTTGTCCTGTCCCCAGCTAGTTTTATAAGTGTCTCTCTGTTCTTAACTAGTGGTCTACTTAGTGTCCTCCAGATCCTTCGGCTTGGTCTCAGCAGCAGTAAGAGAGTTAGGGATAAATGTTCACCAGTGAGCTACTAACTGTGTCTGATGACTTTGGAGAGGATCCAGTGAGGGCTTTAACCAGTGATGTGTGGAGCTTGGTGAGAACCAAACTCATGCCTTGAGGAAACCCTAGGAAAGACAAATGGAGGTTCTCGGGATCAACTGAAGAAACTCAGATGCTAGCAAATGGTCACTACACTAAAAAGGTGAGAGAAAAAGAATCCCAGTGACTTTGCTAAAGGCTCACTAATTACACCTCTACTGGCAGTGATCCCCTGGGACTCTAAGGTATGAAGCACGATTTGTATCTTCCCTCTCCTTTTTCAGTTCATTCTCAGATGTTTGTTTCAATTTGAGGGTGGTTTCACTAAGGCAGGCTGGCCACAAAGCGGTTGTAAGGAATGAAATTAATATACACACCCAGACCCAACCTCTAGTAACCACTATTCTATGTTCTGCTTCTAAAAGTTTGATTTTGATTTTTTTTTTTTTTTTTTAGATCCTGAATATGAGAACATGTGGTATTTGTCTTTCTGTGTCTGGCTTATTTCATCTAGCATAATGTCCTCTAGGGAGTGAACAGGGAAAGCAGAGATGTTAATCAAAGGGTACAAAGCGCCAGTTACACAGAAGGAAAAAGTTCCGGTGATCTGTTGCACAGCACAGTGACTATAGTGAGGAATAATATATTATGTATTTCAAAATTGCTAAAAGAGTAGATTTTAAATGTTCTCACCATAAAAAAGGATAAGTATGTGAGGTAATTGTTATGTTAATTAGACTGATTTGATCACTCCACAATGTATATATGTATTGAAACATCACATTATACCCCATAAATATATACAATTATTATTTGTCGACCTATAATAAAAGTAATTTAAAAAAACAAATAAGAATTAAGTCCATGAAAAATGAAAACAATGAAATCTAGAGCTAAGTATGAGACTAAGGGAGTAAGGGAGTGGGGTGTGAAAACACAGGTCAGAGAGATGGTGTTTTGTTGTATAGTCATTTCCAATCAATAGGGAAACAATTTGCATATTATTAACATTTCAAGTTTATATTCAATGTGATAACCATTCAAAATTTCCTTCCAACTACACATCATTTTGTAACAGCTTTGGGATGGGGCAAGGGGAGGGATCTGAACCAGTAATGCATTTTCATTCGTGGTCTGCTCCAGTGTATCCTAATAACTGAATGTGTCAAAAGCCTAAAGCTTTTTCATTTTGTGCTATATTTAATAGAAAAAAAAAGAAGAGTTGGGAATACTTATTTATGCAGTCCCATATCACTCGCCAGCACTGTCTCCCTTTCTTTGTAGATGAAGAATGGGACTCCTTTCACTTTTAGTTCTATTAAAATAGCTCTGGCTTTCTCTGTGGTTAGAAACATGAGCTTGATATCGCTCAGGTAGCGACACAAGGTAAACGCTAATACAGGACCAACTCCCGTTGCTATTTAGAAGAAAAAATCCTCCTCTGTTAGCTATTTCTATCACAATTTACAAGGAGAGTTGATTTACAGAGGAATTAGCAGTAATAGCTGCAAACACGGGTGAATCAATCTGGACAAAGCACTCCACTTGCCCCAAACAACCCCTCATTGTTCATGGTGGTAATCTGTTCATTTTAAAAGTATTATCTAGCGCTTTGGAGTTTGTCCCTCAAGAACAGCATGAGCCTCCACTGTACCAGGACTTCCTCGTTTAGCAATTTTAAAGCCTCCTAAATCTGGGAACATACTCTGTAAGATTTGTTTTAAATGATATTTGAACCTACGTGGTGTCATAATATATTCTATCATTGTGTGTAAAAAGAAGAATTATTTTCCAATGAGCTTTATTGAGCTTTAGACTCTGGCTTGGGGACTGGAAAGAGGAAGACACAATTCCTTTAAATGATTCTCTCTTAAAGTAAAAAGAGACAATGAGGGAATCATAAAATGTTCTACATTTGCTACTGACTCTCTCAAAGTGTACATGAGAATTTTTAAAGCTCCAGAGGTGGTGTTCACAGCTACGCTATCGATCAAGTGTTTCTTGAGAGGGAGTCTTCTTTTCTCCATACCAGGTGATGCTTCGTGCTCTGGGGTCACAGCAGAGGGGCACCTGCCCTGTCCGCAGCCTGGCAGAGCCAAAGGCAAGCTCAAGCAGCTGTGACACCTAATTATGGGTCTTCCCATGAAGTCTGAAAAATGGCTGAACTTGGTCCAGCCCTAGTGTAAATAAAACAAAATGACCATCTTTGCTGGAACTGAGGGTGGTCTTTAAAATTCATAATCACACACATGGCTCCATGAACCATATGCACCAAGCCATGTCTGTGTGTGACTTTAGGCTCTGGGCTATTTGCTATTACTTGCTGTGGACCAGATACAGATTCCTTCCTTCTCTCTCAGCCCCTACATTCACATATTTCCTGGAAAAGAAATTCCATTGGAATCAGAGATGAAAAGCTAAAACCTGTGGCCTGGGTGATCTACCATTTTGACTTTTGTCACCTAAAACCATAGTTTCGCCTAGTGCAGAGATTTTTACCACTTGAATGCATTGATGTGTGACAGAAAAGGATATGTTTTTATTTATATTTTCCCCATCTCCTCTGCCAACAGCCATTCCCACCACAATAAGCCACCAGGGAGCAGTGGAAAGAGAAATCTCAGGAAAGTGGTATCTGTGAAGTACATCAGGGTTCTAGAGCAAAGTCCTGAGGCAAGAGATTGTTAGATAGGGCAAGGGGAGAACAGAGAGCTGGAGAATTTAACCCCATTTCCTTTTCTTGGACTCAGTAAATAGATGATTTCCAAGGTGACTCCTGGGACACTCTTACACAAACCCAAGATGGTTACATCAGATTAAAAACAGTTGCATCTGAGATAGAGGGAGAACACAGTTCAGACCCCCTGCATCTTCCTCAGCTCCTAGGCAGGAAGGAGGAAGATGTCAGAGGTCCCTGTGCCCTGCAGAGGGACAGGAAGCAGCTGATAGTAGTGATTGGAGGGATTATTAGGGGCACTGCCATGGATAAGGGACAGAGGGTCAGGGACCAAATAGGTGCTACAGCCAGACTTCAGCTGGATCCATAATGCGAGGGGGAGCTGAACAGGGCCAAGCTGGTGGGGAGAAAGGCAGTCCCAGACATTAGCTACAGATGTCACGAAGACTTCTGGTGACCAAGCAGACAAGAGACATCACCATGGAGTCAAGAGGAACCAGAGGACAATACAAGACGCTGCTGTTTTTGAGGGTAACAGTAAGTGGAATAAAGACATCTCAAAGTCTAAGCATTTACTTTTTTATAAAAGTGAGTTACCTAAAAAGAATGTTTAAATTGCTAGACTGGTTGGTTTCATGAATTGGATTATAATTAGTTTCTCTCTTTTCTCTCTCTCTCTTGCTCTGTCTCTCTGATATGGTTTGGCTGCGTCCCCACCCAATCTCATCTTGAATTGAAGCTCCCATAGTCTCCACATGTTGTGGGAGGGACCCGGTGGGAGGTAATTGAATCAAGGGGGTGGGTTTTCCCATGCTGTTCTCTTGACAGTGAATAAGTCTCATGAACACTGATGATTTTATGAAGAGCAGTTCCCCTGCACATGCCCTCTCGCCTGCTGCCATGTAAGACATGGCTCCTCTTTTGCCTTCTGCCATGATTGTGAGGCCTCCCCAGCCATGTGGAACTGTAAGTCCATTAAACTTCTTTTCCTTTATAAATTACCCATTGTCAGCTGTATCTTTATTAGCAGCATGAGAACAGACTAATATACTCTGTCTCACATACATACATGCACACAAACACACACACAAACTGCCCCACCACCCAGCAGGATGAGCTCATGAAGAAGATCAGGTCAAACATAGGAAGTAAAGAAACCTCAGTTTCTCTGCACATCTGAATAAATCTGGCCCTGCTATATGTACAGCACTCAGCAACTCCTTAGTGGCAGGCAAGGGCATAGTGGAAGCAGAGATGGGCATAACTGTTGTAGTTTGGAGGTCCCTGCTGGAAGGGTGAAGGGTGTCTGCCCCAGAACCAGAGGGAGGAGGAATATTGGGGTAGAAACAAGACCTGTGCAGAAATTGCACAGAAGTTGGGAAGACATGGGACATGAGATCACCAAACTACATGAATTTATTACCAGAAATAAAGATTCCTACTCTCGGACTTCTCCCTGTCTGTTCACTCCTACTAGCTCTTTTGATCTACTGGTAAGGATTTATTCCCACCACTTAAGACTGACAGCTAGCCTTGTTGAATATACTCCCCAGAAACCTTTCTTTAGCTTTCTTGTGTATATTCACCTCCATAGCAGCCAGTCAGCAGGCACTGATAAAGAGGTAAGAATGGGAAAAAAAGAAAGAAGGTATCTTAAAGAAGTAAGATATTGGTGATAATATTGGCATTGTTCTAAATCCAGTGCAATGATTCCCAAAGCCAACATTGCATTCTAATTTCCTGGGAATATTTTTTAAAGTACAGAAACTCAGGTCTGATTTTAGGCCAGAGTGTGAAATGGCAATTGTAACAATTGATGGTAATTCTGACTTTGTGGGGTGGGACAACACTTTCAGCCAAGTAATTGGAATAACTAAGCTACCTTGTCATGGTTTTAATTATCTTAATAATTAAATGACCTTGTTATGGCTTGAATTATCCTGACAAGTGCTTTCTAAACTGTATACCATAGGACATGTAGCCCACAGGATGTTAACATGCATTGCTGGAGACAAGATTTCTGTTGCACAAATGTTTGAGAAATCCAGGTTAAATTAAGTTAAGCAAAGATTGTTTGGTCTTCACCAGCTCAGAGCTTTTTACATTAATGTGTGCTCAGACTCTCCAAGATGAGCCAATTGTGTACATCATTTCCCTCCTAGATCTGACAAGGTCTTGTATTTTTCTTGTAAATCCCCCAGGATTAGAGGGTTTTATTGCATGGGAGTGCTGCCATAGGACTGTACTTCCCTGGTTATGCAGGTGCAGTCAGGGAAGTCATGGATTCAATGAACTTGACATGAAATAATTATTGTAAATTTAAAACAAGACAGTTTTTCTTTGTCACACAAGGAAAGTGTCCTATTACAAATTAAGATACAAAGGTAACGGGCAGAAAACATGTAAGATTATACAACCATGGCATACAGCTATCTTTGAAACCAGTTTTTCTATTTTATGAACATTTCAATCACTTCTTTGGTTTTCTCTCATTTCCAATTTTGTGGCATTATTACATTATGAACCTATGGTCTCATAAATTAAACAGGATCAGATAATTTGACGTACTTCACTTTTACCTCACAATGATGAGAGAATATTTTTAAACATCTCTCCCTTTTGTCTCTGAATACTACTTTTCTCTAATATTGTTTTCTGTCTCTCTTTGGACACTCTCTGATGACCAGTTAACATCATGTCAAGGACAAATGGGTGTATTATTATGACTGCCAAATCTCAAGGGTCCTGTTATATATTTGGATTATTGTTCCTGAATAAAGCATAGACTCTCCAATGCTTATTAATTCTTCTATATTCACATGCTTTTGGTTAGAAGAACATCTGCTCAAGACTACAAACAAACCAATGGGTTTTTAAAATACATATTTCTTTCCTTTCTAATAGTCAGAAAACCAACAATAATTTATTTACTCACCATAGAACATTCTCAATTACAATGCTGGTATGTATTTTTTCTCAGGTTTTATTTAATACTTTTCCTAATATTTCCTACATAACAGAAGGGTTTCGTTTCTTTGTGTGTGTGTGTGTGTGTGTGTTTTACTATATTTAAAAATGTGAGATACAAATAAAGTTTTAATTCATGTTCTTCTAAAAGAGAAGAATCCAAATAAGTATTTCACAAATACCTATCATTTAGAAATTCCTTTCATAGTCTCCCACAAATTTTCTTAAATTTTAAAAATCTTTGCTTTATTTGTATTTTTAAAAGAATCTATGGTCATTGTGGGAAATTTATAAAATATCTATTAGAAAATAAAATCACATAAAATTGTGCCATCTAGGGATTACAACTATTAACATAAAATATGTTTATATAATTATTATATTATATCATGTATCCATAGATATATTTTAAACTTCTCTACAAAATTTATTTGGTAGTATGCTTTAACACTTAATGTATTATAAATACTTTCCCTTGTTATTAAGAGTTTTTCTCTAACATAATTTTAATAACAGCATAGTTTGTCTCTAAATGCACATATCATAATTTATAAAATCCACTAATGTATGACATTTAGGTTCTGATTTTTGCTGTCATAAACTGTATTAAAATGAAAGTTTTGTAACTACATTTTTGTACACTTCTGTTATTTTGGCTTTGCTTTGATTAGGACAAAATTTAGAAGTCTAATATCAGGATTAAAAGAGAGAAATATTTCTAAATTTGTTGATGCTTATTGCTAAGCATCTAAACATTTACAGCAACCTCCTCTTTTTCTCCAGCAGAACGGGAGCATGGCTACCTCTCCAGGTAATCACAGAAACCTGGTAAGACTGTTTGGAAGGCAACCGAAATATATTTACATAAATGTTTTTTGTCTCATTTTTGTAATCCTTAGATTTTCAATGGAAATTTTGGAAAGGGCAGAAATAAAGGGCTTGAGATAAGATGACCATCTTTCACTAGAGTGGCTTCCTCCATTGCAACTAGATTTCAACTGGATGAAGTTATTTATATTTCTAATACAAAAGAGTAAAGAAGTCACCTGCTCCCCTCCCTGCCTCTGTCTGGCAACTGTGAAGCTATCCATAATTCATGCAGGTTGGCATCCTGTCAGTACCCTTAGCAGAGTGTTGCTTTTAGTACTGATCCCTACCAAGAGCATGGACAGTCCCACTTATTTTATTTTATTTTATTTTATTTATTTATTTTTGAGATGGGGTCTTGCTCTGTCGCCCAGGCTGGAGTGCGGTGGTGCAATCTCGGCTCATTGCAAGCTCCGCCTCCCGGGTTCACGCCATTCTCCAGCCTCAACCTCCCGAGTAGCTGGGACAACAGGCGCCCACCACCAGGCCTGGCTAATTTTTTTTGTATTTTTAGTAGAGATGGGGTTTCACTGTGTCAGCCAGGATGATTTCCATCTCCTGACCTCGTGATCTGCCCTCCTCGGCCTCCCAAAGTGCTGGGATTACAGGCATGAGCTACCGCGCTCGGCCGAACAGTCCAATTTCTACAACTCAGTCTTGCCTGTAGATCACAGTGCAGGGAATAGCGGCAGCTGACAGTGTAAGCCCCAGGAGATCCCAAATGCCCCGTTATTAATAAGTGTTACATATTTTTGAAAAGCGTCACAGATTTTACATTATATGTGAGAAGGGTGTTGAAATTAAGGGAAGAATAAGAGACGGTGAAAAAAAGGGAGCTTTCATGTGAGGGAGACAAAGAAGGACAAAGGCAGGTACAGTAATGAAAAAAATATGTAAACCCTTAGTATGAGCAGGCCTATGTAAGCAGCAGATTAATCTATTACCCAGTTCATTTTGCCCAAAGGCTTTCATTAGATTACACTGATCCTTGAATATGTTCCCTATTACAGTCTCATAGTAAGGGAGTAGTTCTCAAGGGGGTTGCAATTTTGTCCCCATAGGAAATTAGCAATGCCTGAAGACATTTCGGTTGTTAACAACAGGAAGGTGCTACTGGCATCTAATGAGTATGTAAGGATGCTGCTAAACATTCCACAATACACAGGACAGCACCACAGCAAAAAATTCTCTGGCTCGAAATGTCAGTTATGTCAAGAAACCTCACTCCAAGAAAAACGAAAGTATAGTAGCTTTTCCTGTTGGAAAAGATCAACAACATTGACTAAATATCTCTTTTATTAAAAATAAAAACCCACAAAAAGAAATGCTATAAAGTACAAAAAGAAAAATCCCTAGCCTATCACAGATACTCTCTACTTATATAATAATTGTTTTATGTGTCTTTCCAATTTTATTTCATATTCTCTCTCATCGTGCTGTCAACGCATTTGTATTAAATGTCTGTTGCATAATTACAAATACACAATAAATTCTCTTATCAAGTGCCTATTGTTCCTTATGTGGAATATGCCATTTTAAAAGTTACACCTTCTAGAAAACAAGAAAAAGAACTAGGTAACATTCATTATCTTTTTATTCCTGGTTACCTGTTTTTTGTTTTTTGTTTTACTGTAATATACAATCCTTTATTGAAAGTTGTGAAAGTACTACCAAAAGATTATGTTAGAGATGGTTTATCTTTTATATTAACAGTAAGCTAAAATTTACTACGCAAACATAATGACTATCAATTAATAAATATGGAAGCAAAATAGCTGTTAAAAATGTACTAGATATCCAATATCCCATATAATATTTATGTGAAGAAAAAAGCACAGTACTTTTATATGTATTCATATATAGCAATATATATTCATATACTGCAGCTATATCACAACAAAATAAGGTTGTTGTCTATGAAGCCCTATTGACATCCTGAGTATTCTAGAATTTTCTGTTTCAGAGTCTCGTTTTCAGCTTTACAAATCTAAAAATTAAACTTTTTCAGTGGTTTCTTTGTTAAACAAGTTCTTCAGATTCATGCTACCAAGGATGGTTCAATATTTTAAAATGTATTCACATAATGTACCAAATAAATAAGTTCACAAGAGAAAAATCTATATGATCTTTTTGACAGACACTAAAAAAAATTTGATGCAGTTCAATATTTTTCTTGATTTAAAAAATTTGATAGTAAACCAGGAATTTAATGACTTTTTTAAATGATAAAGAATACATATTTGGAAACAATAGCCAGGATTATATTTACGGAACAAACACTAACAGAATCCTATTAAGGACTGGAATAAGGCAAGGATGCCCTCTAGTAGCATTATTTACAAAAAAAAAAAAAAAAAAAAGGTTACAAATTATAGTTAATGAAAGAAGATTTAAAAAAGTAGGTAGAAGGAGTGAAAAACTGAACAAAAATTGCATTATTTCATTACTTTTAGATTATAGAAAGTTCAATAAATTTCAAAACCATTAGAACATACAATGAAATATTATGTGGTAAGTGATTACAACACAGATACACAAAAAAGACTATCTTCCCATTAAAGGTCTGATAACATTCAAAATTATAAAGAAAACTATTCTATTCAACCTAACAGCCAAATTATATATCCAGAAAAAAATGTAAAAAGAAATTCTCTAATTCCAAGTGAAGAAAACAACAAAGTTCTACTAAAGGATATAAAATGAATATTGAAGAAATTGAGACCCACATCATATTTTTGGATGGAAAAGCTTACTATTTTAAAGATATAAATTTCTTCTCAAATTAAATTCTAAACTATGCATTTGTTGTACAATTTGAGAACTTTTTATATAATTTAACATAGAAGGCTAAACTTTTAAACACAGCCAAGTAATTTCTAAACAAAAAGGAATTCAAAAGAAAAGTACGGCAAACCAGATTCAGCAGCACATCAAAAAGCTTATCCACATGATCAAGTGGGCTGCATCCCTGGGATGCAAGGCTGGTTCAACATTCGCAAATCAATAAACGTAATCCAGCATATAAACAGAACCAAAGACAAGAACCACATGATTATCTCAATAGATGCAGAAAAGGCTTTTGACAAAATTCAACAGTCCTTCATGCTAAACACGCTCAATAAATTCGGTATGGATGGAACGTACCTCAAAATAATAAGAGCTATTTATGACAAACCCACAGCCAATATCATACTGAATGGGCAAAAACTGGAAAAATTCCCTCTGAAAACTGGCACAAGAAGGGATGCCCTCTCTCACGGCTCCTATTCAACATAGTGTTGGAAGTTCTGTCTAGGGCAATCAGGCAAGAGAAAGAAATCAAGGGTATTCAGTTAGGAAAAGAAGAAGTCAAATTGTCCCTGTTTGCAGACAATATGATTGTATATTTAGAAAACCCCATTGTCTCAGCCCAAAATCTCCTTAAGCTGATAAGAAACTTCAGCAAAGTCTCAGGATACAAAATTAATGTGCAAAAATCACAAGCATTCTTATACACCAGTAACAGACAAACAGAGAGCCAAATCATGAATGAACTTCCATTCACAATTGCTTCAAAGAGAATAAAATACCCAGGAATCCAACTTACAAGGGATGTAAAGGACCTCTTCAAGGAGAACTACTAACCACTGCTCAGTGAAATCAAAGAGGACACAAACAAATGGAAGAACATACCATGCTCATGGATAGGAAGAATCAATATTGTGAAAAGGGCCATACTGCCCAAGGTTATTTATAGATTCAATGCCATCCCCATCAAGCTACCAATGAGTTTCTTCACAGAATTGGAAAAAACTGCTTTAAAGTTCATATGGAACCAAAAAAGAGCCCGAATTGCCAAGACAATCCTAAGTCAAAAGAACAAAGCTGGAGGCATCATGCTACCTGACTTCAAACTATACTACAAGGCTACAGTAACCAAAACAGCATGGTACTGGTACCAAAACAGAGATATAGACCAATGGAACAGAACAGAGTCCTCAAAATAATACCACACATCTACAGCCATCTGATCTTTGACAAACCTGAGAGAAACAAGAAATGGGGAAAGGATTCCCTATTTAATAAATGGTGCTGGGAAAATTGGCTAGCCATAAGTAGAAAGCTGAAACTGGATCCTTTCCTTACTCCTTATATGAAAATTAATTCAAGATGGATTAGAGACTTAAATGTTAGACCTAATACCATAAAAACCCTAGAAGAAAATCTAGGTAATACCATTCAGGACATAGGCATGGGCAAGGACTTCATGTCTAAAACACCAAAAGCAATGGCAGCAAAAGCCAAAATTGACAAATGGGATCTCATTAAACTAAAGAGCTTCTGCACAGCAAAAGAAACTACCATCAGAGTGAACAGGCAACCTACAGAATGGGAGAAAATTTTTGCAATCTACTCATCTGACAAAGGGCTGATATCCAGAACCTACAAAGAACTCAAACAAATTTACAAGAAAAAAACAAACAACCCCGTCCAAAAGTGGGCAAAGGATATGAACAGATATTTCTCAAAAGAAGACATTCATACAGCCAACAGACACATGAAAAAATGCTCATCATCACTCGCCATCAGAGAAATGCAAATCAAAACCACAATGAGATACCATCTCACACCAGTTAGAATGGCAATCATTAAAAAGTCAGGAAACAACAGGTGCTGGAGAGGATGTGGAGA
>NC_045441.1:50474237-50474742 GCF_002776525.5 Piliocolobus tephrosceles
GCTACAAAGACACATGCACACGTATGTTTATTGCGGCACTATTCACAGTAGCAAAGACTTGGAATCAACCCAAATGTCCATCTGTGACAGACTGGATTAAGAAAATGTGGCACATATACACCATGGAATACTATGCAGCCATAAAAAAGGATGAGTTTGCGTCCTTTGTAGGGACATGGATGCAGCTGGAAACCATCATTCTTAGCAAACTATCACAAGAACAGAAAACCAAACACCGCATGTTCTCACTCATAGGTGGGAACTGAACAATGAGATCACTTGGACTCGGGAAGGGGAACATCACACACCGGGGCCTATCATGGGGAGGGGGTAGAGGGTAGGGATTGCATTGGGAGTTATACCTGATATAAATGACAAACTGATGGGCGCTGACGAGTTGATGGGTGCAGCACACCAACATGGCACATGTATACATATGTAACAAACCTGCACGTTATGCACATGTACCCTAGAACTTAAAGTATAAAAAAAAAAAAAAGAACTA
>NC_045441.1:50474842-50478755 GCF_002776525.5 Piliocolobus tephrosceles
AAGTCACATGATAGGACTTATATATGATAAATTTGTTTCATAACAGTAAAAGAGTCTGAATTATTGAGCAAATAGTATATAACAAGTTTGTCAAGTATAGCAGTAAAAAGAATTAATGCATTTTTCACACCTAACCCCAAAATATTTTCCAAATGGAAAAGATTTAAAGATTTAAATGTATAAAAATTAACTCATGCAAATACTCAAAATAAATGTAAGTTATACATTGTATTTATATAATTTTTGAGTGGAAAAAGTTTTGCTAAGCATGGCATCAACGCTCACAAGCATAGAAGAAGATCAACAGAGCAAACAAACAAATAACAACTTATAATTGTAAAAGATTTAAAATTATATTAGGAAATGAGAAAAAAATTTATTTACAACATATTATAACAAAGTATCATTTCTAAAAGACTTGTGAAATCAGTAACAACACAAATATGCTTTTTACGGAAAATATAAAAAGGAAATGAAAAAAGCAGTTCACAGAAGAAATATAAATGTCCAATAAGCCTAGAAGAATTCATGATCCTCAGAAATGCAATTAAAATTTCACTGGGATTTCATTGTATTTATTAAATTGGCTAGGATCATAAACAATTATAAAACTCTGTGCTAAGAAGCACAGGAGAGAATGGTTGCTTTTGTAAATTGCTGATGGTTCTATAAATTAGTATGATCTTCTTGGTAGGCATTTGGCAATATTTGTCAGAAACTTGAAAAATGTAGGTATCCTTTGATTTAAAAATTTCTCTTCTAGTTACTCATCTAATAAAATAAATAAGCATACCCTGAAATATTCATTTACAGACGTTCATCACTGTGCTGGCTATGGCAGCGAAGATGGAAAACAGCAAAGTTTCCAGTAATAGGAAATTGATTAAACACATTACTGTAATATCACATAATGAAAAAATCTTCAATTTTTATAGCTATCATTATCATTATAACACATGTAATTTCAAATTATGTAATATATAGTATAATTATTTATAATATTGACATATTATTTATAATACTGATTAACATTAAAAAGTTCATAATATATTGAGTGAAATGGGTAGATACACTTACTTATCAGTTACCTGATAGAGTTTACGTAATAGATCTGTCCTAGTCTTCCTAAACCAAGCACTGAGATTATCAAAAAAGTATGTCTTATTTCTGAAATCAGAATGTTTTGTTTTGTTTTCTGTTACATAACAGAATATTTTATAACCACCTATTTCATTTGAACAAATAAACTCCACACGCTAGCTTATGATAAGACAAAAGCTGTACTACTCTTTCCTAAGGAAATAATCATTAACTAGACTTAAGGCAATAAATAATAAATAACGATTTTATGAAATCATTCTATTTCTAATGAAAATATTAAAATATTTTCAGGAAAAATGAGATTTTTGAAAGAAAATTAAAACTTTTGCAAATTGGAGTCATGGGATACTATATAATATTGTTTTAAAATGCTAAACCAAATCTTGTCATATAAATCAGAAAAATATCTGAAGTTGTATGGAATGATCAAAACTTTTAGTAAATTATAATTTATTTTCTGCTAGAAATTAAAGTCAAGAGAGATCCTATTTTTACAAAAATGTCACAAAATACAAGGAAAAATATTTTTATAAACTTAAGAACAATGCTAATAATAAAGAAATTCAACTAGTAAAAAATTCTAAAGAACCAACTTTTCATACATCTGTACGTTGGTGAATTGTAAATGTCACTCAAATACCACAAGGTCAGATTCTTAGATCAATTCCTGCATTAATACTTGTTGTATAACCTGCCAACCTTCAAGTACTATATACTCTAGTCAGCCTGGAATGCTGTATTATAATAACTTAAAAATTAAATATCAGGATAGTCTATTCTTTTCCCAAGGTTTCAAAATGAGGAGCCCAAAATGGGAAGACTGATTTCTTAAGAGAGATTTCTCCAAAGATGAGAACGCTTTGCCTGAGTCAAATAGGAAGTCACTTGGTCAAACCCATTTACTATTACAATCTAATTATATTTTATAATTGCCCATGAGATGTCTAGGAAATTACATTTGCAACTTTAGTCTAAGGACCAATATAAATGCTTATTTAATAATCAGTTATTTGGGTATCTCTATTATTGAGATAAATATGATTGAGACATGATAGGAAGTGGTCATTTCTCTCATAAACTTATTCTGATCTTTGACATTGGTGTATAACTGCAGATTTATACAAATGTATGTCATTTATAGTAGCACATACGTAAGAACAGTGAACTTTGGCTCGTGAGAAAATTCAGAGTGAAGATTTTCTTGGTTTCATGAGTAATCGTCCTTATCCACAAGAACAGAGAGTGCTATATGCAGCCTTTTGAGAAATGCTTGTCCTTTCAGCTCTGTACCACATTAGGACAGAAGCTGGAATCCAGCCTGAATTGACACTGGGCAATAGGAAGATAAAACATTCTAACTCTTCGTTTTGTTCTCATTAGAGCTAACCATGAATCCAGATCTAGAGATACTGCTATTATAACATGAAATTTGCTAGCAAATCACCCAAAATTTAAAAAAAATCTGTATGCAATTTTTAAAACTTCTCTTAGATTTAGGGTCCTAAAACAATTGTTAATTTTGCAGATTCTTCAGATTCTCCTGAATGGAGGTATCACATCTCCACTCACTTTAAAAAAAACTAAATCCACTGTGTCCAGACATTTAAATATGGAGCAAGTTTTATGTATAAGTATTACCCTACTGATCCCTGCTACATACTACTACTTCGACTCACTATAGAAATGGCTAAGAACAACTAAGAACTTTTTTCCAGCATTTACTGACGGTCCATCATTTCTCTGAAGAAAAAAAAAAACACTAAATAAAGATCTCATTAAAACTCCCATCTCAATTGCAAGTGAGTAAAATTAATATTTTAATCATAAATTATGCATCCTATCCTCTATGTTTCATGCCTATAACCGATTAATTTTAAACGGCTTATGGAAAAAGGTTTGTATCCCCTGTCAATCAACCATATTTGTTGATGAAATAATTTTACCATCATAAATTAAGAGCATTTTATCCAGTAGTTGAATTGCTACCTGGTTATTATCCAACTAATAAATCTGGTAAAAAGTATGCTAGATTTTTTTAAAATTTTACATTCTTTTATATATTGGCTGCATATACTTACTATGGGCTGGATACTATATTAGATGCTGTGGAGAATACAGGTGAAGCTGACATGGACCTTGGCCTCATACAGCTCACAGCCTAATAGTATGAATTCACTACAAAATACCAAATGATTAGTTCCATTTAATATAATAAACACTTAAAGATTATCAATCTGCCATACAGTATTCTAGATCCAAGAAATCAAAAGCAAACAGGTCACAAATTGATAATATTCCATTTGGTTTCAAACATAAGAAAGAACATCTGTATTGTTGTGGATTCTTACAGAACATCTCTATTTTTATAGATTATTTAAGTATCATCACTATAATATATAATTAGATGTCAGTAGACCTGGACTTTGTTATCTTGGCTTTCTGAAAAACAAAATACTGGATTAAAATAAATGTTATGCCATCTATTTTTACAAAACTTTTAGAGATGAAAATGTCTATTTGAAAATAGGCCGGGCGTGGTGGCTCAAGCCTGTAATCCCAGCACTTTGGGAGGCCGAGACGGGCGGATCACAAGGTCAGGAAATAGAGACCATCCTGGCTAACACGGTGAAACCCCGTCTCTACTAAAAAATACAAAAAACTAGCCAGGTGAGGTGGCGGGCGCCTGTAGTCCCAGCTACTAGGGAGGCTGAGGCAGGAGAATGGCGTAAACCCGGGAGGCGGAGCTTGCAGTGAGCTGAGATCCGGCCACTGCACTCCAGCCTGGGCAACAGAGCGAGACTCCGTCTCAAAA
>NC_045441.1:50478855-50589510 GCF_002776525.5 Piliocolobus tephrosceles
AAAAAAAAAAAAAAAAAAAAAAAAAGAAAGAAAATATTATACCTTTTCTTGCAGGATTATCTTGTGTAAGGAATCAGTAAAATAAATCCCTTCTACACTTTAGAGCCAAAATATTTCCCACGTTAATTGGACAATGGGAACTATACAATTTAATGTGTACAAATTTTTATCTTCTTTTAAAGCCCTTGGGGTCAAAATTTCCTTTATATTGCTATGAGCATAGTAGACACTGAATACATAGGTTAGATGAATAATGAACACCAAACCAAATATTTCACTTTAGGCACACTTTCTTGTGCTCAGATTGATACAAAATTGGTTAGTAGCTGATAAGGTTTGGCTGTGTCCCTACGCAAATCTTATCTTGAACTGTAGTTCCCACAATCCCCAGGTGTTAAGGGAGGAACCTGGTAGGAGGTAATTGAATCATGTGGGTGGTTACCCCCATGCTATTGTTCTCATGATAGTGAGTTCTCACAAGATATGATGGTTTTATAAGGGACTTTCCCCCCTTTTGCTGGGCACTTCTTGCTGCAAGAAGGAGAAGTGGGCACTTCTCCTTGCTTCTGTGAAGGACAAGTTTGCTTCCCCTTCCCCCACAATTGTAAGTCTCCTGGGGCTTCCCCAGCCATGCTGAACTGTGAGTCAATTATACCTCTTTCCTTTATAAATTACCCAGTCTCAGGTATGTCTTTATTAGCAGCATGAGAATAGACTAATACACTAGCAGTTTCTTCCAAAATCTTCATGTTTGAGACCATTATCTAACGATAACCTTCTTCTTTTTATGTTAAACATTCTCAAGTCATGTCCTCACAAACACCAATGTTAACACCTTAAATCATCTCACTTATTCTTACATCATGCTTCTAGTTTCTCCAGGCCCTTTTAAAAGTGTTAATAACATGAGATCCAATTAGTTATTATCTCTCAAATGTCAACTTCTCCTAATAATTTTCAAGAGCATGTTAACTTTTTGTATTACAGTAGAAGCTTACACTTAGACTAAAGCCAATCTGTGATTCCTACATTTTAACTTTGCTTTAAATAAATGAAGTGTACAGTGAGGTACGTTTCCTTTGGGTTGGTCTTGATATAGGATATTTAGATCAGAAATCCCCATGCTCTTGGCCAAGTGTACTGCTGAGTCAACAACATTTTTGTTGGTGCTAAGTCAATGGCAGGTATTATGTAGGCTACAAAGAGAAGGAATTTAGGAACCTTCAAGTTGGGTGAGAGGGAAAGGCATTCACTCATGCAGCAGTGAGCGAATAAAAGAAGGGCTAGCCCAGGACTCTAGCATGTGACCTTTAGAGTATAATGCCTTTCATTCCAAAGCCTGGCTTTTGCATTTACTAGTTGTATGACCTTGAGCAAGCTTTTTAAATACCCAATATTGCCATTTCTTCTTTGGTAAAATAGGAATAAGAGCATTTTCCTCATAGATGTAGTGATGGTTACACATAAAATAATGTATGTAGAGAGGTTAACACCACGCTTTTAAGCCTTCAGTAGCTGCTATGTGTGCACGAATGCATGTGTGTGTATACTTTGTGCCAGGTACTGTGCTGGGTATATAAATAACTATGATGCAAGGTAGAACGAAAGAAACTGATGAGCAAGAATAGAACTTGAAAATGAGCCAACCATCTCTTGATATGTGGTGTGTGCACGTGTGTGTGTGCATGTTCATGTGTGTGTGTGTGTGTGTTTTTTTTTTCTTCATTTTTTTTTGAGACGGAGTCTCGCTCTGTCGCCCAGGCTGGAGTGCAGTGGCCAGATCTCAGCTCACTGCAAGCTCCGCCTCCCGGGTTCACGCCATTCTCCTGCCTCAGCCTCCCGAGTAGCTGGGACTACAGGCGCCGCCACCTCGCCCGGCTAGTTTTTTGTATTTTTAGTAGAGACGGGGTTTCACCGTGTTAGCCAGGATGGTCTGGATCTCCTGACCTCGTGATCCGCCCGTCTCGGCCTCCCAAAGTGCTGGGATTACAGGCTTGAGCCACCGCGCCCGGCCTGTGTGTGTGTTTCTTACCTCAGGGCCAGAACTAATTTCAGACGGTGGGAAATTCTGACCCTATAGGTAAATGCAAAATAAATTTCCTTGTTCAAGGATGCCAAGAGTAAGAAAAGTGCCATCCAAGACGTATTACATAAAAATTAAGTCTCATTCTCTGCATTCCTGTGCACGATTTCCTCCTTCCCAAAACATGCAAGCCTGCCTAGGTAAGATCAACTCTTGAGTTATAACTCATTCTATACAGAGATGATCATCGAGAAAAATCATCAAGCATAAAAGATTTTTAATAAATTAGAATCTGTAAAACTTTATGAGAAGCAGGTATCTGAGTCCCATTTTATAGACCATGAGACTAACAGAGTTACATGAACTACTGTGAGGCTGTTCTGTCTGTGAACAATGATGGGAATGTAATCACATGCCCCACAAACTGGACTATGATAAGCATCCTTTTGTTAGGGTAATACCATTTATACATTTATTTATAATTTTATATTCCTCCCTTTCATTTCATTCTTTGTTGAAAGCTAATGTATTGCAACTCATTGGCAGGCAATTTATTTCAGGGTGAAAAGTAATCTAATAAAAAATAATAAAACATGTGAATGGGAAAAAATCCCAAAGATGCAAGCAGATTTATTATAAACAGCTAGAAAATATCTCGCATATGAAGGCATTCATAAAGTGAGTTAACTTCTCTGTGCAGAAGATCTTTGGGAATATGCTTGTAGACAGTAATCTACTTTCAGCGTTAGAAATTACCTGGAAAAAGGTGAAAATTACTTATTCAAGTCAAGAAGTATTTACATGCCACCAAATAACTAGGTGAAATAAAATCTTATAGGAGAAACAGATGAACGGAATGAAGAAAAAAAGGGGGAGCGGCAGGGTGAGATAAATAAATAAAAAACTGAAGACAAAGTTAAAATCCAGCCAGTATTTACACAATGATTGAATAATAGGACACCTATTATCTTGACTTCATTTAAATATTTTCAGTAGGAAAGCTTGACAAAAGTGACATTCAGTCATTAGTAATATTGCTAAAAAAGTGAAATTCAGTCATTAGTAATGACTGAAAGTGACATTCAGTCATTAGTTATATCAGTCATTAGTAATGTTGCTGTATAAACTAGAAATTGTTATTTTGAATCTTTAAACGGTGAAAGGAGTCAATAGTGTTTTCTTTTTTAAAATCGTTGCTTCTTGATAGAATCATAGTTTCTCTTTTATTGCATCATTTAATCTCAATGCCAAGTTTTGAAGGTGGTGCTAAAGTTCACTATCTGTCTCGGTAGCAGATGACCAAAACGCCCCTCTACAGTAAGGGTGCGTGAGTACTCTGCTTCCAGTGTATGCTCCACACATCCCACCACTGCAGGGCACATCTAGGTGTGCTGTCATGGCCAGTTTGAATGCCTTTATCTGTGACTGTACCATGACACACATAAAAAGATGGAAAGTCAAGTCCATGACCTCCAGGAATACATATTCTGACTTTGTACTGACAACCTCATTTAGTCCACAAAACACACATATGATGTAGTTAATGTTATTATTCCTACTTCAGAATGAGGAAACCGACTGAAAGACTTTACATGACTTTCAGCAGGGTCACACACCTAAAAGTGATGGCACTTGACTCAAACATTACTGTAATGGTCTTTTTTTAAATGTCCACTTGGCTAGGTTACAGCCTGCAGTTATTCAATCAAACACTAATCTAGGTGCTGATGTGAAGGTATTTTGTAGATGTTATTAAAATCCATAATCAGTTGACTTTACATAAAGGACATTGTACTATGTAATCTGGGTGGAAAGGCCTTAAAGCATAACTGAGGCTTCTCTGAAAAAGAATAAATTCTGCCTGTGGACAGTATCTTCAACCTTACTTCAGAGTTTCAGGATGCTCTTCCTAATGGTCTTCCCTGCAGATTTCATATTTACCTAGTCAGTCCTCATGATCAAATAAGGCTTTTGCTTGCAAGAACTCTCTTATTATTTATCTCCTACTGGCTCTACTTTCTGGTTGAACTTCGACTGTTGCAATTACTCTTGTCCTCTTACAGGGCAAAGAGTTTTGGTTATTCTAGTCAGTTCATCAGGCTCTACTCAAGAAACACACAGGGTCTGGAAGCAATATAAAACTTAGCACCAGCTGGGACTTCCTAAAGTCTTTCCAATGAAAAACAATTTAAAAAATTACAAGACACAAATATGTGGATATATGTGGATTTTTTAATAAAGACCCCGAACTCTTAGTCATCTTTACATACATAATAGGTGCTTGACAAACACCTTACAAGTTATTGAATGAGGGAATGAATGACTGACTTGGTTTGGCTGGAGTCCTCTTGTGCTTTATCTCTCAGATTCATCACTGCAATCATTGGGATGCAAAGCATAGAAATATATACATATATATTTATTTAATTCCTCCAAACTCTATGAGATGTCATATCAGAGATTTTCAATTCTAAGATACATTCATTTCCTCATTTTAATATTTCTGAAGTAGAGATGCATTGTACAAAACATAGAATATCATAACTTATTTGGTATTGGGTTGCCTTTCTTGGTAGTTCGTAAAATGAAGGTATACTTTATGATTGACAGCATTTTATTTTAATTGAAATATAGTATTATCACCATGTTCATTTTTCAGATGAGTTATTCAGGCACGAAGGCTAAGTAACTTTCCCAAGGTCACAAAATTAGTAAATGGCAAGTCAGGGTTTGAACCCCGGCTGTCTGTCACTAAAGCAGCAGTTTCTGCAAATTAGCACCATTAACATTTTGGACTAGATAACTCTTTGTTGTGGGGGCTGTCCCATGCAGTGTAGCATGTTTAACAATATCCCTGGTCTCTACCCACGAGATACCAGTAGCATCCACCCCCAAGTTGTGACAACCAAAAATGTTTCCAGACATTGCCAAATGCCTCCTGGGAGGTCAAATCTCTCCCATTATTCTAGGGTATGTTTAATCACTATGCAATACATATTTTTCCCTAAAAATGGAAACATGCCCAGGGTGACTTCTACTGCAACCAGAAACAAGTTGGGTCCACCCCAGAAAGCAGGAATAGTTTTCCCTCAAGATGGTCCTTTTCCCCAATTTCTTCTTTGACTCTTACTCTTCTCTTATGGCCCTCTCCCCTTTTTCAACTTTGCACAGTGCTTCGGGAGGTATTCTTTCCAACTGCTTGCCAGGTCCCATTTCTGTTCATTTTGTTGGCACTTAATTTGGGACTGCTCTGGAGGTGCTGACAGCATTAGTTCTCCTGTTCCTCCAACTGCCGAACAATCTTGGTTGAGCTGTACCTGTCTCGGTGCTGTCTTGTACCAGCTCCACCCCATACTCCAGAAGACAGGTGACAGGCACTATCTACTTGCTCCAGCTTTGACCAAATAAAGAAACCAAGATGAGACTTTTCAAAAGCTAGTAGCACAGTGAAACTCAGGAAAGTAATGAATATGATTTGACTGTAATAGGTTCTCATTCAAGAATCCATCTGTTCTCAGGAGCCTGTAAGTTAAGAGGCCATGTGTGTGGTGGATGAGTCCATGACCTCTAAAGCCAAATGGCCTGGATTTCAGTCTAAGCTCTGACTGCTGCTCAGTAACTGTGTGAGCCTGAGCTACTCAATTTTTCTCTGCCTCAGTTTCCTCCTCTGTCAAGGGGGAAAATAGCAGTTTTATCTAATGTAGTTGGTGTGAGGAGTAAGTTTATAATGCATTTAAGAGGGCCTGGCCCACATAAACACCAGAAAAGTGTTTGCAATTATTAGTGGCTCAACTTCAAAACAATTGTGGTGCACTTTTGGCTTAATTCGATAGGCTGGATTTGAATTTTTATGTTCATTTTTTTAAACAGAATACTCATGTTGAAATACTAAACCTAAAACTAGCAAAAATATGTGTCAATTGCTTACATATATTCAGAGCAGGATATCATTTTAGATTTAGTTTATACACACACATACATGCAAACTAGTAAATTCTAGTGATGGTAAAATTATTAGTGTTTTAACAACAATCACTCCTATCTGATATACTATATGATGGTACATAGTGGTTATTACAACATATAGCTATAGATATAAAACAATTACCTTAAATCCTGAAGTTCTATCTGAATCAAAAAATTAAATAACAAGTAGAATGTTTTAATATTAATATTAATATGCATGATTAGATTTTAATCCTTTGAAAATTGAGAGAGGCCTATATGATATTTGTGGTGCTACTTATGGCCTTTTCACCTGATGTATAACTTTCAGGAAAAGGACAATCTGAAGGGGCTCAGTACTCAAGTAACCTCTGAGTTTTTCCCACGCAGCCCCTCCTCACATTTACTACAGCATTCTGCTACAGTATTAGCATTCTACTACAGTATTAGCCACCAAAACTGAGCAAACCTAATCCTGTTAGCTAGTCTCCAAAGAAGGTAGCACCTGTTGCTAATCCCTCTGCTAATCTATCTTCCCAGCACACCCTGGATCATCACTTCTGCCCCTCACATGAGATGTGCAGCCTGGGAGGCTTCCCTTTGGGTCCCTCTAGAATTAGAAGTCATTCCCATTTACTATACGCCAGGTGTGCCTCATTTCACTGAAAACTGTCACCACTATCCTATGAGCCAGGTGCTTTCATTGTGCCCATTTTACAAATGGAAAAACTGAGGCTGAGAGACGGTAAATATCTTTCCCCCAAGTCAATTAGAAAATCTCTGCAAATACCCTATTGCCTGTATCTCAACCAGTCACTGAGATTCCTTGTTTACTTCTTTGAAAGTGTACTGCCTGTTGTCCATACCTCCTAAGGAAGCAAAATTGAGTTCACTCTCCCATTCCCCGTCGGAGGATCACCACCCCATAGCTTTCTATCCAAAGCATTACAGGAGCTTTGGTCTTCTTTGTTGTCCTGGTTCAGGCAGGTGATATTTTCAATATGTTAATTTTTAAAATTGTAAGTTTAACCCATTGGTTCGAGGGCACAAAGGGTTACTCTACAGAGGCAGAAGTGATGTTAACAGACCAAATGATATATATGTACAGGCCACCATGATCAGTAAGGAGGAGAAAAGTCAATAAAACCTATTAGTTCTGAAACAATAGATAAGAAGAGAGAACTCTACCTCAAATCAAGTTAATCTTACAATCTCACAGTTTTATTGTCATATAGTTATTACCATAAATATTCAGAATATTTTGACTTAACATACAGATGTCTTTTCATTTGCTCAAAACCACGCTTCTGAAATGAGATTGACTTTGGGAGAGGAAGCACTATTTTTATATCATGGTGTATTAAAACATAGATATAAAGCGGGGTGTGGTGGCTCATGCCTATAATCCCAATACTTTGGGAGGCCGAGGCAGGTGGAATGCTTGAGCCCAGGAGTTTGAGATCAGCATGAGCACCATGATGAAACCCCATCTATAGAAAAAATACAAAAAAAAAATGAGCCAGGTGTGGTGGTGCACAGCTGTAGTCCTAACTGCTTTGGAGGCTGAGGTGGGAGGATCACCTGAGCCAGGGAGGTTGAGGCTGCAGTGAGCTATGATCATACCACTGCACTCTAGCCTGGGTGACAAAGTGAGACCCTGTCTCAAAAAAAAAGTAGATAAAAAAAATTATTTTGGCCTGTGGGATGGGGAATTAGTTCTCTGTAATTCAGCAAGATTCATCCAAGAGGGCTGTTTCTTTAAAAAAGGCAACAGAGTTAGCTGGCTAGAAATTATTTGGAAAATAGATTTTTTTTTTGTATATGGAAATGTATTTCAAAGATAATAAATGAAGATGATTGTATTTCATATATTAGTACTCAATGTTTGCCCACATAGTTGAACTAATTTTTGTCTTCTTGACCTTAAATGGCTGGCTAGACCAAGCAATTTTTCATATTTTAACCTGTAGTTTTGGTGATTAAGAGACACTAGGGCTCAGAAACAGATGTCTTCCAACCTCTGTTGATTCACTATGTCAGTCTAAGGACTCCAGCATCCTGAACCTCAGCTTGCATCCCTGAAATGTAGTGGTGGTACAGGTTCATTATCATCACAAAGAAAGGATGCTAGCCTTTAAGGCTACACTTTCTTCCATGTTATTTACAACTCAAAGGGCCTGTTTCAAGTTCCATTTTAGCTCTCTGTGAAAATTTATGCCAAGCACATGAATTTTCAATGAAAATGTTGCAATGAAATTTCAGTATTTCTTAAAAGAGAAGTAATCACTAAGGTACAAGTTAATGCTTTACGGAGGTTATGTCTGGCTCCATTCTATTAGAGAGTGAATCAGTGTGAAAAAAACCATCAATAATAAATTGTGTCCTATTTGAGTCATGTAGGAAGGGAGGTTATTGGTAGCAATCAACACTGGGTCAGAAAGGCAAAGGCAGAACCTGGAGCCAGAAGGGCAGGCAACAGGTGTGAAATTAGAGATGCGACTATGGATAATCTTGGAAACAGCAGACAAAAGACACCAAAATCTGAATAAGACAAGAGGTGGGGTGATTTCATGATTAAAGGCAACCCAAGTGATCAAGTCTGAGAGCTGTGGTCTGGGACTAAGACAAGAGCAATCTGGAGAAATTTAAAGAGATGCTGTAGCATCCCCTTTGAAGGACCAAGTGCGAACTTATATTTGTACTTACACACAGTTCTCCAATCCCAGCCTCATAAAACCAGTTTGGCCATAGCTACTGAACAGCATCTGTGTGCTAGCTTTCCATCTCTGCTCTTGAGCACAAAGAACAAAGTTTTTCAAAAGGAACTTTCACAGTCCACTTCATAAATCTCCCTTCAGCTTGCTACCTTCCGCCCACATCTCAGGGTTGTATGCCAGCTAGATCTACAGCAGTTATATTTTTAAACCAGCAATTATCCTCATTCCTGCTCACTGACATGCCATACAGTTAATCTGGTTTAGGTCCAAGGTAAAAAAAAAATAGGAAAATATATAAATTCACATAAACATAATTCATATTGGCTCAAAATTACTCAAATGGTTTCCAAGCAACTCCAATCTGACTTACAGGTCAGTTTCAAAGTTAATTTTATATCAAACATGCATCAATTACAAAATATTTCCAAAACAACTGTAAAAGAAGTCAAAGTCCAAGCTCTTAATTAAAATATAGTTTACTTTAGAGACAGTAGAGATTATCATGGGAAAACTCTATCACATCAAGACAAATGTAAGAGCTTGAATTACATGTGTAAAATAAACAGACTGGAAGGGAACGTTTTATGACAAGAAGTTCCATGAAGAACTTAGTGATTCTACATCCAACTTTATTCATCTATATCCAACTGTTAACATATACCTTGATTTTTCTCTTTGTTAATTAAATATGAAGGCTTACCCCAGCTATAATAAGAGGAATCTAGTGAAAGCAAATAGCAGACCTAACATAATCCCTCTCCCTTTAGCTATAGTCAACTCACTCTAAATGTTTCCAAGGCAAGGATATGTAGATTAGGCAAATTGATTCCTCTTTTCCTATTATCAGTTGTCTTCTTCAGTTATCACAAAGGTTGAATATTACGTACCAAATACGTACGACATTGCCTTAAGAACAACTTGGGTTAAAGATACTCATGCCACACAGACAAATATAACATGATTATCTTGAGTTTTTCCTTCTATGTTAAATGCTGCCTTGTACCATGTATAATAGCACAAATTGCTGCCCAATCAAAAAGTGTTTGCAAGAGAAGATTCTAGTTTAATTATGAAGGGTTCATTACTATAAAGCAATAAGAGGGTGTGCTCAAGAATGAATCCATTATCACGCAAGAACCATTTACGGGACAATGATATTTGTTCATCTGCTCCCAGTATCTCCAGTTCATCTAGTTTCTCCTACTTAACCTCACCACAAAGTAAGGTATCTGAAAGTGCTGAACACACTGCCTGATGTAAAGCAGGTATACAATGATATTCAGTCATTTATTTCAAATATTCATTCATCCCATCATCCCTCTGGAACCTATTCATTTGCTACCCAGGATAGCATTTAAAGTACTTTAAGTATCTAATCGAAAGTAAGCCTTATTGCTGTCCACTCTGGTCTGTGGGCTCTGAGTCTGTATCCTTTAATAAATTCCTGCCTCACACAGTAAGAACTGTGCTTTCATATCCCAACGTCTCCCTAATAGCCCAACCTAAATGCTTTCCAGCAGCCCCAGCCTCAGGCCTGGCCTGGCTCTCCAATATTTCCAACATTCAAGGCTCAGCGTGTGCATCACAGTTCTTCAACCTGGGTCTTGTCAAGATGTTGCTGTATCTTCCTAAAAATCCCTGCCTAGCCAGGAGGGAGGCAGCCTGCCACCAAATTACTTCACTGTGAAAATCTGCTCAAATGCCAGTGTTAATATTGACAAAATTGGCCTAGACTGATGCTACTTAAGCATTTTTCTGTATTAATGATATCTACATGTACTTTGTATTTCACTGAATCCGGAGAATTTTTATCTGGGGTTTAGTGAGCCTTAAACAGCGACACTAACTTTTCTGTGTCTTAGGTTTCTAACCTGTGAAAGACAATAATATTAGGATCCACCACAGAGGCTACTGTGATGATTTTTATATATTAGCAACTGAGAGAACTGTCTGGTAGAGAACACATGCTTATGTAAATGTTATTGTTTGTATTTGCAGGGGAAAAGGAAAGATTAACAAAACAAGAGGAAAGCATACACATTTATTTAAGATAAGTTTTATGTGACGTGGGGGCCTTTGAAAATGAAAACCCAAAGATACAAGTAGACTTGTATTTTTTTATGATTAGGTTTGATGAAGAATGGACAGTTGTGCAGAAGTATATTGGGGGACAAAAAGGTATGATCTAATAGTAATAAACCGGGGAAAACTTAGCAAGGCCTGTCCAGATTTTCTTTGTGCCCCATGTCTTCAGAGATAAGGGTGTTACTTTCTGCCACGCATGGGGGGGGCACCTCTCAAATGAGGGTCTCATGACCTGCCTCAGAGGAGAAGTGTGAGGGAAGGCCAGAGAGTAACCTTCCTATGTTTGCCATTTTCTCAAATGCCAAGATGCCAGATTTGGGGGGGTAGCATGTCCTGAACTTTGTTATATTATTAATACTATTACTATTGACTTCCTCTAGTGAGTAAGCTACCAGATGCTTGAAGATAAAAATTGTTCCTTTCATTCTTAAAACCCCTCAGACCTACATGGTGATTTGTACGTCTGTAATCAGGCTGTAAGTGATTGTCAAATAAAATTGAATTACTGAGTACTTTAAAAAGATATCTGGAAATATCATGATGACTATGATATAGCTGTAGAAAGTAAGACCATAGAAACCAAATTGCCTTCTTAAGAACAGAAAATCACTAAAAGAGAGCCAGGAATGCAAGTCAGTCATAAGTCCATGCTGCTGGTTCATGGACAAACTTCACATGACACCATTTTCCTAGTGTGAGAACTGATGCATTTACTCAAACCTTATGTTATGCAAATTTACTTATCCCTGGGCAAGGGCAGGTTATGGGGTAACTTTGACATTGCTCATTCATTCCTGTGTTTTTCGGGCAGCCCTGTACCAGGTCCTGCTTTAGGTGTCAGGAGACTACAGTAAATCAAACAAAGCGCATTGGCTTATAAAACTCACATTTGGGAGAGCTGGACAAAACAAAATACTAGTTTATATTAAATTATGATAAGTGTGAAGCATAATATTGAGGGGCCGCTCCATCACATCACCTACCATGACAGTATCAGTTCCTGGCACATTTATTCGTACTCCTTTCTGGAGGCAATGAACTGGAGGTCCCCACCACTTGGCCAATGAGGTGAAATGTATGGATTTGATTCTGAGAGGGGTTTGACATTGTTATTCTGCTATCAATCCTGATGTAAAAAATATATAAGCCATAGCCCATCTAAGGAAGAATCCTACTACCAGCCATGGACAGAAACTTAAGTGGCTCTAAGAAGATCCAGCAGCTCAAAGTGAGGCAGTACCCCTGGATGAGAAAGGTATACCTTCTATCCAGCCACGGGTAGAGAGGTACCCGCCAATAGGTAAATGGTCCCAATCCTGACACAGGCTCCATCTCAAATATCACCACAAGATAAACAGAGTTAATTTTGGTAGGGTTTAATTTCTTTACGCAGATAGAAGATAGATTACATTAGATGATGTGTTCTAAATTCCCAGAGATTATTTTACAGGAAAATAAAATTTGTATAGCTATCAATTTCATTTTAAGGTTTTTGAGGGCCCTTCAAGATTTTATATCCTCTCACGCATACAACAAGCACAAATAAATATTGCTGTTTAAAACAAATTAATGTCAACCTAAGTATAAATGAGTCAGACCTATGAGTCTCCAAGCATTATGTTTCATTACTCTGCCAAAACTAAGCCTTTCTAGACTAGTCTTAAGGCTCTGGTTCTGTGAATAGGCCTGCTGAAGAAATATTTCACCTAATAACATCAACTGTCTTATGATTCACTTTGGATAAACTGCTTTTTCATATGGCAACTGAATGAAAAAAAAAAAAAAAACTGAACTAACAAGAGACACATGAAAAACCACAGAATCAATCAATAATGCTTCCCTGTTCCCAATTATTATATTAAACCTGCATTAAGAGCCTGGCAAGCTATTGGTTCATGCTTCATAATCCTTCATGTTTCTTCCAAATAATCACACTCTTCAAAGTAAGATATCCCTATATAATCATGATGCTTGATCATCAACTTGCCTTATCAAATGACTTGCAAAAAATATCTATACCTGTGCTCTAGGAATGCCTCTGTGAGACATAACATATTGAATAGTTTAGATTCAAATCACTGCCCTGATTTCAATCCTATGGAAAAAATAATACCAGTAAATAATATTGAGTGCTACCCACAACCCCATACATCAAAGACTGTCAAGGACATTTAGTATTGAAGGTCATTCCAATACTAAGCCCCAGGAGATTTACAAGAGGTCGAGGTGATTAGGTCTCCTTAATTAGAATGTAAATTTATTGATTGATTTATTATATCAAACAGATCAATTAGCAGCTACCAATTTTTTTTAATATGTTCATTTTCTATTTCAATTATAGATATCAATTAAATATTAATCAGAATCTCCCACCTCACCTGTAGTTTCAGTGTTCTGAGCTCAAGCTAAGCATGACAGGGACATTCTATGTTCCAATTTTATTCCATTCTGGCTTCAAAGTTTCGGAAACAGAATACATCACACTACACGAATAAAATTTGCAACAAACTGCTAACTGAGGCAAAATACTATTCATTTGTGTATAGGTATATGTCATGCATGTACTCTCAGGCCAGCTCTGTAGCCCCATAAAAACCCATGTGATTTCTCCTTCATCCCAGAGAAAAGAGGGAGAAAGAGCTGCTTAGCTGTGCAGCTAGGGAGGTGATATGGAAATCTGCTTGATCCTCTGAAGACTATGAAACTTTCGTTCAGAGCTTCCTCAGGCCTCCAGCTCCTGAGTCTTTCTGCTGTTCTGCAGCACAAATGAGCTTCCCTCTTGCTGCATTCCTTCTCTGAAGGCTTTCTGCTTTTCCAGTCTGCTAAGTCAGTTACTAGTCCATATCATTTCCAGCTTTCAATTTTTTGTTGACATCTATTTTCTTCTGTCATGTCTGCTTCCCTTTTGTTCTTGTGCATTTATACCTTCGTCATTGCCCTGCTGTCATATAAAAGGGTTTCATGAAGTAGTAGAGGAAAATCCATGTGTTCAATCTGTCCTGTGTAGCCAGAAGCCTCTACTATATTATGTGATACCACTCCAAGCTAAATCTATTTGAGCCAAGATGGCTAAGTTCCATGGTGGGACAGACTAATGTAAAACAAACTGAACAGCATTGCTTTTCTTCTTTCTTGTTTCTTCACTGCCATGGATCAGGTTACATGCAAACAATAATAATAATAATCAATGCTATAAATAAATCACATTAAGGCAGGGCTTACAGATAAATCCTAAAGTTCAAATGTAAGTATCAAGCCAATTGTTTACTAACTTATCAAGATATTAAAAATAGAAAACTAAAACTCAAGACAACAGAAATAGTTGAGCCATGGTGCCAGGGCATAACCCAACAACTCTGACTAGACAGTACGAGCATATCAAATAAATATTTAGCTTGGGTACCAGAGCATTGTCATTAAGAGCACAGGGCCAGGAACCAGGCTGCCTCGGTTCAAATACCACCTCTGACACTGATCAGCTGCATAAGTTTAGACAGGTTACTTAACCTCAGTGTGTTTCAGTTACTGTATCTGAAAATGGGAGTGATAATAATAAGAAAGCCTCATATGGTGGTATGAAGAGTAAATAAATTAAAACTTGTTAAGTACTTAGGATACCCTCTGACACACAGTAACTACTACAGAAGTGTTGAGAAAGGTAGTTGAAGAAATGAATAAGTGAAAATAATATGGATTCTTCTGACAAAAAAAAAAAAAAAAAAAAAACCCTAACCTCAAGCCACCATTTTAAACTAGAACTCAACCTGCATTGCCCTAAAAAAAAAAAAAAAAAAAAAAATGAGGGCAAACCAACACATGAAAAGTAACCAAAAAAGCAAGATCTTCACTTCTGAGCTTCCAAGGTATCAGGCCTCAAGATTTACAAACACTGTGTCTTAATGGGAATTTTTCAACTGCAACAGGCTTTACCTTAAGTGCTTGCCTAGGGGCAAATCCAGTCCACCTGTTGGAGGCTGGCCATGCAAGGGTAACTGTTGAAACCCCAAGTTGCTTGGTGACATCTGGGCACCCAAGCCTGTGGTGCTCCCAACCTACTCTCCACTTGGCAGGTGTAGGTTGCGTTTTCTGGCTGCTCTGAGTGGCCTCATTGCCTGGGAGCCAGGCTGTGCTGCACTCTCCCTGCCTATCTTGAGGAAGTTTCCTGTGAAGCCCCCAGATATGTGCTCATCCTCTCCACTATTCCTCTTCCCTTTTCTACCCCTATTTCTTAGGTGGGATCTGCCCTGAAAAGCCCAAAGCCTGACCTGGAGATGAACCAATCTTCTGGGCATCCATTCAGATAAAGGGTAGGGTTGGCAGTCTGTGGGCTCAATGTCCTACCCATACCCTGAGTCCCTGCTTCCCTTTAACTCCCTGGCACCAGTACTGTCTCCTATTTGCTACCAGGATACCACAGGGCAGGAGTCAATCCTAACCATCTGGACACATAGATATCTCCAGGATGCTCCCCAAAAGTTTCCTTGACGTCTTGTTTCTTTTTCCCCTTCCCCCTAAATCACACTATTCTGGACATCCATTCTGCTCCAGTCTCTCCAGCAAAGCCACCCTCCTCAGAATCAGCTGCTCCCTGCAATCTCCAGTCCCTGGGCAGATCAGACACATGCTCTTCATGGGGTGAAGTTGGGGTGGCCTGGGGAGAATTCCCCTGAGATAGTAAAAGAAGGAGAAAGCCAAAGGAGACTGAGTTCAGGGTGTAGCCACGTTGTTAAGTCTTTTTTTAAACCACGATTTTTATTAAGAAATATTTTGCACATATAAAATAATATGAAAATATATAGAGTTGTAAAAAATAATAAAATTATCACATGTTCCCACAAGCCATCTTAAGAAATAGGATATACAGATAATTAATTAAAAGATCATTTCCCAATCGCATACTCCCCGGACTCCCTTGAAGTTGATCACTGTCCTTAATTAGCTCTTACTGAGCCCAACATGAGGGCAATGGCATGGCCTCTCCAGAAAATGTGGTATGACTATTTTCTGATGTCAGCTATTCATCCTATTTTCCTTCACATCCTGTCCACCAGAAAACTCATAGTCAAGTCTCCATCCTAACAGTGTAACCCTTCTAATATGCCTGACTTCTTACCACCATTCATTCTGTTAACCTTTATGTGCATATATATCCATGACTGAGTTTTCATTAGAAGAGGGAATCACTCAAGGAATCAAAGCCATTCAGAAATGTTCCCTCAAAGCCTTAAGCAAACTCAACCTACTGAAAAATTGATGTCCAAATGATAAGGTAGGTTGGCTCTCATCTGGCACCTACTCCAACCCTTGTCTGGTGCATGTTTAGGACCACCAGGGCTAGAAAACATAAGTACACTTTCTATCCATTCTTGAAACTAGAGTTCTAGATGTGACTTAGTTTCCTCCAAGCAGTCATTATTGCATAATACTTGAATTCAAAACTGAGTTAAGAGGAGATAGGACAGGTCTCATGCAGATTGTTTGGGGGTGAGAGAGATGGGCATGAACACAGCGGATACTGTGCATTCCTGTAGTTAGCCATTCCGAAAGGAGTTTCTAGTCTGTAGAGAGTAGGTAAATGATGCGATCCTAAGGTCAGAAGTTGGGACACTGGCTTCCCAATTTCTCACCTTTCAGGATGCGGCAGGGGGAGATATTCCCTCAATGGCCAGTTCCATATGGTGTTATTTCAGGATTCATTCCTGGAAACCAAGCCAAGAACCTTCTCCTCCAGTTCTTTCAGTGATTTTGTAAACATTTAACTCCTCATATCAAATCCTTTCCAGCTGAAAATAACCAAAGGGTTTACTGCTGTCGGCAATTTAATTCTAGCTAATACGTGAAATAGAGAGAGAGAAGTTGACAGAGTAAAGCTTGATAATAAAAAAACACCACTTCATGCTTTTATCAAGAAAATAAGGCATAACCACACATTTATTTTTAAATAAATTGCTTACTTTTAATTTTATATAATGCTTTTACTATTATTAATAACTACTTTTTAGCATGGCCATGTTATCAATGATCAACAATAATAAAACACAATTATTTGCAGAACACTGATGTTGCATCAAGCACTACATAAGTATTTTATACACTTAGCTCATTTAAGCCTCACAAGCCTATGAGATACATATTAGTATCCATTCTATAGGTGAGAAAATTAGAGTTCAGAGAGGTTAATTAGTAATTTTCCAAGGTCAAACAGTTAATAGGTGGTAGAGATAAAATCTGAATCCTGTCAGCCTCCAAAACTCACCTCTTAAACTCTTTATTATACTATCTCTCTCAGCTTATGAAATTCACGGCATGAAGAATGAAAAAGGAGTCTGCCTTGATAATAACCAACTCTTCTTTAAGTACCCTCTTGTGTGATATCCTTGCCGCTCTTACAAATTCTTCAGATTGTTTTGTGTAGACTCTATTTAACAATCTTCAGGAAATACTTTGGAAACACTAATGGAATTGAGCTGTTAAAATATAAAATCTCATTGCCCCTAGCAAGAATTCTCTCTAAAATTAGAGCCAAGTTTTGCTTATAGTTTAATGGTCTTTTCCCCATCATTTGCATAGTGATAGAGCTTTTATAGTTTTAATTCTGAATTTATATTCCAGAACTGTCCATCTGGAGGCTGTAATGCTACTAACTTTTCTGCATGCCTATTTTTCTGAATATGTATAAATGTTTATTTTCTTTAAGCAGCACATTTCAGAGGTAAAATGTATTCGGAAGACTTTAATCTATGCGCAAGCCATCATAAAACTTCCCTGGCACATCTTTCTCTTACAGTTAGCCAAATTACATTTGGGTATTTGAAGCAAATGAGAATATAACAAAGTGATTTGGGTGGACAAACGTATGAACTGCATCCTGTTTATGCAACATTTTTACAATTGTATAAGCTGACAGCTATGCTTAGAGAAACAGTGGAAGAAACAAAATCATTCACTCAGTGGTTTATAAGAAAAATAAAAAAAGATGTCAATTTTCAAGATAAAAGTGTGGAGTTAAGAATGAGTTTGGGTTTTTTTTCAAATCCTCATTACAAAGTCCTTGAAGGAATGTCAAGAACAACACAGTTTATAACTATTGGGAAAGTGGATCTCCTCTCAGAATTGGAAGCCTCTATCCTTTCTTTCTGCATCTCTCTATATAAAGATGTTTCTGTCAGCTTGGGTGCATTTTCATCGAATTTGGAGTATGCATTTGGGAAGCTAGGACTAAACATAGAGCAGTGACATATGTTGAATCAACTTGGGCAGGGAGAGCTGGGGGGACTCCGAGTGGCTGATGCTGAAGCACTGCAGGGAGGCCTCTAACCAGAGAAAACATACAGAGGTCTTCATGGAGGGTTCCAGAATCAATCACTCCAATGGAAGATACTCTAAACTGCTCTTCTAATTTTGGACTGAGTTGCTTCTCACCTGGACCACACAGCATGACTCAGATGCAGTGGTTTAGATTCAGTGGTTTTCAACCCCAGCTGCATGTTAGAATCACTTGGAGAACTTTTGAAGACTATGGGTGCCCAGGTCCCAGCCAGACTAGATCAACTGGAATCTGGGGGTGGGTGGCGGGAGGACAGGACAAGTGGCCCCAAGGCATCTGCATTTTTAAAAGCCTCCCCAGGTGAGTCTAAGGTGTAGCCAGAGTTGAAAACCACTGGTTCAGGGTAAATAGCAGCTAGAATTTATATAATCATGGTTAATGATTCTCTTCTGAGTAACATGGAGGAGGCCAGCTACTATTATATAAAGTTAAAATGACATTTTGCTTAGGAATAATTGAAAATATTTTTTGTCAAGTGTTCATGTGAGCGTCTGACAACACACTTGCAAGAAAGCTTAGACACTGAAAAGTTAGACGCCTATGGCAGCTGAGAAGTGAGATTTGGGTTGTGCACAGTGGCTCATGCCTATAATCCCATGTTGGAGAGGCCAACATGGGAGGATCACCTGAGCCCAGGAGTTTGAGACCACCCTGGACAACAAAGCAAGACCCCATTTCTAAATTAAATAACAATAATAAATTTTTTAACGTAATAAAAGAAGTGGGATTTGCTCTCAGCAGAGCCAAGCTCAGCTATATCCAAGTCCTCTGCTTATACAAAGGTATCCTCTAGACATAGGTGTTATAATTCCTACTTCCTAAGATGAACTTTTTTTCTATTCAGCTTTTTTCTATTCAAGATCTCATTCTGTGTGTAGCTCTGATTTGAAGCCAATAGAAACTTGAGTTTTAAAATCCTGTTGTGAGGTTTCTATCATTTTGGCTAGCACTGTTCATTTAGAATAACTTAACTTCAGTAGAGGAGGATAAATTAGGATCTCCCAAAAAACTTTACAGGGACCTGCTCATTTTAAAAGAGTTTTTTCTAAGCATCCCGTATGGATTTCCTTTATCCTCTTTAAAGACTGAATGGAATTTTATTGTATATATGAACCAGTGTCTTCCCTCGTACCTCACACATGACAATCAATATTTGTTGACTTAACAAATTAAATGTTTAACAATTCTCTCCAATGATGGGTAGGGGCATCTGGTTGATAATAACAGACATATTCAAGGAAATAATTTGTAACAAAGTTGAGTAGAAGATTCCTCTGAGCTGATAAGCATTTCCCATGTCTCCCATGCAATCAGCTTTGAATTCCAACTTCAGGGACAGAAGGCACTTGCTTGTGGCTTTATAGGCATCATGACTGGCACAAATAAATCTCTGTCTTGCAGCATTTTAGACAAGCGTGATCAACAAATCAATGAAAGCTACAGGCACCTGTTTTCTCGAAAGAGCCTTTTCTTTCCAGTGTCATTTCCTCCAGCAGTTGCTCCTTCCTTTTGGGAACCCCTGAGTTTATATATAAGCAGGGTTCAGAAGGAAGACAACATTTTACTCTGATGCCTCCCTCATTCAAGTAAATGGGCACTAGTCCATGCTCTGTTCTGCTGCTGGAACCAACTGGAGAGTCCAAAGCATCACATTTTTCCCAGAGGGAAAACTGATGGGAAAAAAGATGGAACTTCAGTGTTCAGTCAACCCCAACCAATCAATAAGCTTTCAATGCTGCTTCATTTACATAAAAGTAGAGCTAACGGCCAAAAAGCAGTCTTTAATTCAAGTATCAATGTATAATTCTCAAATATATGGCTCAACCTGCCAGAGTTACACAAATGACCTGGTAGAAAACGTATTCCTATCCTTGAATCTGCTAAAAATAGATCTCTCTCTCTCTCTCTCTCTGTGTGTGTGTGTGTGCGTGAGAGAGAGAGGGAGAGATTGATTCACCACTATCAAGATGAGAGCTGAAGAATTTCTTTAAACAGAGCCCCACTATTAAGTTGACTCCAAATGGATAAAGGTTTCTATCGCTGACTTGAACCTCATTATTATTATTAGCTTCTTTCCTTGAATACGTCTGTTATTATCAGCCAGATGCCCCTACCCACCAGTGGGGAGAACAGCTAAATATTTAATTTGTTAAGTCAACAAATATTGATTGTCTGTCATGTGTGAGGTACGAGGGAAGACACTGGTTCACACGTACAATAAAATTCCATTCAGTCTTTAAAGAGAATGAAGGAAACTGATACAGGATGCTTAGGAAAAACTCTTAAAAAAAGAAAAGATGCCCAATGTGTATAGCATCTTTCATTTATGTTTTAAAAATTATTCACATTTATATTTATATGTGCATATAATTACATCGAAATCTTTTGATGCTATACACAAGAAACCAGTGACAAACTCTGGAGACTAGGGTACCTCTGGGGTGGAAGGGAGACAATTTGCATCATAATGTTTGCCATTTTTTACAATGTACATTTGTTATTTTAATAAAAAATAAAATGTCTAAGTCATGAGCAGTATTTTCTAGAGTAGAAAGATTATTTACACTTGAGAATGAAGAATCATGAGTTTTCCTAATTTTCCCCAATTTTAAATCTTAAAACTATGAATTTTCAAATAAAATTAGTATTCATAAAATAATTAGGGGTTTGGCAAATATGCAAGTTGTGTCTGTCAGCATAGTCCACTCACCCCAATTTCCATGTATGCATATGTGCACACTCCATGTCCCATTTTAAATCCTTTTCTCTTTCTCCACCCCAACCCAGCCCCACACAATCTCAAACAGTCTATGTTGTAGGACACAGGTATACCTGTTATCATACATTACAGTTTGTAAACAGAATATTATGCTTTATATTCACAATGGATGGATAGAAGACATTTTATTTACCCTACACACATGCCTGTATACACACACACACACACACACACACAATTATACACACACACATATTGCCTGGTATTCATGTATTTTTCAACTGTGTGTCCTGAAACAATTTTTCTTTTTCACTGAGTCATTCATTGGTCTGTGACATAAAATGTTTTCCAATTCAGAGATCTGTAATGCCAATGTTCAAACCTACATAGTTTACTGTCATAAGAATTAAATAAACTGAAGCATGTGACAGTTCTTCACTCAGATCCTAGCACAAAGCAGTCACTCAATAAATGTTTGTGGAATATGAGTGCATTAAATATGTGTTGAATGTAAATGCAAACCTATTAATATTTTAGCAAATAACCTCTAACAGATAGAACCATGTTAGAAAACTACTAGTTGGATGGCCGAATAGGAACAGCTCCGGTCTGCAGGTCCCAGCAAGACCAATGCAGAAGGCGGGTGATTCCTGCATTTCCAACTGAGGTACTTGGCTCATCTCATTGGGACTGGTTAGACAGCGGGTGCGACACACGGTGGTTGAGCAGAAGCAGGGTGGGGCATTGCCTCACCAGGGAAAGTACAGGGAGCCAGGGAACTCCCTCTCTTAGCCAAGGGAAGCCACAAGGGACTGTGCTGTGAGGGACTGTGCTCTCCAGCTCAGATGATATGCTTTTCCCACGACTTTTGCAACTGCAGACCAGGAGATTCCCGGTCTTGTGGGCCTACACCACCAAGGCCCTGGGTTTCAAGCACAAAACTGGGTGGTCATTTGGGCAGACACCAAGCTAGCTGCAGGAGTTTTGTTTTTGTTTTTGTTTTGTACCCCAGGGGCACCTGGAACACCAGCAAGACAGAACTGTTCACTCCCCTGGAAAGTGTGTTGAAGCCAGGGAGACAAGTAGTCTCACTCAGGGGGCCCCACTTCCATGGAGCCCAGCAAGCTAAGAACCAGTAGCTTGAAATTCTCGCTGCCAGCACAGCAATCTGAAGTTGATCTGGAACAATCAAGCTTGGTGTGGGGAGGGGTGTCTGCCATTACTGAGACCTGAGTAGGTGGTTTTCCCCTCACAGCGTTAACGCTGACTGTGCGGAACTCACTGCAGTGTGGCAAAAGTCTTGGAGCTGGACTGCCTCTCTAGATTCCTACTCACTGGGCAGGACATCTCTGAAAGAAAGGCAGCAGCCTCAGTCAGGGGCTTATAGATAAAATTCCCATCTCCCTGGGACAGAGCGCTTGGGGGAAGGAAGGGGCAGCTGTGGATGTAGCTTTAGTGGACTTAATGTTCCTGCCTGCTGGCTCTGAAGAGAGCAGTGGATTTACCAGCACAGCACTCAAACTCTGCTAAGGGACAGACTGCCTCCTCAAGTGGGTCCCTGACCCCTACGCCTCCTGACTGGGAGATACCTCCCAGTAGCGGTCGACAGATACCTCATACAGGAGAGCTGCAGCTGGCATTAGGCAGGTGCCCCTCTGGGACAAAGCTTCCAGAGGAAGAAGCAGGCAGCAATCTTTGCTGTTCTGCAGCCTCCTCTGGTGATACCCAGGGAAACAGGGTCTGGAGTGGACCCCTAGCAAACTCCAGCAGACCTGCAGAAAAGAGGCCTGTTAGAGCTAACAAAGAGAAAGCAATAACATCAACATCCACAAATAGGATGCCCACAGAAAAACCCCATCCAAAGGCCATCAACATCAAAGATCAAAAGTATATAAGCACACGAAGATGAGGAAAAAACCAGTAGAAAAATGCTGAAAATTCCAAAAACCAGAATACCTCTTCTTCTCCAAATGATTGCAATTCCCCTCCAACAAGGGCACAAAACTGGATGGAGAATGAGTTTGACGAATTGACAGAAGTAGGCTTCAGAAGGTGGGTAATAACAAGCTCTGCTGAGCTAAAGGAGCATGTTCTAACCCAATGCAAGGAAGCTAAGAACCTTGATAAAAGGTTATAGGAACTGCTAACTAGAATAACCAGTTTCGAGAAGAACATAAATGACCTGATGGAGCTGAAAAACACAGTATGAGAACTTCATGCAGCATACACATATCAATAGCTGAATTGATCAAGTGAAGAAAGGATATCAGAGATTGAATATCAACTTAATGAAATGAAGAATGAAGACAAGATTAGAGAAAAAAGAATGAAAAGGAACAAACAAAGCCTCTAAGAAATATGGGACTATGTGAAAAGACCAAACATATGACTGTACCTGAAAGTGATGGGGAGAATGGAACCAAGTTGGAAAACACACTTCAGGATTTTATCCAGGAGAATTTCCCCAACCTAGCAAGACAGCCAAACATTTAACTTCAGGAAATGCAGAGAACACCACTAAGATACTCCTCAAGAAGAGTAACCCCATGACACATAACCATCAGATTCTCCAAGATTGAAACAAAGGAAAAAATGTTAAGGGCAGCCAGAGAGAAAGGTCAGGTTACTTACAAAGGGAAGCCCATCTGACTAACAGTGGGTCTCTCAGCAGAAACCCTACAACCCAGAAAAGAGTGGGGGCCAATATTAAATATTCTTAAACAAAAGAATTTTCAACCCAGAATTTTATATCCAGCCAAACTAAGCTTCACAAGCAAAGGAGAAATAAAATCCTTTGCAGACAAGCAAATACTAAGGGATTTTTTCACCACCAGCCTGCCTTACAAGAGCTCCTGCAGGAAGCACTAAATATGGAAAGGAAAAACTGGCACCAGCCACTGCAAAAACATACCAAATTATAAAGACCAATGACACTATAAAGAAACTGCATCAACTAATGTGCAAAATAATCAGTTAGCATCATGATGACAAGATCAAATTCACACACAACAATATTAACCTTAAATGTAAATGGGCTAAATACCCCAATTAAGAGACACAGACTGGCAAATTGGATAAAGAGTCAAAGACCCATTGGTGTGCTGTATTCAGGGGACCCATCTCATGTGCAAAGACACATGTAGGCTCAAAATAAAGGGATGGAGGAATATTTACCAAGCAAATGGAAATCAGAAAAAAGCGGGGGTTGCAATCCTAGTCTCTGATAAAACAGACTTTAAGCCAATAAGGATCAAAAGAGACAAAGAAGGGCATTACATAATGGTAACAGGATCAATGCAACAAGAAGAGCTAACTATCCTAAATATATATGTACTCAATACAGGAGCACCCAGATTCATAAAGCAAATTCTTAGAGACCTACAGAGACTTAGACTTCCACACAATAATCATGGGAGACTTTAACACCCCACTGTCAATATCAGACAGATCAATAAGACAGAAAATAAACAAGGATATTCAGGACTTGAACTCAGCTCTGGACCAAGCAGACCTAATAGACATCTACAGAACTCTCCACCACAAATCAACAGAATATACATTCTTCTTAGCACCAAGTAGCAATTATTCTAAAATTGACCACATATTTGGAAGTAAAACACTCCTCAGCAAATGCAAAAGAATGGAAATCATAACAGTCTCTCAGACCACAGTGCAATCAAATTAGAACTCAGGATTAATAAACTCACTCAAAACTGCACAACTACATGCAAACTGCACAACTACATGCAAACAAACCTGCTCCTGAATAACTACTATGTAAATAACAAAATTTTTTTTTTTTTTTTTTTTGAGGCAGAGTCTCGCTCTGTCGCCTGGACTGGAGTGCAGTGGCCGGATCTCAGCTCACTGCAAGCTCCGCCTCCCGGGTTTACGCCATTCTCCTGCCTCAGCCTCCCGAGTAGCTGGGACTACAGGCGCCTGCCACCTCGCCCGGCTAGTTTTTGTATTTTTAGTAGAGACGGGGTTTCATTGGGTTAGCCAGGATGGTCTCGATCTCCTGACCTCGTGATCCGCCCGTCTCGGCCTCCCAAAGTGCTGGGACTACAGGCTTGAGCCACCGCACCCGGCCATAACAAAATTAAGGCAGAAACAAATAAGCTCTTTGAAACCAATGAGAACAAAGACACAATGTACCAGAATCTCTGGGACACAGCTAAAGCAGTGTTTAGAGGAAAATGTATAGCACTAAATGCCTGCAACAGAAAGTGGGAAAGATCTAAAATAGACACTTTAACATCACAATTAAATAAACTAGAGAAGCAAGAGCAAACAAATTCAAAAGTTAGCAGAAGACAAGAAATAACTAAGATCAGAGCAGAACTGAAGGAGATACAGACATGAAAACCCCTTCCAAAAATCAAGGAATCCAGGAGCTGTGTTTTTGAAAAGATTAACAAAATAGACCACTAGCCAGACTAATAAAAAAGAAAAGAGAGAAGAATCAAATAAACATAATAAAAAATGATAAAGGGGATATCGTCACCGATCCCACAGAAATACAAACTACCATTAGAGAATACTATAAACACCTCTACACAAATCAACTAGAAAAATCTAGAAGAAATGTATAAATTACTGGACACATACACCCTCCCAAGACTAAACCAGGAAGAAGTCCCTGAATAGACCAATAACAAGTTCTGAAATTGAGGCAGTAATTAATAGCCTACCAACCAAAAAAAAGTCCAAGACCAGATGAATTCACAGCCAAATTCTACCAGAGGTATAAGGAGGAGCTGGTACCATTCCTTCTGAAACTATTCCAATCAATAGAAAAAGAGGAACTCCTCCCTAACTCATTTTATAAGGCCAGCATCATCCTGATACCAAAGCCTGTCAGAGACACAACGAAAAATGAAAGTTTCAGGCCAATATTTCTGATGAACATCAATGTGAAAATCCTCAATAAAATACTGGCAAACTGAATCCAGCAGAATATCGAAAAGCTTATCCTGGCCAGGTGCAGTGGCTCACACCTGTAATTCCAGCACCTTGGAAGGCCAAGGCAGGCAGATCACAAGGCCGAGAGATCAAGACCATCCTAGCTAACACAGTGAAACCTTGTCTCTTCTAAAATTACAAAATAATAATAATAATAATAGCCAGGCATGGTGGCACACACCTGTAGTCCCAGCTACTCAGGAGGCTGAGGCAGGAGAATCACTTGAACCTGGGAGGTGGAGGTTGCAGTGAGCCAAGATCATGCCACTGCACTCCAGCCTGGGTAACAGAGCAAGACTCTGTCTCAAAAAAAAAAAAAAAAAAAAAAGAAAGAAAAGCTTATCCACCACTATCAAGTAAGCTTCATCCCTGGGATGCAAGGCTGGTTCAACACACAAAAATCAATAAACGTAATCCATCACACAAACAGAACAAATGACAAAAACCACATGATTATCTCAATAGATGCAGAAAAGGCCTTCAATAAAATTCAACATCCCTTCATGCTAAAAGCACTCAATAAGCTAGGTACTAATGGAATGTACCTCAAAATAATAAGAGCTATTTATGACAAAGCCATAGCCAATATCATACTTAATAGGCAAAAACTGGAAGCATTCTCTTTGAAAACGGGCACAAGACAAGGATGCCCTCTCTCACCACTCCTATTCAATATAGTATTGGAAGTTCTGGTCAGGGCAATCAGGCAAGAGAAAGAAATAAACTGTATCCAAATAGGAAGACAGAAAGTCAAATTGTCTCTGTTTGCAGATGACATGATTGTTATGTTTAGAAAACCCCATTGTCTCAGCCCAAAAACTCCTTAAACTGATAAGCAACTTCAGCAATGTCTCAGGAAACAACATCAATGTGCAAAAATCACAAGCATTCCTATACACCAATAGCAGACAGAGAGCCAAATCATGAGTGAACTCCCATTCACAATTGCTACAAAGAAAATAAAATACCTAGGAATACAGCTTACAAGGGATGTGAAGGACCTCTTCAAGGAGAAATACAAACTGCTGCTCAAGGAAATAAGAGAGGACACAAACAAATGGAAAAACATTCCATGCGCATGGATAGGAAGAATCAATATCATGAAAATGGCCATACTGACCAAAGTAATTTATAGATTCAATGCTAGTCCCATTAAGCTACCATTGACTTTCTCCACAGAACCAGGAAAAAATACTTTAAATTTCATATGGAACCAAAAGAGAGCCCGTATAGCCAAGACAATCCTAAGGAAAAAGAACAAACCTGGAGGTATCACGCTACCTGACTTCAAACTATACTACAAGGCTACAGTAACCAAAACAGATATACAGACCAATGGAACAGAACAGAGGTCTCAGAAATAATACCAGGCATCTACAACCATCTGATCTTCGACAAACCTGACAAAAACAAGCTATGGGGAAAAGATTCCCTATTTAATAAATGGTGTTGGGAAAACTGGCTAGCCATATGCAGAAAAGTGAAACTGGATCCCTTCTTTGCACCTTATACAAAAATTAACTCAAGATGGATTAAATACTTAAATGTAAAACCTAAAACAATAAAAACCCTAGAAGAAAACCTATGCAATACCATTCAGGACATAGGCATGGCTTCATGACTAAAACACCAAGAGCAATTGCAACAAAAGCCAAAATTGACAAATAGGATCTAATTAAACTAAAAGGCTTCTGCACAGCAAAAGAAACTATCATCAGAGTGAACAGACAACCTTTAGAATGGGAGAAAATTTTTGCAATCTATCTGTCTGACAAAGATCTAATATCTGGAATCTAAAAGGAACTTAAATAAATTTACAAGAAAAAAGAAAACAACCCCATCAAAAAGTGGGTGAAGGATATGAACAGACACTTCACAAAAGAAGACATTTATGTGGCCAACAAACATGTGAAAAAAAAGCTCATCATCACTGGTCATTAGAGAAATGAAAATCAAAACCACAATGAGATAACATCTCACACCGGTTACAGTGGCGATCATTAAAAAGTCAGGAAACAGCAGATGTGGGAGAGGATGTGGAGAAATAGGAACACTTTCACACTGTTGGTGGGAATGTAAATTAGTTCAACCATTGTGGAAGACAGTGTGGCAATTCCTCAAAGATCTAAAATCAGAAATACCATTTGATCCAGCAATCCCATTACTGGGTATATACCCAAAGGATTATTAAGTCATTCTACCATAAAGACACATGCACACGTATGTTTACTGCAGCTATTCACAATAGCAAAGACTTGGAACCAACCTAAATGCCCATCAGTGATAGACTGGATAAAGAAAATGTGGCACATATACACCATGGAATACTATGCAGCCATAAAGAAGAATGAGTTCATGTTCTTTGCAGGGACATGGATGAAACTGGAAACCAATATTCTCAGCAAACTAACACAGGAACAGAAAATCAAACACCACATATTCTCACTCATAAGTGGGAGTTGAATAATGAGAATGAATGGGTACAGGGAGGGGATCATCACACACTGGAATCTGTCAGGGGTTAAGGGGCAAGCAGAAGGAAAGCATTAGGACAAATACCTAATGCATACAGGGCTTAAAACCTAGATGATGGGTTGATGGGTGCAGCAAGCCACCATGGCACATGTATACCTATGTAACAAACCTGCATATTCTGCACATGTATCCCGGAACTTAAAGTTTAATAAATAAAAAAAAAAAAAAGAAAACTACTAGGTGTTTTTCTCTTTGATTAGAGAAAATAATAAATATATCAATAGGTCAATATAGTATTTTCAATTCATTGCAACATGACGAGGGTAAACACCTAAGTATTTATTTCTGGAAGTGATGCTACAGTAAATGTTGAAATTGAAGAACAATGCCTAATGCAATTTTCCAGAACTGAGGAGGCTTTTGCTTTTCAACACCAGTTATTGTATTGGAAGAAACTTTCTATTTAAATAATAGGTTTTTATGCCAACCACAGCTAATAGGGCCCATTGCATAAACAAGTGCACTGTGTAACAGTTTTAGGATGACACTTGATATAGTCTGGATACTTGTCCCTGCCCAACTCTAATGTTGAATTGTAATCCTCAGTGTTGGAGGTGGGGACCGGTGGGAGGTGTTTGGATCATGGGGGCAGATACCTTATGAATCGCTTGGGCCAACCCTGTTGGTGATAGTGAGCTCTCACTCTAAGTTCATGGGAGATCTGTTGGTTTAAAAGTGTGTGGCACCTCCCCACTGCCTTGCTCATGCTTCTGCCATGTGACATGCAAGCTCCCACTTCTTCTGCCTTGAGTAAAAGCTTTCTGAGGCTTCACTGGAAGCTATGTTTCCTACACAACCTGCAGAACCATGAGCCAATTAAATAAACCTCTTTTCTTTATAAATTACCCAGTCTCAGGTTTTTCTTTATAGCCATGTGAGAACGGCCTAATACACTTAAGAAAATAATACCCTAAAAATGAATTTCACTTTTTCAAGGCATTTGAACATGCACTATTCCATTTTATGCTTTTCCACAATTATGTGAATTCAAGATGGTATGAAAAGAAACAGGGAATTGTCTTGAATAAGTTAAGTGCTTCATCCAAGTCTCTGCCAAGAGACTTCATATCCTTGTACCTTCTGGTGGCCACGATTGCTAAGACACCATCAAATGAATGTAGGACTCCTCTGACTTAAGAACAGCTTTTCAGAGTATGAAAAGAGATGCTATATTTGATGCACATCTCTGCTCTGATAAGTACACTGATTCAAAAAATGATTCATTTTTTTTAAAAATGTGCCCATTAGAATTCCAAGTTTATGACATAGCTAAGACTCTTAGCCTTAGTTCATTAATGACATTTTTGTTGATAAGTGTAATTCAGACAATAACACGATATTAATGTAATCCTTGTCATTCATTCCAGTGGCAACTTTCTCTGTGCAACACGCTTTGCACTGAAACTAGTTTATGTTCCTGGCACAGCATCTTTAAAGTAGAAAATCTATTACATAAACATTTCTAGCAAATTCAATTAGCACCACAAATACAAAAAAAAAAAAAAAAATCACACTAGCTATGTGAGTTGATACTGGTCTGCTTCATATGGCAAAACTGTCTGACTCTTGCCTCATAATCTAAAAGTTCACAGAAGGAATACTGTAAAGTTATCTGATTTGCGGTACGTTTGAGGAAGGGTAATCTCCTCTTATGCCATCATTCTCCTAAGATCCCAGAAATTTTACTCAAGGTCAGTTGGAACACTGAATGCTCTGTGAGTGACTGATGCTCAGGCTTGCCTGCCGTTCTTTTATAGGATCTCTGTGGGCCAGAAAATCATGAAAATATAGTTCTACAAAAAATAAATTCCTCCAACACGGAATTCTCTTTCCAATAATACAATTTCGTGGGGAGAAAATGAGTGATTATGTTCCAATTTCATTTTTAAAATACAATGATAACGCTACATTGTTAAACTAATCTCATTTCTAGAACATACATGTAAGGACAAAAATATCAGGTTAACAAATTGTTTTTATCTTATAACCTTCCATTATGACAAAAACAACAAAAACTCGAATGCCTTCTCTAGTAAGAGTCCATGGATAGCGCTAGCGTTGATATAGGGGTCTATCAATTCTAAAATGTCAAGACACAGAAATAGTGAAGAGAAGGCAGCCTGAGTAGATGAAAACGATAAAAAATTTCACATATTGACACAACATTCCTTTGTTCAACTGAAATTAGTGCTTTTGAAAACCGCTTGGCTGACAGCCCTGAGCCTGGGGCATTCTCCATTTCCTTTACAAATCAAATCAGTTATTTCAACTCTGCCCCTTGCCCCAGGCCTCCACTTCCCTTTTACAGAACCTCCCTCCTACTGACTTCAGAGCACAAGTTCATCCATCTCTAACTCTTGCACTAAAGTTCATACACCTGAAAGGAAAACCTATAAATAAGCTCTCAGGACAAGTGAAAATCCATCAATGCGAAGGTCAGGGAGAGCTTCCAATGATACAAGGGCACATTCATTCATTCATTCATTCGCCAGCACCCACTCTGCGGCAGGCCCAATGCTAGGCCTGGAGACACGCATAACAATAAAATAAGACTCAGCCCCTTGTGTCAGAGGTGTTTACAATCTGGTCAGGGTAACTAACATAAATTACAGTTAGGATGCATGTACTAAGAGTAGTATAAACAAAATGCTATAGGGTACCCAAGAATGAACCTTGCACTAAAGTCTCTTTGCCTCTGGGTCCTCTTATTTATCAGGGTCTAACATCACCAAAAGGCAGCTGAAAGGAAAGAAAGACAATGCCAGCAGTAGCAGCAGCCTCAGCCGTGCTCATCACACTGAGTGGGCACTGCATAGGGGTGGATCTCACAAGGCCTATTACCCAACTTCTCACATTTTGATAAAGGGAGGAAATTTCCCTCCATCTTCCACAGGTGAACACAGGAGGGAATGCCATCTGTAAGATATTCACAGCAACCTCTATCAAAGTTTCAGCCATTTCCCACTTTTACTCCAAAAGTGACCATATTCTGTAATCCAAAAATTGGGACATGTGACCTGACAAATAAGTTTTTTTTCAAATAAAAAAGTATATTTTTATAAATAATTATAAAGACCTAAAGACGGAATCACATATGGTTATATACTCAACATTTGTTGAGTCATTATTTATTAGGGAATGGTCCATAAAACCTATCATGTGGGTTGGGATAGACAGTAACATGTAGCATCCATGTCTTTGCTTCTACCACATCCAAACTGCATTGATGCTGATGCTACAAAAAGTCAATGGAAAGGTTTGTTTTTCCCAATTCCCAAGAAAAGAAACTCTACAATATGCCCTTACAACACACACCTGTAGTATTCTAATCTCATTCCTTCCAGGGAGAAGAAAAAAAAAAAAACTCTGAAAAGTTATAACACCTCATTTATCCCAAACTTACAGGCATCAGACACACATACATGAGCAAGCATGCAAGCAGGATGTGCCAATAGCATCCCCCACTAAGGACATGTACTAAACCTTACGAACATAATGATATCAAACAGGACATTTAGAATTTCAATGACCCTATTATTTCTTATTTTGCATACAAGTGTAGTCACGTTGCTTTTCTGGCTTAATGTCTCATCACAGATTAGAAACCAGGAATTTTAAAAGGGATAGAGAAAAGTATTGAAGATAGGCATCCAAAGAGTTCTGGCAAACTATAAATATTTGTTCTATAAACCAAAAAGGATCTGAGGCATGTCTCAATCAGTTTAGAGGTTTATTTTGCCAAGGTTAAGAGCCAGCCCACAACAGATCCTCAGGAGGTCCTGAGAATATGTGAACAAGGTGTGATTGAGTTACAGCTTGCTTTTATACATTTTAGGGAGATAGAAGTTACAGGTAAAGACATACATCAACACACGTAGGCTATCGCTGGTTTGCCCATCTCCAAATGGGCAGGTTGGGAGGGGTGCTTCCAGGTCATAGGTAAATTCAAAGATTTATTGACTGGCAATTGTTGAAAGAGTTGAAGTCAGTCTGAGTTAAGATAAGGGGGATTGTGGAAGTCAAGGTTTTTATGTAGACAAAGCTTCCCCATAGCAAGCTTCAGAGAGAATAGATGGTGACTGTCTCTTATCAGACCTTAAAAGGTGTCAGACTCTGGAAAAAAACTAGTAATGGAAGGAGAGCCTCTACAGAATGCAAATTTCCCCCACAAGAAACAGCTTTGCAGGGCCATTTCAAAATATGTCAAAGAAATATATTGTGGGGTAAAATACTTTCATTTCTTTCAGGACCTGCTGTGTTATGTGCTACTATACCAGAGTCAGGTTGGAATTTTGTATCTTATTGCTACAAAGAGTCTGTTTTGTCAGTCATAAGAGTTCTGTTTTCATGTTAATGTTGATCAATTGTGTCTAAACTCCAAAGAGAGGAGAGTCGAAGAGGCATGTCCGGATGCCCCCTTCTCATCATGGCTGGAACTAGTTCTTCAGGTTTCTTTGGGATCCCTTTGGCCAAGAGGAAGATCCATTCTTTTGGTTGCGGGTAACCAGAAATTTTATTTTTGGTTTACAGTTCCATGAATGAAGGAAATGAGAAAACAAGTCACATCAAATAGACTTGCAATAAAAAGACAATGTTTTAAAGTCTGTTCAAAAGACATCCAGGACCAGTTATTGCCCTTAAAATTTTCTATACAGATCAGTTATGCTTACTACTATTTGCCAAATCTAATGATACTCACCATTAAGAAACTCACATTTTATTCAGCATATTATGCTTAAGGAGTCATAAACATGAAAAATATACATTCAAGGTTTTTCACTACAAAATAGTTTTCATAAAAAGCTTCTGAAGTGGTGAGCTTCAGTTTTTGTAAAATTTGTTAACATGGGCACTCCATTCCCAAACAATGCAAGATAGTGTTTATTTTGCCTTGAAAAGTGCATTATTTATAGAGGTATGTTATGCTCATTTCAAATAAACCCACTTAAGATGAAGAGAAAGCCCTTATTTGTCTTTAATCATCCAGACTGAGATCTATACTGATTGAGCTTTCTGTATAATTACTCACCCAAACATTTCACACTGTGTAGATACAATCTAGGGCCTACTGTACGAATTGCAAGCAATTTGGGGATTTTGCAAGAATGTCATTTTGGAAGATGGATGCATTTCTGATTCAACAATGGTTATTAATCTAGTAGCCTAGGAAAAAATAAACAGGTATCTAAAAACTTCTAAAATTGGTTTGTAGAGGTCTAGAATATGCAGTTTCCCAAACCATTCACTTATTTGGGTAATTCCAAATAATTTATCTGCAGCTTTTATCTTGTAAAGTATCTCAAAAGAGAGCAGGCAAACCAGATAAGCTGGAAGGGGTGGGAGGCTGGGAGGGAGGAGTCAGACCAAATTGTTTAGCCATATTCAATATTATTGGTAGAAAGTTCTTTTTACCTGATATTTACTCTTAGAATACTTTCCTTTTAATCATGTATGCAATGCTGTAAGTATCTACCTCTATTCAAAAATGATAAAAACATCGATCAAAGTTTATTGTAAAACTTTACAAAAATTTATGTTGAATCAACTTTATTCATCATAATAGCCCCTAGCACATAAAACTATTCAATAATTCACAAATTTTTTGTTGAATGAAAAACTGAATGACACTTGCATGTCTCAGTGACACAATGGCAAATGGTATCTTTCTAACCTTAATTATAGCTACAGGGCACTAATGACACAGCATCATTGTTAAGAGCTCAGCACCCTCACCACCTCCAGCACCAAAGCACTTTTAGCTCCCAGTGGCATGTTCTAGGTATTGAACAGGACAATTCAGAAGCATAATCCAAGTCCTTCAGGGGACTCCAAATTTAAAAAGCTCAAGCACTAGCAAAAATTTTAATTTAAAATTATTACTCTAACAGTGTGAGGACAAAACTAGGTGGTTAGACTAGTTTGTATTTTTTCAAGTCAGTTGCTATGGTTTTAAAAATTCATGTAGAAGAATCTTTGTTAAACACAGAGAGAGAGAAGAAGAAGGAGGAGGAGGAGGAAGAGGAGGAGGAGGAGGAGAAGGAAAAAGAGAAAGAGAAGGAGAAGGAGAAGGAGGAGAAGCAGCAAAATCATTTACGTAGTTATTCGGTTCAGTGTAACTGACTTGGGTGAGCAATGAATAGACCACACCACTGAGTTTTCAAGGTTGGTATCCAAATGCTCTTGTTTGACAAGAGTTAAAAGGAACGCAAGTGTTTAAGATAAACCCTATCTTTGTTTTTAATATTTAGGGATATGATTTTGGTTGAAGACGGGGAGGGTCACTATATCATCAAAAAACACAGAACGGATATCCCCCTTATCTTAACTCAATCTGAGAGTTGAGAAAAATATAAATGAAAACAAAGAATTTTTAAGAAGAAATTGGTAAGAGATGAGGATTATAAATAAAGTTTTAAAAGCAGCTTCAGAACATCCAAGAACAGTTCTCACTTCACTTGACTCATCAAGACCTGCTTAGGAAAGAAGATAGCAACTAACTCTTCTTTACCAAATAGGCCAATGAATTATGATAGAAACTGATCAAGATAATACAAAGAAAGGAACGGATAAAACTCAAGAGAGCATGTAACAAAGGTCAATACACAATGAAGTCATCTAGAAAGATAAAGAATATTGGCAACTCCCAAAAAACAGTACAGTCAGCGACAACTGAAAGTCTTAGAAAAAGGAGGCATGTTTGGCTGTTCACAGCCTGGAGAAAGGGTGAGTCTCCACTATCAGAAAGATGTGCAATGTAGAATCTGGGAAACTAGGAAATCTCCCCAAACTAGAGTAAAATGTCAGACTAATGGCATCCAGCTCTGGCTGCACATTAGAATCACCAGGGGACCTTTTTAGAAATCACAAATGCTCACCTGGAGAGCCTGATTCGTTTTATTTAGATTGGATCTGGGTTTAGAAACTATTTTAAAGTAGTAATTAGTAGAGACAGAATTTGAACTCATATCTATCTGACTCGAAATCCCAGGCTTTTTCTATTGTGCCACAATGTCTCCTTCTAGCCCTACCCAACCAAGCAGTATTGGAGGGGTGGAGTTGCCTGTGCTGTAGTTTCTCCGCTGATATACTCTCAGGAGTGCAGGCTTAGCTGTCTGCGATGAAAGCAGAGGCAGTCACTGTAAAAGCAGATGGTCAAGACCTGAGTCTGTTTTCTCCCTAAACAATTTTCCAATTCTTCTCTGCAAGTTAGAGTTCATGATTTATCCTCTTTTAAACTAGAAGAAAACTACAGAAGCCTGAAGTCCAGACAAAGAATGGAGCCCCACAATATATGCAAATGGGCCAGTGTTGCTGGCCCAGGCAGGCCAAGGAAAGGGAGGAAGATGCACAGGACAGGAGAAGTAAAAGGGACAAAGGAGTCTGGGGACCTCCCAGAACCCATAGGGATGGGCGCCCTGAAGCATTTAGAAGAGGGATTATGAGGCAGAGCTTCCCTGAAGGGCAACAAGCCCCCTTTGTAGTCACCTGAACAGAAACCCATCTGTGTGCACATTGGTTCATCATTGGTCCTCATGCACTGATAATTCTGGTGAGGAATAATGAATGGCAAGATGAATGAAACCCAGCCATTCTCTGTGAGCAGGTGAATCCAGTTTCACCCTGAGCATCCTGACTGGACCTCCTCCCTCCACCCACACAGACCCATCATCAAGTCATTCCCACCCTCGCCCCTTCTCCAGGTCCCTTTGCTCTGCCCACCTCAGCCCTTACAAGAACAGACCAAGTGTACACCTTCCAACTAACACCTCCACACACAAATAGGAAACCTATCCCAGTTAAGCCTCATTTCTGCACATGACAGATAATAAGCAAGACAACAATCTTCTAAGTGGAAACATGGACATTTCAAAACACTAAGCAACTAGCGCCTAAGCTGCTCACCCAAAGCACAAGGTAAATATCCCACGGTAAAGCAAAAGTGATCTGAGCTCTGGCTACCCTAAAGCTTTGGAAACAAGGTCCTAAGATGGTTCTATAAACACACTCTTTGAGCAAAATACTAAAAGGCAATGATGGTGAGCAAGCAGAGACGGCAGCAAGAGGGAAATCCCTGACTGGAGGGACCTGTTCACCAACACTGTCTTCACCCTAGGGTTAAGTCCATCAGCCCTAGAACCAGCTAATCTTCCAGCAGAAGTTATCAGCCCAAATTTCAATGGTGCGAGACCCTCAGAAGTTGTACTAGATGATGACAGAAATCTTTTTGCCAAAACCACAGAAGTTTCTTTGGACAGTCTAGAAAGGGAAACTAACCTCTCCTCGCAACCTTCTCCTACAATCACCCTATCATCCCTATTACAGTCATTGCTGCCAGAATTGAATCAAAGAATGTGTCTCCTCCTGTGTTCTTTGACAGATCCAGGGAGGGGGTACAGAATAATGTTTGTACTCTAAATTAATATGGCAATAACAAGTATTTGGTTATCCCCCCAACATCCCCTTCCCGTTAGTTATTCCTAATTGAGGCCTTTCAGACATTTTAGGAACTGAACATTGGATGAAAGGAGTCAGGGAAACTGGCTTCTAATTTTATCTCTACTGCTTTTTAATCCAGTGGCCTGGGCACATCCCTTACCTTCTTAAGACAAAGAGTTTGTCACTTGTGATATTATGACAAGAATGTGAGCCCCTCAGGGTTCCTATGCTGGTCAAACAAGATAAGGTATGAAAGTCTTTTGAAAACTGTTAATCTTAACAAAGTGGCATTTTGAGTTATTTTATTTGATTCACTTATGCAATAAATACTGTAGGGACTTTTTTAAGCAAAATATGCACAAAACAAAGGATAGTACTTCCAGCAACACCTTAAGAGAGATATCATTCTGTGAAACAGGTACCTACTCACGTGAATATACGGAGGGATGGAGGAAATCTTTCTTTCTGGGTTTTCTTTTGCACTCACCTCCAAAGACAGTCGCTAAATGTCTTTGTAAGAGCAGCATGGGGAAACCTCAGGAATAAGGGCTCAGTGTGCTCCATAGGTTCCAGAGTCTGTGGAGGCCTTGTTTCAAAGCTCAGGGCAGAAATCATAAGCTGTATCAAGTACCCTGTTTTGTGTCCATCTGAATCATGAATTCTTATACAGCTCTCCAGGAAAAGTATCAGTTTCAGGGTCACTAGCTCCCATATTATGCCCCTAAACTGTCTTTTATCATTACCTAACTACTTCATGCTGCCCTTAGTGACCCCAAAGAGGGTGGATTTTAAAAATTAGGACCCTCAGAAACCTATGAACCTGGCAGGATGTTGTTGAAGCTATTTGAATTCCAAGAAGAAATATATCCTAGAGATGTCATGAATTTAAACTAATCCAAGGAGTATTAAAATGGTTGTGTGCTGCCCTTTGTCTCACAGGTTACAACTGATGCTGTACAAGCAAGTGGGAATGAAAAACATGAGAAGAATCTAAGACAGTAACTGCAGACCGTTCTTCCTGGAAGTTATTCATTTTGAGAAGCAAGTGATAGTTACTTTCTAGAGATGGTAATGAGCAAATATAGTTTTGTCTGGATTAAATCTATCTTGATGGTTGATTGCTACCCTTGGGATACATTCCAATGATAAAAGCAAACAAAATCTGTATTGTCTTCATATAAATGTCATCCAGTCGAGCCAATCCACTTATATGATAACAAGATTTCTTCATTCCCCGAGGGAAATATTTTTCTACTTATAAGCCAAAGAATCTTGTTTCTATCATTAAGATCCTTTTCAAAAATACTACCACATGGGCTACTAGAGGAGCAGGTGTCAATAACACTTAAAAATACAGATGGCTATGACTAGCGGAGTGTGAATGACTGTAGCTGCTGAGATGAGCCCAGCCAAGACCCCAGGAGAAAGGAACCCTGGAAATTTTCTATGCCGGACAGCATGCAAATTCCCCATACTAGGAGTTAGGCCTTCCCCAAAGAGACCTTGTCCTTTGGCAGTTTGGAAACCTTTGAGCCTCAAGGTACAGGGTGCATGTGTAAGAGCTATAAAAGGAGAACCAGTGCCACAGGATTAGATCATGTAAGGTGATAATTAAGAGCCATATGCCTATCACATAGGACCAATTTCAAAAGGATATGTGAGGTCTAGCCCAGGGAGGCTCAGAACACATGAGATTTGCCCTTGTCCTGCAGTCACTGCTCACCAGACACCTGGGGGCCACTAGCCTGGCATGGCCACTCCAGAGAATTGGTTCTATGGGAAGTTTTGTTCAATAAAAAGATCTCCTGATTGTTGACCCATATTCTATTTTTTATGCAATAATCAAGCAGATTTATTTTGTATTGCCCATGGTAGTATACCCAGAGGTTTTAGGGTCCTCATTTTCTTCCAATCTAACATTGTTACTCAAATATTAAGGTGGCAGCAAGTTCATCAACAGTAATCCCATAAATATCAATGATCAGGAGTATAAACCCATGAACAATGACTAATTCTTCAAAGGTATCTAATTCATTCTCCCCAAATTTCTGTGTACTAAGGGATCTTCTTTTCAGAGGCATGTAAATGAGAATCTCCTGCCAAGGAATCTAAAACTCTACACTTTATTGGATTCGGATCAGAATTTCAGATACTGGGATCAAAACCAATTAGAGGAGTTTGTTGAACCTCTACCAATGAAAAAACAGCCAGTTCAGAAGTATGGCAGAATCTTTAAGACATAATTTCTTAAAGATATCAATAGCTAGATTTTAAAAAATGAAGAATCTCATCAGGCAAACACCAAGTAAAACAAAATTCCTATTTGTTGACGCCCCTAGTCTTCACAAGTGACTTCAATCCCAGTCCAACTGTGGGCAAGCAGAGCTCTCCAGCAGAAGCTGCCCACACCATTCTCAGTACAATTATCTGCCCTCCTGGCCCAAGACCAACAGCCTCCCCTCAACTAAAATGAACTCCTTCTCACCTTGTCATTAAAACTTCACTTAGCCCAAACCCCACTTTTCAAATCACCAGCATAAGACACACCCTAGATCACACTTGAGTTCTTTCAGGGTCGTCCTCATCCTACTATGCTCTGTCTGGTTTTCCCTCCCCGTTACAGTTGCACTAGAGCATTCACCTGGGCCAAGGTTAATAAATATATCATGTGTGGTTCAACACCCTCACTCCTGAGCACAGAACAGACATTGTCCACCATTCTGGACCCTTCCTCAAAGAGCCTGGATGATGCTTCAACGTCCTTCTCCCCCAGGCTGCTATTCAAGGTGGCTCTCCTGAGGGTGGGTAGGTGAGAAGGATGATCAGTTAGTAATTGGCCCACCAGTGGATCTTGCACCTCACCTAACCAGTATCTGCCATTCTCACCGTTCTCTGGCACAAAATGCAATTCAACATGAGTCTGATGGGTGTTCTGTTCCTGCATGGGTTAAATACAGACCTGCAGCCTCTAACTTTTTGCTCTTACAAACTGAAAGTATTTTAAAACACCATATATCCCCTTAAACTTTATAAAGTTTAAATCTATATTCTTACTTTGCATAAGTTTAAATAGTTTTAAGAACATATATTTCCAGCATCTTGTAAACATCGACAACTAAAAATTACATTTTTAGTTTAACCAGTGAAGTCTAAATACCACAATGTATCTGTGATATCTAAAAACTGTAATGATTAAATAATCACCATCAACCACTTAAAAAATACAGAAACAAGCTCCTTAACGTTTTTGAAGAAACTTTTAATTTTAGAATAATTTCAGATTTACAGAAAAATTGCAAAGAAAATATAGAGTTCTTTCCCCTGCTCTTTTCCTGTTGTTTTTCTTCCTTGTCTGGTTTTAACTAGGGATTTTATATAATCACATTTTACTTTATATATTGATTATACCTCCTTTTAAAAATTTTCATGGTGTCCCTAGAATGTAGTCCATCTAAACTGAAATCTATTTCAAATAACATTCTACCCACATCACATGTGCTCCAAGGACCTTATAACAGAGTATTCCCAACAAGCTGCTGTCATGCCACAGGACATTGCTGTCATTCATTTCACTTATTCATATGTTATGATAACCCAATACATTGATACAATTATTGCTTTAAAAAGTTTTTTTCAATCAATTAAAAAATAAGAAAAAAGATTTTATTTTATACTAATTTATTTCTTCTCTGATGTTCTTTCTTCTTTATATAGATCTGAGTCTCCAATCTGTATCATTTTTCTCCTGGCTTTTAACATCTCTTGAAGAAAAAGTCTTCTAGAGATGGATTCCCTCAGTTTTCCTTTGTCCAAAGAAGCCTTTATTTCTCTGTCATTTATAAAGGATAATTTCACTAAATAAAAATTCTAGGTGGGTAATTTTTTTTCTTTCAATACTTCAAGTATTTCATTCTACTCTCTTGTCACTCACATGGCTTCTGATGAGAAATCTGATGTAATTCTTATCCATGTTCCTCTATAAGGAACATTTAATATGGTAAGCCTAAAGGTGGTGGATTTTTTGGCATTTATCCTGCTTGGCATTCTCTGAGCTTCCCGGATCTATAGTTTCATACATGTCATTAGTTTTAAAACGTACTCAGCTATTATTACTTCAAATATTTCTTCTACTCCATTCTCTTTCCTCTCCTTTGGAATTCCAATATTGCTTATGTTATATCTTTTGAAATAGTCTCACAGTTCTAGGGTGTTTTGTTCTATTTTTTTTTTTTTCCATTCTTTTTCTTCTTCCTTTGCATTTCAATTTGGGAAGATTCTATTGATCCATTTTAAGTTTACTGATTCTTTCCTTGGATAGTTGATTTCACTTTGAACTCCAAAGACATTCTTTATTTCTTTATTTCTAACCTCTCCTTTTGATTCTTTCTCATTTCCATCTCTCTACTTACATTGCCCATCTGTTCTTGCATGTTGCCTACGTTTTCCATTAGAGCTCTTAAGATATCAATCATAGTTATTTTTTAACTCCCTATCTGAAGATCCCAACATCTGTGTCATATTTGAGTTTGGGTCTCATGATTGTTTTGTTTCTTTATGTTGGGGAAAACCTGAGTGTTGGGGAAAAAGCTGAGGCAGGGCTTGCATCTCTGATGTAATGTAAAAAAGTCATGGAACATGTCGGGGGTCCAGGGTCTAAAACTCCTCATGGCCTTTGGAACACCAAGCTCTGTGCCAAAGAGTGGAAGGCTGCCCTGATGCACCATAAACTAAGCCCAGGGCATAAAATCCTTCATGGCTTGGATGGAATCCAGGGCCCAGGGCATAAAACCCCCTGTGGCCTCTGGAATGTGTCTAGACTTACTGGTTCCTTGCTTCTAGCACTCCCAGGCTCATAAAACGATTGTATCTTAAACTAGAAGAACACGTTCCCCATTATATCAAGTAGCAGAATATGTTCCATATGCTTCAGAGGAAATGCTAAACCATCACAGCTATAGCTCATGCACTTGATGCACCACTTCCTTTCAATCCTCACATCCTCACCACCTGCTTCTTTGTTGGATTACCAATAAATAGCTTGGATTCCCAGAGTTCAGGGCCTCTGCAGCCTCCATACTAAAGTTGGCCCCTTGGTCCCACTTTATGCACTCTTAAAGTTGTCTTTTCTCATTCCTTTGACTCCACCAGACTTCGTTGCCCCCATGGCCTGGTGTTGGGCCCAGCTGCCCCAACATCTTTAAAGTGAGTGTGTGTGTTTTTTTTCCTTACTGTTTGGCATATCTTGTTATTTTCTGTTGAAGGCAGAACATACTGTATCAAGCAGGAGGAACTGAAGTAAATGAGCCTTCAGTGTGTGTGAGGATTTATATTAATCTGGCTAGGAGTTGAGCTATATAATTGTTGCTGTAGCTACAGATGCCAGGGGTCTGAAATTCCTCTGGTGGTCTTTGTTTTTGTCTCACTTCTTAACTTTGGGCTTCCTTAAGTACCTCCTCTTCAGACATGGTTTGTATCTTGCAGCAATTTCAGTCATAATCCACTGTTCTAATAATGGAGCCATGTTGGTGTGATGATAAGGTGTGCAGGACGTAGAGTATTCTATATTCTTCCAATCAAAGAATGGATTGGGTACAAAGACTGAATATGAGACCCATCTGTAGCTTGGAGAGTAATCCGCTTTACTCAAAGTCTACCGACTTACATGTTAATCTCATCTAAAAATACTTTCACGGCAACATCTAAATAATGTTTGACCAAATGTCTGGGTACTCTAGCCTAGACAAGTTTACACATAAAATTAACCATCATAGCATGTGTTCATGTTATATTTGACTGAATCGTGATTTATCTCTATGAAAATTAACATTTAAAAGCCAGCAGGCCTTTGGGGCCAAGTTAGGCTGGGTCTGTTTTATTTCCAAAGGCTGGTTGTGCCCCTCCAAAGTCAGTCAGGCTTTCACCATAGGAGCAGCCCCCATCATTCACTGCTGCTGAGCAAAGAACCCTAAGTATTATTTTACAGAGCAGCATCGTGATCTTCACGTATGTATGGTCACCAACAGCAAATATTTTCATAGTTCCTGTACCAAAGAAGCTTTTACAAAATTAATTCAGCATCAAAATATTGGTTGAACATCTATTGGACTCAAGTCATTGTAGGAGACACAAGGTCATAAATACCTTGAGGAACTTAAAACTAGTTGCAGAAACAAGATACAGTGCATCAGTTCAACGCAGATTTTTAAGGAGAGGAGTTCAAGTTCTGATACTAGGCAGATTTACCTAGAAAAGTCCACTCAAGCTATATTACTAAAGAAAACGCAGTAAGATGCGCAGGTGATGGTGGTAAAACCTGACAGATGGCAAGAGATTTACCTCTACTTTTAGGATTACAACAAATTTCAAAAGACTAAACCCAATTCTAACCAGGACAGCCATGAGGTCCTGTTAGATGGTGCTGGTTATTCCCCTTGTATAGCACCTAAAACAATGCTAGTCCTCAATCACAGCTTCTCTCTGGAACTTTTAAGCAAGCCTGCTCACCAAGCAACAACTTGACATCTTTTCAAACACTCACATTATAAAAATGCATTCCAGTTTCTCTAGAGATGGCCATTACAGTGACTCATGTGAGAGTTCTTGCCTTATCAATAGTTATGTGTACTTTGGACTTGACTAACAGAAACTCTCTTATGTAGTAAACATAGATATCTTAGCTGGTTGGCAACCAGGAAAAGGAGATGTAAATGATAAATTGCACAGGTATACAGTTCAGCTTCCCTTTAATACAACAGTTTAGACATTGGCTGAAGAAAGTATAGTCTGAAGCTTAAAAAACAGTTAATTATTTTATAGTTGAATTTCATTTGATTGATCTCATTTGGAAATGATTCACATTTTTATACCCACTTAGCTTCATGAAGGTTATGAATCAGTAGAGTATCAAGAGAAGGTATTCAAAATGACCACTTTTTGATATCTTCTCCAGACCCTTTTCTTCCTCCCAACTTTCTTAATTGCCCTGTCATTGATGTTTCCATCTTACTTATCTTTTTGCAGAGACAGGAGTTGTTTTCTAGGGGGAAAGATTTTTGGTGTTGGTTTTGGGTGGTTTTTGTTCCATCATCCTAATAATACCTAGTACTCTTTCCCCATTATCCAGATGACAGGTGTTTTGTTAAAGTGATAGATTATAGTTTAACAGTAATCACAAATCTGGCAACCAAGATCCACAACAAGCCCCAAACTGGGGCACAGCAAAAAGAAAGCTTTCTAAAGGCAGTGAACTAAAAGTTATGCAGTTTGCTAGAAAGTCCCTAATCTTACAGTAATCCTAACTTTATATAACAGACTGATTTTCCACTCCTGAGCATACCAGAAATGGCGAACTTTAGGGGTGGGGGTGAGGCTGACACACTGTCTTCAGTGAGAGATTATATTGGTCAGGGGAAAATCTACAATGAGCAAACAAATTTTCTCCACAAATGACATCTGGGGTCTTTTAAACTGATGAAAATATGCAACACATTTTTAGCCCAACATGTTATCCACTTGGGGCTAAAAAACATGACTGCCAGCTGGGCATGGTGCCTCATGCCTGTAATCCCAGCACTCTGGGAGGCCGAGGTGGGCAGATCACCTGAGGTCAGGAGTTCAAGATCAGCCTGGCTAACATGGTGAAACCCCATTTCTACTAAAAATACAAAAAATTAGCCAGGCGTGGTGGCACACACCTGTAATCCCAGGTACTCAGGAGACTGAGGCAGGAGAGTCACTTGAACCCGGTGGGTGAAGGCTACAGTGAGCCAAGATCCTGCCATTGCACTCAAGCTTAGGCAGCAAGAGTGAAACTCCATCACACACACACACACACAAAAGACTGCCACTTTTCCTCTGTTCTTATATACAAGTTTTCATTTTTCAATATTTCTAAAATTGAAGTCAGTCTTAGAATTGATATGTTCCTTTCATGTAATAGTGTGTCTTAAGGAAGTCAGTAATGGTATATTTTATAATCAAATAGAAGAAATGAAGTAATTAATATGCAGAAATAGATTGAATTAGATTCACTGTCTTCTGGATTGAGAGCTTTCAAATGTTTTATATAAAATTTCACCCAAAATAAGGCATTTTTATTTCTGAGTTTGACTTAATAGGGTAATCTGGAAAATTAGTTATGTCGAGTGCTACATTCCCTGAAGATGTCTGATAAATGAACTAGATACTTAGGCAGATGGAGCTCCCGAAAAAAGAAGCCAACTGTTTTCATAAACAGTTGCTAGTTTACTTTCTTAGTAGATTTTCTTTTTTTTCTGATTAGCTGATTTTCTTATTTTCCTGCTTCTTCAAAGACCTGCTACGTGAAGTTTAGAGACTTCAGATACTTGCAAGTATAATTTTTCAGCTTTCACAGAAAAAGTACATATCTTTCTATTCTTACTTAATAAAGAAAAGTTATAGGCTTGAGCAGACAGTGTTTTTGGCCATTTCTCTTGCTTTATTTTGGTAACAGTTAATTAGCATAGTTGTCAAGCTATCCCTCCACAAGTTAAAAAATTAAAACTCCCATTTGAATATTTATTAAAACTCTTTACGTGGCAGGCACTGTGTGCAAAGATAAAGAAGATGCAAGTTCTACTCCCAATGGGCTTATGAGGGTGTTGACATGAAAAGCAGAAGTCTTAGGAAGGACTCACCAATAAGCAATATAATCCTGTGAAACACACTCTTACAGCCCACCCCAATATCAGACAACTGAGCACACCTCCAAAGACCACCTCGATTTCAATAAACCGAAGCACACTCTCATGGCATCCCAGTTTCCAAGACATCCTCAAAAGTATGCAAAGTAGGAGAGAACTAAAATAGGTACTGCCACAACGCTAACTACTTTCCAGATATGGGATCTCCAACAGAGGTTTTCAGTGTGTGTGAGTGTGAGTTTAAGTGTATGTTCTTTCTTGACTCCACTTCCTTTCCCTTAGTCATTATATGTTTGAAGGAGAGTTACAGCAATAAACTTGAATCCACTCATTAACTTAAGTAAACCATTCACAATCTTTATTTTTTAGTAGTAAAAAATTACTTGTGACATCTCACAAGACCAATCCACAGTGAACATTACCCAGATAATTTAGTATAAATTCTACATATAAAATCAAAATAAGATTTAAGCTTGAAATTCTATTAGAGTAGGTTAAATTTTCAATGTCTTCATTCACCAGGTATAGCATACCCTGAGTGTATGATATGTTTGTCTGCTGGGGCTGCCATGATAAAATATCATAGACTGGGTGGCTTAAACAACAGAACTCTATTTTCTCGTAGTTCTGGAGGTGGGAAGTCCAACATCAAGGTGTTTCTGGGTTGGGTTTCTCCTGATGCCTCTCTTCTTGGCTTGTAGATGGCCACCTTCTCACGGTGTCCTCATGGCCGTTTCTCTTGTGTGTGCACATCCATCCCCAGTGTCTCTTCCTCTTCTTAAAAAGACACCAGTCCCATTCGATGAGGATCCTACTCTTATGACCTCATTTAACTTATTTAAAGGCCTTATCTTCAAACACAGTCACATTGGGAGTTAGGGCTTCAACATATTATTTTTGTCCATATTTTCCAATTCAGTCCCTAATACATGGTAACCTCCAGGAGTTTATCCATTATTCCTTTAAAATAAGAATCATCTGACCCAGAAATTATCCACAAATAGACTCAAAGAAGGGTAGGTTCCAAACCCATCACAGTATGCCTGGTAGTTCAGCCACTGACTCCTGGCTTCGGCCCTCAGTGAAGCTGCCTTCCCCTCATCAAGGGGATTTCAAACTATCTACAGTTTCCTGTCAGCAGTTTGGTCTGAGCAATCAGGCAAAAGAGAGATGGTGAAGATAGCAATTTTTTGACTTGCAACAGTACAATTCTCAGGTTAACTTCCTGGCTGTGGGCATCACTTAGTGGTCTGGGATTTCTCCCTCAGAAACAACCACACATCAGGGGCTTCCTTTATCCGGCTTTCTCTAATCGAAGACTTTTTGTTTTACTTAACATAATACCTGATCCCAAAGACAGCTACATCTCCCCTCAGTCTTGAAAGTCACCTCAGGGTAAACCTGGTGTGTGGGAGAACTGGATTTCCCCACTCCCTGAACATAGAACCTTGGCCTCTGTCCCTCTGCCTGCTGGAAAGGTTGGTGTGGATTTTCAACACCTCCTTCCCTCTTCCACAAGGAGATACCAGCTTACAGTTCCACTTACCCCACCACTGTTATGAAATCCATAAAAAATTTAGAATATTAAAATAAAAGCTATGAATTTGTGAGTGCTTACTGTGTACCAGGAACTGTACTAAGTACTTTCCTCACATTACTTCATAAATCCTCTCAATAAACGCCTGTAATTACAGAGGGGAGAATTGAGACTCAGGATCATACATGTAGTAAGTAGCAGGGTTAATATTCTAATTTCCAATGCTCAAGTTTTATCTAATAGTCTATTCCCGCTTGCCTAAGTATAAATTCCCTACCCTCCCTAAGGTATAAGAATGTACCTATATTAGAGAACTGTCTTTTTTTTTTTTTTTTCTTTTTGACAGTCTTGCTCTGTCACTTGGGCTAGCATTCTATGGAGTGATCTCAGCTCACTGCAACCTCTGTCTTCTGGGTTCAAGCAATTCTCCTTCCTCAGCCTCCCAAGAAGCTAGGATTACAGGCATAAGCCACCATGCCCAGCTAATTTTTGTATTTTTAGTAGAGATAGGATTTCACCATGTTGCCCAGGCTGGTCTTGAACTCCTGGCCTCAAGCAATTCACCAACCTCGGCTTCCCAAAGTACTGGTATCATAGACATGAGCCACTGCACCCAGTGAGAGCTACCTACTTTTAGCAAAACGTTATTCTATGAGGAGGAAGAGAGGTTTTGGATGCTGCTTAGTTCTGAATTGTGCATACTAGGTATTCCCAGTGGGCTACAGCCATGCCTCTCTCTGCTTCAAGTTCCACATCTGGAAAATGGACTAATGATACCTGCTTGTTACATTGCAAGGGCCACAAAAATAGAAATGAGATGCCGCATGTGAATGGGGCTTGAGGAAAATCAATACAAATATAAATAAACTTACTTATATGAGTCAAACTTCAAAAAAGAATACCATCATACTGTCCTTCATGGTATCACCTTAACAAGACAATGCCAGCCATCTAAGTTCCCTCGCCCCATCAGACTCCTCTAATACACTACATCTAGTATTATTTAATTTTCTACATGCATCCATCTAGAAACATGGATGAGCCTGTAACTACCTTGATTTGGGAGATTATGTTCATTATTCTTAATATTTCCTGTAGCGCCCTGCATGCTTTTCCAGAGTAGGTGTTCAAAAAATATCATGTTGTTGGGTTGATAATAATTATTTATGGCCAGAGAGCTGGCATTAACTGGTAGCCATTTAAAATAAGAGATTAAAGTTATTTCACAACTAACTGAATGTTTACTAATTGTATCTTTAACCAAACTACTTGAATGTGTTTGGGCCTACAAGGACACATGTTTGTGACTGTGCTGATTCAATTAGTAACCCCGGCAGGTTCTACCCATAACTTGGCTTAATGGACTCCACCATTTATATCCTACTCATGCTCCATTCTGAAGGCAGAGGAGAAACCTTGGATTCTTCAATCTCAAAGTAAATACAAAACATTTGCCTCCCTATATAATTTGTCATGGACAGGTCCTCAGCAAAATTACTGAAATTACAAGGAGCCACAAGTAGAAATTGATAACTGTCAGGGTGCTTGACAGCTATGTATACAGCTATCTGGTATATAAATGTATACTATATACCAGGTATATAGATGTATCTGGTATATAGATGTATACAAGGTGTATACAGGAACACCTTCACCAGGAAGACTCTGCTTGCTGGATTTCCTCTATAAAATCAGATTTTATTTTCACTTCAAATCATTCTCTCCAGAGAAAATATCTATTCATCCCACCAGGCACTTTGACACAGGAGCCCCATTCTGAGAGAAATGCATGTTGACAGCAGAACAGCAGGAGAAGCTGTCTCACAGGGTCCCATCAAAGAGGCTCTTGGCAAGCTTCTGTTTTGAGATTCACATTAACTCAAGGCCTGTTCCATTGTCTCTTACATGAAAAAGTAAACCAGAAAAAAGAAGGGAAAAAAGACAATAAGTCTTGTTCTGAGTTAGTAAAATAGTAAGAAAAAAAAAAAAAAAAGTAGAAGTAGAGCTGGAGAAATAGAGTATCTTGGTTCCTTGGGTCCATAATATTTTGATAGGAATATTTTAAACTGTGATGATTGGAAACTTTGCCAGTTGAAATTAAGCACCACTCTGCTCCTTTCACCACATATATCCTCCAATTCAATCTTCTGCTATAAGTAAGCAAAACTCATGAATATGAGGTCTATAAGGCTAAAAAGATCCTATTTGTGTAGCCAAGTGGCTAATGATCTACCAAAGGTTCATGCTCCCTCTTCCATAGTGTGGACTTGTTGCTGGGAATTGGCTGCCCAAATGAGGGCTACATTCCCAACCCCTTTGTACTGAGGTGAGGGCACGGGACTAATTCTTGAGTGGAAGTGATGTAGTGGAAGTGATGTGTGTCACTTCGGGACCAATAACCTTCTCTCTCTCTTCCATCCCATTCCCCGGCAGAAGGCAGGGTCTTTGGAGGCTATAGCAGAAGACAGTGCCACAAAACAGAAAGAGCCTGAGTACCCAAATCACCAGCTGGAAGGCCACCCACCAGGAACATGAGAGCAAGAAGCAAACATCAATAATGCTAAGCCACTGGCATCTGGTGTTTGCTAAGGTAGCTTGCAATACCCTAGCTAACCCAATTTGCTATCATGGTTTCCTTTCCACTTTACAGCTTTTAATTTTGATGTGGTTTTTAACGGGTCTATTCCTCTATAACTAACAATTAATTATCTGATCTATTCCTGGATTTTATGTACTGTGAATATTGCCAAGGATCTGTCCCTCTGGCTTACTGAAATAGTTATCTATCTATTATTTTCTCCACTTATCTGTAACAACTTGGCTTATCACACCAAACTACTATAGGTTGGTGCAAAAATGATTGCGGTTTTTGCCACTACTCTTAATGCAGAATAGCAGTAGAGGCTGTCTCATATGATGCCATCAAAAGGTTTTTGATTACTAAAAGTAATGGCAAAAACCGCAATAACTTTTGATGGAAGTGATTAGAATAGAGTTGTAGTATAGTACACAGATGTAAGTTTGAATGCTGATTCTGGGTAACTGGACAAGTTACTTGCTTTCATCAAGGCTCGGTTTTCTCATTTGTAAAAGGACAATAACATTTTACTCTGCTTTGCCGTTTCATTCTCTCTAGTCTCAAAATATGAATAAACAACTTTTCACTCAGTCCCAAACAATTTTATATATATCTCTCTCTCTTTGCACTTTGAATCACTGCCCCAACAGACCTGGCAATAATTCCAGTATTACAGATCTTATTTTGCATAGAAGATAAGCAGTTCATCCAGAAGCAGCCGCAATGTGATGGGATGTAGGGCTGTTTATCTTGACAATCCTCCCTGCCCCCGCTTGGATTACATTATGCACAATTCGATGTGGCTTCTGGTTTGTCACGTATGATTAATCACACTGATATCTACTATGCCCATTTCATTAAATCCTTCCCACTGAAGCAGGACACCCATATATACCCAAAGTGTGTTTTCCTCTGCCTTATTCTGGCAGATAGGGAAACAGGGTTAAGGTTTTACCTTCATTGGTAAAGTTACCCTCAAATCAAAACAAAATGCTGAAACCATCAGTTAAATATGAGCCAATCTTATAAAGAACTTAAAAAGTTTAGTTTTCAGGAGACAATTTCCAGAGAGTAGGTTCAACAATAGGAATTTCCTTGTGCCCAAAATGGGGTGGGGCAGTAAAAAGTATGCTGATTAATTGTCTAAAAATTTAAAAATTCCAACTTCTAGTAACTAGCTGAAGCACTCCAGGTTGACCATTTAACTCATGGAAGCACCTAGAGAATATTGCCAGGTCCAGATAGCATCCTACCCAACTATCTCATTTGAAACGTAAGAAAATTGAGGGCCCAGGAGATTAAATGACTTACTCAGGTCACTGAAAGAATAGACTGATTTACTATGTGGCTCCCACAAGAGTCCCACCTGCCAGTGCTATGTCACTCTGGTATTCAAAGTTCACTGTCTAAGCTGCTCTTCTCTTCTGTCTGCACTGTTTTCCTTCAGAGGCAACACAGCTTATGCTTAAGAGTGTTAGGGACACGCACCTCTGATTTGAGCTGAATGACCTGGAGATTTTCGATGACCCTCTCTGAAGTTCCATGTTCTCACAAGTAAAATGGGATTAACAACAGCACCTCGGTCAAAGGGCGATGGTGAGGACCAGCAGAGCTTCTGTCCTGGCACTTCATGTGACCTCAGCAAGGGTCTACTTTTTCTCCCCTCGCCTTTTTTTTTTTTTTTTTTTGAGATGGAGTCTTGCTCTGTCTCCCAGGCTGGAGTGCAGTGGCACAATCTCAGCTCACTGCAACCTCCGCCTCCCGGGTTCAAGTGATTTTCCTGCCTCAGCCTCCCAAGTAGCTGGGACTACAGGTGTGCACTACCACACCCAGCTAATTTTTATTTTTAGTAGAGATGGGGTTTCACCATATTGGCCAGGATGGTCTTGATCTCTTGACCTCATGATCTGCCTGCCAGGGCCTCCCAAAGAGATGGGATTACAGGTGTGAACCATTGAGCCCAGCCCCTTTTTCGCCCATTATGGCATCCAGGCAGACAGTCTGTAACAGTGGGGCAAGCTCCTTCTGACTCATCTCTTTGATCATTATTGTTCATTTTGTTTTTCTTTTTAATACTACAACTCAGATATGTCGGGAAGCATTCCTAGGCAAACAGACAGACGAGCCCTGTTCACAGTAAGAAAAAAGTCTTCTTTAGATAGGTTACACAGAAGCAAACTTCAGGACAGCCTGAAATTATTCATGTCTCCTGCAGCCACCAAGGGCAACAACAAAAACAAAAAAAGTCAGAATGAGTCAATCAGCAAAAACTCAAATTAAAATCTAGCTCACTTGTTTTCCAAAAATAAAATACTCAACACAAACTAAAATTCCTAACTTTCATCACAAGTGTAAGTCTTTCAAAGTATTCATAGACGTAGACTTGAACACAAAATTGGTCAAAATCATGGGCAGATAAACAGGAGGACCAATTTATATTTGTACAGGTCTCAGCTACCTGCCTATAAATTGGAATGCTTCCATATGCAGAAGAGATTTTTCACCTTGAGTATATACATATTCTTCCTAACAAGGCTGCCTCATTTCTCTACAAAGAGACTATAATCTAAACATATGCAAACACCAGGGGTGAAATTGACTGACAATGAGCAACAAAAATAGGAACATTCATTAATTATTCTTTTTAAAGAGGTAAAAATCATTACTCTGTATTAAAACCACAGTGGCATTCAAATAGAAATTTAAAAATACATATGATTTTCACCAGTCTTACATTTCATACTAGATAGCCAAGTCAGTTAAACTGATATAAATGTAAAGAAGGTTTATGCAACCCCACATTGGCATTTCAAGCATACGAAAAATGCATCAGTTTTCCACTGGTTCTTCCTACCGTGGGCATTAGCCAGCTTGTGGCTATCAGGCACAAATACAAACCCTTTTGCTGTAACCCTAGCATCACCCAATTCCCTCATTCAACAGTTTCTATGTAGTCCTTGAAAACAGTGGCAGATGAGACCCCAGTAGAGTCTGGATTATCTAAACCTGTAGAGGATGGAACAAACCTCCTCACCCTCACTGATGCCTTGGGTTCTCACAGTCAAAATACACAGCAAGCGACAATAGGAAGTGACTCAGCATTTGAAAACTGTGTCATCACTGGCAAATTTAGTTTGCTTCTCTGTAGGATATAACAAGAGAATTATTTCTTTTTTATGTATATCAACAGTGTCATTTTTTAAAAATGGGAGACACTGCCATAGTAGCACAGTTTTTTTGCAGCATTGCATACACTGGTGTTCTCTTCCTGAGTAGCTTAGCAAAAATGCATTTTCTCAGCAATTTCTTTCCAGATGTGGCTTTGGTACTGCTGGGTGGAATGGGGTCAGGAGGGTGTTAAAAGACAAGCGGGTAGAAAATATCATCTGTTGTGAAGCCACTAAGCAGCAACCAGGATCTGATTTGCTTTATATTTTTTAACAAGTTGCCATCCAAAGGCTAAATGACTCTGAAAATCAAGTGGGTTTTATTCAAAACATAGTTTCCAGCCACAAATCTCCAGTGTGACACATACGGAATGTTGAATGTGCCAGTGAGCAGTTGGCTTTCCATTCACCAGGAGTTCTAAACCTTAAATATACTGAAGTGATTAAATGAAATGCTTCTTCTGGCTTAAAAATTATTTTACAGCTAACATTACATAAAAAATGTTTTTTCATCCAAACATCTGCAGAGTTAATTACCTTTCATTCGTGCTAGTGCCAAGTTAAGTGACACAGAAAGAAATGCTTGACCTCAGTTTCCACTTCCAAGCACGTGCCTTTTTCCAGAGCTCATCAATTGACCCTAATGAGCCACCAACTAACACCCATAATGGTCTTCTTTAAAAATTACAATTATATTTAGACATGTTTCTGCCTTTATAAACACTTGCTTCAAGCCCAGAGGTGCATCTGACATTATGTGGTCAAAATATTCCTAAGTAACTGTCTGTAAACTGATTATTTTTGTAAATTGAGCAATTCAAATTGCAGTTGAGAGTACTCTATTTACAGACACTCTATGACTAATTCTTTTGCAAAGTTGCCTTTTGCAATCTGAATATCCAGCCTTGATTTATCTGTCTTGTAATTTCCAATCTTCATATATCAAGCATATCTAAAAACTGCCTGCCACAGTGCCTGTGGAACAGCAGTCATTCAATAAATGTTCTGGTTTAACGATCTTGCTGCAGTTCAGGAAATCTGCAAAATAATTTACTATATATCATAGTGCACCCAGACAAAATTCATAAAACTGGGTACTATGTACACATTTATTACTTTGGAATGAGTTAGGTATATTAGATGACTTTCCAAGGAATTTTGGAATTCTAGAGAAATCTCTGGATTGGTTAATCAGCAAAGAAATCTTCCCCTGGATCCCCCTCATACCCTGGAGCTCTGGAAGGATATTCTGAAGTGTATGCTATACAGATAATTGTAAGGAATAAATTTCCAGACCTTGACTTCTATATGTAGATTTTCTCAGAACTTTCTACAGCTTTCTACTTTCTACAGCTGAGGCTTCCTGATACTTCTTCCTATCACCCCTTGCCCCAGTACAAAAATCTCAGGAGTGATGAACAAAAACCAACACAAAATAAAAGTCCCAAAAGCCTAATCAAAGAGCCATAATCATCATCTCCCTCCATTTTATTATGAGATGTATTGCTAGTTTTACAATTTATATGTAACAATTGTTTACAAGAAAATATAATTCATTCACATAATTTTGGTCAATCTGTTTTTTGTTTTTTGCTTTTTATTGTTTTTTGTTTGTTTTGTTTGTTTTTTGAGACACAGTCTCTGTTGCCCAAGCTGGAATGCAGTGGCACAATCTCGGCTCACTGCAGCCTCTGCCTCTCAGGTTCAAGTGATTCTCCTGCCTCAACCCCCCAAGTAGCTAGGATTACAGGTGTGCACAACTACGCCCAGCTAATTTTAGTAGTTTTTAGTAGAGACAAGGTTTCACTATGATGGCAGGCTGTTCTTAAACTCCCGGCCTCAAGTGATCCACCCACTTCAGGCTCCCAAAGTGCTGGAATTATAGGCGTGAGCCACCATACCAGTCCTAATTTTAGTCAATTGGATGCTAACAATAATTATAAAGATAATCCAATCCAGAAGAAAAGAAATTAATACTAAGACTATGATGACAGGAAGTTGAAAATAAATAGAGTTTGATTAATATTCCTGTTGTTTGAGGATATCATGGTAGGGTGATCAATAAGAGATTTTCAAACAGACTAGAATGAAAATAAAGTTTCCAATTGTTTAAAGAAGAACTTGTCCCTATTATGTTTTTTAAGGAGGAGAATAGGTGTCAAATCAAATAAAATATTTCATTGCATACACTTTAAGGAATTATGTAAAAGTTCCATTTTAAATTATCAATATATAGAATGCACTTGAAACAATATAATTTTCCACTTGCTAATTTTTTTTTTTTTTTTTTTTTTTTTGAGACAGAGTCTTACTTTGTCACCCAGGCTGGAGTGCAATGGCACTATCTTGACTCACTGTAACCTCCAACTACTGGGTTCAAGCAATTCTCCTGCCTCAGCCTCCCACGTAGCTGGGATTACAAGCACCCACCACCATGCCCAGCTATTTTTTTTTTTTTTTGTATTTTTAGTAGAGACAAACTCCATCTTTGCCATGTTGGCCAGGCTGATCTTGAACCCCTGACCTCAGGTGATCCACCTGCCTTGGCCTCCCAAAGTGCTGGGATGACAGGCATGAGCCACCGCGCCTGGCCTTGACTTGCTAAAATTAAAATTGTGACTTTACAACGAAGAAAACTGAAGGGCACTATTTTAACCCAGTGATCAAAATGAAAAGCCCAACGATGGGACAACTGACATCCTGTGCCTCCCCGTGTGTTAGAGAAAGACACATGATTTTTGTGATGTTCCTGCCAAAGATGCAGAGTCTGAATTTAATCATGAGGCAATTTCTGACAAACCAAAGTTGAGGGATATTCTACAAAATAACTAGTCTTGACTCTTCAAATTACCAAGCTCATGAAAACAAAGAAAGGTGAAAAGGAGAGGGGAGAATATTGTGTATAGAGACAAGTGGTGAAATTTTAATACAACTGTAAAGTAGATAACAGTATTTTATCATTGTACAGTGATTATGTTAAGAAATGCATGCTGAAATATTTGAGAGTAAGAGAGTACTTCTTAAACGGCAGGAAAAAATAGTTAATGATGAAACAAAACTGGTAAAATATGAACAATTAAAATATCTGGGTGAAGAGTGTATTGGAGGAGTTCTTTGTTCCACTCTTGCAATTCTTAATGAGTTTGCAATTATTTCAAAATAAAAGTAAGTAAAATAAATAAAATCTACATGTCTAATAAGACATGGGAGTGACTACATAATTTCCCAAAATCTAACAGGTATATCAGTTAAAGTGTTGCAAAATGCTGCAAATTCTGGGTTGTTTCTCTTATTCTCTCCAGGATCTTTGTCAGTCATGCAGTTTCTACTCTCCTGAGTGCCTCCTGTTCATGCATTTCCCAGCAGCAAGATCTGTGTGTTCAATTTCATCATCTCCTCTCTCAATTTGGTCTAACAAATTGACACGTTCTGTCTGCCACCCTCTAAAGAAATAGTAAAGAAAATGTCACTTTCTGTTTGATAAGCATGAACTGCTTTGCCTGGAGAAGCAATGAATTAATTAAGTTTAAAGATGAATGAGCTACAATTAATCTAGCTTAGTTTATATTGTCAGTATATGGAGAAAAAAGAAAAACCTTCCAGTAGAAAACAAACAAAATGTATCTACTATTAAATCACTCTTATAGGCCGGGCGCGGTGGCTCAAGCCTGTAATCCCAGCACTTTGGGAGGCCGAGACGGGCGGATCACGAGGTCAGGAGATCGAGACCATCCTGGCTAACACGGTGAAACCCCGTCTCTACTAAAAACTACAAAAAAACTAGCCGGGCGAGGTGGCGGGCGCCTGTAGTCCCAGCTACTCGGGAGGCTGAGGCAGGAGAATGGCTGAACCCGGGAGGTGGAGCTTGCAGTGAGCTGAGATCCGGCCACAACACTCCAGCCTGGGTGACTAAGCAAGACTCCGTCTCAAAAAAAAAAAAAAAAAAAAATCACTCTTATATGTATATGTGTATGTATATGTGTATATATATGTGTGTGTATATATATACACACACACAGGCTATTATATATTCTATACAGTATGCACACACACATTTACACACATAAATACATATATAAAATTGAATTCAGAGTATATGTACAAAGTTATTCTGAACATATCTGGTAAAATACATAAAGTATAATTGAAATTTCTCTGTAAAAGGAATGAAGTCTAAATGCATATTTCACATTTATTTTATATGTAGTATCAGAGTGTGTGAGATACACTCCCTCATTTATTCCCACTCTGCTCCTCTGAGGAAAAGAGGAAATGATCCCATTTGACAGATAAGAACACTGGGGTAACATGAGACACAGGTAAAGAGACGGGTCGATTAGACTGAGAAATTAGCCTGCCCAGTTGCCTGTCTATAGTTCCATACTGGATCATGCTGGGATCTGCTAGAATTTCTCCCTTCCCCCACACAGATAGATGTCTACAAACATATATATGTATGTGTAACATTCCATACTGTACATTGTGTTACATGAACATACACACATAAATATATAAACACATATCATTTCACCCAAACTAAGGCAAAAACCAACACCAAGAAAAATATCTCCAGAAACCTTTTTTTTTTTTTTTTTTGAGACGGAGTCTTGCTCTGTCGCCCAGGCTGGAGTGCAGTGGCCGGATCTCAGCTTACTGCAAGCTCCGCCTCCCTGGTTCACGCCACTCTCCTGCTTCAGCCTCCCGAGTAGCTGTGACTACAGCCGCCCGCCACCTCACCCGGCTAGCTTTTTGTACTTTTTTTAGTAGAGACGTAGTTTCACCGTGTTAGCCAGGATGGTCTCGATCTCCTGACCTCGTGATCCACCCGCCTTGGCCTCCTAAAGTGCTGGGATTACAGGCTTGAGCCACCGCGCCCGGCCAGAAACCATTATTTTTAATGTTCTTATCAATGAAAGGAGCTAATGAATTGAACAGAGGAAAGTTGTTATTAGCTAAAATAAATCCTGACTCAGGTTGCTGAGATGATCCTTAAGCCAGAGAGTTCAAATTTCCAGCCTCAGAGACAAAACTTATAGCTAGTGATCTCTGTAAAATCTAGAGTAAATGGCACAGGAAAACTGATGGTATACTGTCATCGGTCTATAATGCCCACAGTTTCATAATTAAAAATCAAACTCTGGTTTCTAAATGTTCAAGAAACTTTCAGTATCTTTTCTCCAATAGTACAAAAATGAAGAAATACTTTGTTCCCACTGATCTCTTGGGCCTCTTTCTGAAAGCAAACCAGTACCAATGAGAGGAACCCAGATAGCATTTCAAAGTACTGCTTACTGCTAAGACCTCTTTACCTTAGAAGCACCTAAGTGCTAACATCTTCCAAAACAAGTTCACCATGACTGTTCAGTGCCAGCCCTGGAGTCTGCACAGAGAAGTGAGTCCTTCAGTGCTACGTGCAACAGTTACAAACCAGTTTGGCATATGTCATACTGTCAAGACAGAAAACAGAGTCTGCAATGAACATGCTTATGGCCCATACTTTCCATTCAAAGAGAAGTGAGTCATTTCTGCTTCAACTGCTTTCCCTACAGGCCTAGAGAAATGGAAGGACTGGGCAGGAGGGGTCAGAGGAAGGATAGAAGAGGCATAGAATTGGAACTAAAACTGTGTAGCCTTAAAGTGCTCTGGTCTGAAAATCTAGAGAAGGCTTCAGCAGGAGAAAGGGGAAGAGGATGTGGTTATCTTCAGTGTGTCATAGGAGGGAAGATGGCTAACAGAAATGAAATGAACACAGAATGTCACCAAAGCAGCATGAAGGTTTCAGATCCCCTGGGATAGGTCTTAGCCAAATAATTCCATTCCTGCACATTAGAGTTTGACATCTAAGGCTTCTCCACTTTTTTTCCAGTCAAGGCCTACACAAATGAGTTAGGGCTTGCTAGATGAGAAGTAAGCAGGAATAATACAAGAACCAAGACAGGCCACAAGCAGGACATGAACACATCAAAAGGCTTCTGAAAAGACAGATCTACCTAGCCTGTGACCAGGTCAACTCCCTCATTAAGTTTAGCCCCTTTAAAAAATATACCTTGTTTATGGTGCCTTTGGCTTCTCCCTTTTCCTTCTAATTAAAAGCAATTTTTGTTAACTTCTTACTATAAAAGCAATGCTTTAGAAAAATTAGAAAACACACATTTTTTTTCAAAGTCAGATGCTTACCATAAAGATAAACATCATTAATAAAAATAACTCCCTACATGTATTGACCAATTATCATATGCCAGGCACTCTAAGTAAAATACTACTAAGTATTTTACATATATTATCTTATTCAATCCTCACAGTAAATCTTATTTTTAAAAAGGTGGGAAATTCATTTTACAGATGTTTAACACCAAATGTTATGCTGAAACACTAGTTTATTTTGCTCAGCAAATATATGCTTGTTTGTTTATATACTTAAACATTTATTTAGGGATGAAATGATTTTTGTCTTAAAATTTGAAGTCTTCCCACTCAGAAGCATGGACTATTTCCCAATTTATTCAGAGTCTTTATGTCCCACACTAAAAGACTACAATGTTCTTCATACAACTTCTGTCCATATCTTGCTGAGTTATTCTTAGAACTATATTTGTGATGCAATTATGACTGGTATTCTTTTTCTCCCAATCATATTATTGCTTGTATATTTATTCTGAATTTCCTGTAATTTTGAGAGTAATCTGTTACATTTTAGAAGAAAACCAAAAAAGATTTTCTTATAAGGATTAAAAGTTGAGGGTAGAGGGAGGAACAATTAGAAGTGAATTTGAATTGGTTTCCTTGCAAGAGACAGAAATAAACACAGAGTGCAGTAAACATCAATCAGCACCTACTTATTAACTCAGTCTGGCATTGAATTAGGCTAGAGAGGGTTATGAAAGAATTTTATAACCACTGACCTTGACCTGAAAGAGTTTTACAAAATGGTTGGGAGGCTGGAAGCCAATGTATGAAAATCTGTTAGCATTTACGGAGTTAGTAAATGCTAAATCATGCAGTATGACTTTATCTGTGTTAGGTGTTAAGAAATAAGTGTCTAGAGAACGGAAGTGGTGGGAAAATATCCCACCAAAACAAACGAGCTTACATATCATTGAGTCAGTGGACAATTTGCAGATAAGAAGCCAATATAAACACAGATGTTTTAATATGAAACCAGAATGATATCTTTATGCTGAGCCCCAATATCTACTAAATTCTAATACTGTAATTTCTCAAATAGTGAAAACAACCAACAATCCTGAAAAGTCTTGGGCAGAGGGAGGAAAAGGGACAACACACCTATGAAATGGCTCCTCAAAGTTTCAATAGCACGTGTTTCTAAGATATGGGAAAGCCAAAAACGCATGGGCAGCCTTCTTCCTTTAGAAGCATTCAATAGTTCTAGATACAAATCTCCTTTCTTTGGTTAAGAACTTATTGTAGCTTCACCTTTCCTTAGAAATGAAAATTGTAATTGTTGAGTAAACAACTTATAAAACTATTTTCACTGACACTTATTAAGTATCTTTGCTGCCTGCATTGAATTTCTATTTAGTCACTTCCCTCAACATGTAGATCAAACTGATCCTTGAAGAACATGGGGGAAAGACTGTAAAACATTCCATCTCCACTGAGGAGGAAAATATCCTAGTCACGTGAGCTGTATAGCATAATGTTTGTTTTCCATGTTGATCTGCAAAAGAGAAAGATGACAGAAAGAGCGCCGGGCGAGGTGGCTCATGCCTGTAATCCCAGCACTTCGGGAGGCTGAGGTGGGTGGATCACCTGAAGTCAGGAGTTTGAGACAAGCCTGACCAACATGATGAAACACTGTCTCTACTAAAAATACAAAATTAGCCAGGAGTGGTGGCACATGCCTGTAATCCCAGCTACTCCAGAGGCCGAGGTAGGAGAGAATCGCTTGAACCTGGGAAGCAGAGGTTGCAGTGAGTCAAGATCGTGCCACTACACTCCAGCCTGGGCAACATCAGCAAAACTCTGTTTCAATAAATAAAAACAGAGAAAGACGACAGAAAGCAGAATCAGAGGAAATGTATCACTGTTGAACATCTCCTACATGCCTTGCACTGAGCTCAACACTTTGCAGGGTCTCCCTTACAGTGACCTTCTGTGATAGGTATATTACCCTTATTTTATAACTTGTAAACTGAGGCCTAGGGGTATCTACACAGGCCTGGGAACTGAAAGCTACAGTTCCAACACCACCAGCTTTGCTGCTTGCTAGCTGTGTGATCTTGAGTGAGTTATTTAATCATGCTGCAGCTCGGTTTCCTCATCAATCAAATGGTGGGAGTCTTTGAGGATTGCGCTGAGGATGATATAAATAAAGCACTTAGCACAGTGCTTGGCATGTAGCAAGAATCCAACAGATGGCACCCCTCACTATTATGGCCTGCACTGATTCTTCAGTCTGCGTCCACACCCACTCTGGGTCATCCTACCACCTGCCCTGCCCTGCTGTATGACCTGAGGCTTCCTCCTAAAGAGGCATTGCCAGAGCTTCCTCATAGGCAGGCTTTTGGGTTCCCAGCCATTGGGAAGCACTAACAACAAGGGATCAGAGCTCAGGAGGAGAGGAGCTGAGGTATTTCTTTCCCACTCCCTTCTTCCTCTGAGGTATGTTTTCTCATAGTGACTGTCCCTCCGTGTCTCCAGCTTCCAACAGGAGATCCCTCTCTCACAGCTCCTCTTCCCACTGGTTTCCTATAGTGCTAATTCCTCTCCTTGCACCTGCAGGACTAAGGATGATAATAACTGCCCACTGTAACTAGTCTCGGGTGTCCAACACTCCCTGGTAATTGCGATGCCTGCTCCCATGTTTGTAAGCAGTGCTTTCATCAAAATCTCTTGGACTATCTGAGTTGGAGTCTGCTTCTTGCCTAACCCTGGCTGATATCCAAACTCAAAAATCATATACTTGTAAATGAAGGACGCAGCCACTACTATGCTCTATAGCCAATGCTTTACAAATCACTTATTTGCCAATAATAATTTAAACTGTACTGGTAGTATACAACCAAGTATTATTAAATAACCATTCTTCAAAGGGAATAGAACATTGTTAAAATATAGCTGGCAATTGCTGAGAAATGCATTTGGTGATTTATTCGGATGATATTTAAAATGTTCAATATCTCATTCCAAAGGCTGTACCCCAATTACACAGATTGCAAACCCTGCAAGTAGCACCAACTACAATCCCACTTTCTTTCTGAGAAATGTCAACCTAACTTTATCCTGAGAAAATAGAAGACCAAAACTCTTCACAGAATCTTAGAGAAAGTCTCCCAAAGTATAGCCAGCACAGTTTTTCTCAGTCCTTCTGAAACTGTTAATCACAAACTACACTCCCTAAAATAATCATTGTCAAAATACTGCCAGAGCCATTCTGCAAACCATCATTTTTAGCCATGTTCAGTTAGGTCTTGACAGAAGCCACTTTAGCAGGTCTCATTTTTTTCCCTCACAATTCCAAGTATAATGACTAATCAATCCACAGGGCATGAATAAGCATGTAATTACTCAGTTAAAGGGTAATTATATGGGCATTTATTTGTACCCTCCAAGCTCAAGGGATATTGGATGCATTATCCAAAGGGGGCATACTATATGTTTTCAAAGAGTCAAATTTCTGTTTGCTTCAGTGTTTCCTTTTTGCTGTTCCTGTGACTCTTCTTTTTAACAGCTTTGTTTCAGTACACAGTTTTGCTGTGTGAAGCTCAGGCACCTGAGATGAAACATTGAGAATAATGAGCCACAGTGTTTCACATGACTGTGTAATCAGTTTGATGGTATGAAGCAATCTTATAAGTGACCCTCACATTACTAGTGAATACACTGCAAATTTCCCATTTGGGGATGGAACAATAAAGCAGTGGTCATGACAATTGCAGGTCATCAAGAAACTTCAAGTTGGCAAAGCAGGCACAGAGTATGGGCACTGAGAGCCTGGCAGCTTGCCACTTTCAATAATTATATTCTACCAGTCTTCACTTCCAGCTGCAATGTAAGTTGGATACAGAACTTTTACCCATTTCCTGCCCTGAATCCTGCACCACACAGCCACACAGCTGTAGAGTTTTGGCCCAGATGCTGGGGCATTCCACTATAGATTAAGTGATGGCTTATAATAGCTTTTCCTATGAGAGAGAAGGTGCCCTAAGAATTTTAAGTCATGTGGGCCCATGCAGAAAAAGGCAGCCTCAGCCACACTTCCTTGTCATTTGGGCTTCTTTGTAAGCACATTCTATTGATCTAAGCCTATTTAGCCTTTGTGTCAGGGTGTCTCTGTATTTACATTCACCTTTGCAGTCTTTAACCCCTATTTAGCTCTCTGGTTCTTACCTAGCACATGGTAGACAGAAAATAAATATTTGATAAATGAGTGAGTAAATAAACAAATAAATGGATTAGAAGATGAATGAATGAATGAGTTCCCCAAATGTCCCAAAACATAGTTAATTTTCCCATCTAATTAATAGCTACCCTCATTGCTCCAAAGCAAATGTTATGGGCATCCTGCACCCATCAAACCCTCCCTGGTTTACACACATCCTGAGAACTCAGTCTGTGGCTCCATTTGGCACCCCTGCTGCCTCAACCAGAGCAACGAGCTTGGGCCCGGCCTTGCCCCTACCCCAGCTGCTACATCAGTTTTCTATGAATTCATTTAAAAAGACACACCATAGGACTTCATCCCTGCCCTCACAGAGCATCCCTTCTTTTCTATCTTTGCATTGCCCAAGCCAGGCCCACTGCAATCAGCCACTGCAGAAACAGCTATAACTGGCATGCAGTAATTGCTCAATAAATGTGCGCTACCATCAGTATGAACAATTTAACGAACAACGTACCCTCATCTGAGTGCTGTATGAGAAACTTAAGATGCCCCTGTCAACTTTTACACATGTGTTTTTCACAGAAATTATTTGAATTTGGAAAGATTAGTAGATAAAGTTAAGCAATGATTCCAAGTCAAAACACAAGGAAGAAAACACGAAGAACAAATTTGGTATGGAGATGTCAAGAAAATCATGGAATTGTCTCCATTTGGAAGGAAAGTATAGAGCATGGAGTTCAGCCCTCTTCCTTTCTAATGATAAAGAAATTCAGGCCCACAGAGGGAAAGCTCCTAAGCTCCCAAGCAAAAGCCACAGAGCTAGTTACCAGCAGAGTCCAGGCCATGCATTTGGCTTCTGATTCCCCAGACTGGCAAAGAAAGTTGGCAGAGGAAGAACAGATGACCAAGACCAAAGTGAAATTAGATTGAATCACATCATGGCAAAAGGGGGAATGAGAGAATGTAACGAGGCTTCTCACACTGATGTTCCCCTCCTGACAGTTCTTTCTGCAAAGCAGTCCCTTCTCTGACGAGGATGTGTGTCCAGCAGCTCAGGATTTGTCGAAGTGCACATGATATCTATCTGTTATGGGCTGAATTATATCTCTTCGACATCTGTATTTTGTAGTCCCAACCCCCTGTACCTCAGAATGTAACCAAATTTGGAGATAAGGGCTTTAAAACAATGTTAAGTTAAAATGAGATCATGAGGATGAGGTTCTAATCCAGTGTTGCTGGTGACCTTATAAGAGGAGGAAGACAGCAGGGGTGTGCATGTGCAGTGGGGTGACCTTGTGAAGAGGCAGCCAGACGATGGCCATCTGCAAGCCAAGGAGAGAACCCTCAACAAAACCAACCCCTCTGGCACCTTGGTCTTGGACTGCCAGCCTCCATTACTGTGAGAAAATAAATCATCACTGTCTAAGCCACCCAGCCTGTGGTACTTTGTTTATGGCAGCCCTAGCTGACTAATTCGTCTTCAGATACTCCACTTCACAAGGCTCCAATACTACAGAACTATGGAGATGAGGAAGGGGACACTCGAAGCAAAAACATGGGCCCAGGACCATATTGGAATCAAAATTCTTCCTCCAGCTCAGCACTGCTGCTCCCTCCTATGGGCTGTGTGACTAAGTAGAAGTCCTTTTCCCTCCCTTGGTCCTGGTGTCCTCCTCTGTGGAATGGGGGGATGCTGTGGACAGAATTCGCCTTGACTACCTCATAGGCTTGTTTTGAGAACCGAATGAAATGATACTGCTAAGAAAGTACTACCAAACTGTAAAGTTTGGGTAATTCTTATCGTCATTGTCATGTGCAGAAGTGCAGCTACAATTCTGAGGGCTCAGTTCCAGAATATTTTAGAAAAAGTAATGAGATTCTCTAATTTTGTACAAGATGGCATAGACTCTTTTCCCTGCTAAGTATGACCCAAAACCCTGGATATAACACAACCAACGATCATAAGCAGATTCTGAAAGGCGAAAGAAGAACACAGACTAGCTGGGGACTTCAAATGTCAAGGAGCAGCACAGCAACCCAGTATCTCCCAACCACCAATCCAGAGGCAGAAGATGTCCCAGGTAGGTGCTGCTTCCCCTGTGGGAGGCACCAGGAAAGACTGAGCAGAAGCACAGCCAGCACCAGGCAGCCAGAGGAAGCACTCTCTGCCCCCATGAGCCTGGCATCTTCTGCCTCCAAATTTGGTGGTGCCAGGCCAACCCACAGAAGCACCTTTCACCCTCACAGGCAGTGCAAGCAGGAACTGAGTGACAGCCTCACCAGCACTGTGCAGCCCAAGCCAAAGAAAATAGTTTCTGCTCCTGCAGGCTTAGCATCTCTCATCCTCTACCCAGTGGTACCAGATATAAAGAAGAACCAAATGGAAATTATGAAACTTGAAACTTCAATAACTAAAATAAATAAAAAATTCACTAGAAGGGCTCAATAGACAAATATATATGACAGAGGGAAAAAAAGAATAAGTGAACTTGAAGACAGAGCAATAGAAAGAGACATCTGTGGGACAGAAACAAAAGACCCAACAGTCATATCATTGGAATCTTAGATGGAGAAAAGGAAGAATAGAGCTGAAAAAATTCCCATATTTGCTAAAAAACAAACCTGCAGATTTAAGAAGTTATGAAAATACCAAGTAAGATAAACCCAAAGAAAGCCACACTAAAACACATCATAAGTAAACTTCTGAAAGCTGAAGACAAAAATAAGTAATGGAATTCATCTGGGAAAAAGTCAAAGTTTGATGTTATTTCGCACTGAGAAGACTCTGCATAACAACAGCTCTGATGAGCTGATATACAAATGGATAGAATTATAACACAATATAATGTTTACAATGTGTTAGATACTTACAAGCCCTTTGACAAATATTAACATTAAATTCTAAAAAAATTCCTATGAAGCAGTAATTATTATTCTTATTTTACAGTTGGACAGAGACCCAGAAAGGCTAGATAACAAACTGAGACCCAGAAAGGCTAAATAACTTGCCCAAGGTCACACAGCTAGTAAGTGACAGAGCCCAGAATTCAAACTCACTCTGGTTACAGAGTCTACACTCTTCACTATGATGCCTGGAAATGGTCTAGTATAGTAGTACAGAATCATACACATATAGTTTAGTAGTATAGAATCAACACCCAAAATTGACAAGGTCCTTGTAAACTAGATAAAGAGACAAAGAATAATCCAGGATTTGGTTCCAAATGTTTTTGTTTATGTTTGTTTTATTAAGATTTTCTTTAAAATGTATTAGAGCAGGACAGTATGGCCTATGTAGGCTTGGATATTAGTAACTCTCATTGTTGAGAATTAAGCTTATACTAAAGTTGTACTTGGTGGGGGGCAATGTTTTTTTCTGCCAGAATCATACAGTAAAAGACATCTGTGATTGTTTTTTAAAGTTGCAGTTAAGCAGTTAGTCTCCTTGGCTTACGACTTTTATTAAATATCAATGCTGATGTCATTTTCTTCACAGACCAACATCCTAAATGATTTTTATCAAGACAGATAAACTCTTAAATACAGAAAGCAGGTCTTTTCATTATTCTATTGATTAAAAGCAAAATACAAAAAAATGAGCTACACGATATAGGCACACAATAAAAATCTTTGTCAAATTTTAACATGGCATAGGTTTCAAAATAAAATGATCCCTTTTAGAACTGGCAGGTCAATATTACCTTTTTGTTCTAATATGGGACCATTTGCAGAAATGTGGTTTCCTGTGAACTAAGAGAAAGCTGAAGTGTTTTGAGACACTAAACTGTACTAACAACACCCACTGAAATGATGGCACTGTCTTTGAATGACGTTTACTCTGAGACTGGAGGGGACCACTGGGACATACTGGTACAGCCTGAGTGTTGAACGCATAGAACCTCAATGGGTAAAAGGGAGGGAGGGAGGAAGGGCTAGCCAAGCCTCTGGCCTTATGTCCCTTAAGTCTCTTCACCTCACTCCTAGGGTTCTTGAATAAAATGTAAAACTAAGGCCTTAAAAAACCTGCAGTGTGGGAATTGACTGCAAATGGAAATCAGAGAACTTTGGGGAATGATGGAAATTTTCGAAAACTGCTGTGGTGATGGTTGTACAACTCTGTAAATTAATTTTAAAAATACAGAAGTATACAGTTCTCACAGATTAATTTTATAATGTGTACAGTAAAGCTCAATAAAACTATTTGGAAAAATATCCTGCAGGTTCTCCCCATTGCCTTCTGAACAAAGGCCGAGTTCGTGAAAGCATACAAAATCCTTTATGATATAGTCGTTGCTTATCTCACTTCTTGTCTTTCTTTGCCACCTGTGTTCCCCCAGCCCTCTGACCCACCACTCCACCTATATTCTATTTACTGAACAACCAGCAGTTTTCAGAAAATCTAAAGTGGTTGCATACTACAGCCCTATGCCTCTCACCCTGCCCTCTTTGCCTTCTGCCTAGAAGTCTTCCTCCCCACAGCTTCCTGACCACACCAAATGGGGGATCAAGACACAGCTCAACCTGTCTACTATATTCTAGGATGCTTTTCTGACTTTCTGGGTAGAATTGGCTATTTCTTCTTCTGTCCCTCCAGAGCACTCAGTCATTCAATGTCTATAAATACTTTTTCCCTAAAGGTGACAAAAGTATCTGCAATTCTATCAGAATGTCCATGTAGCACCAATCCCTTCCTCTCAGACCTATACAGATAATAAGCAAGAGTATATTGAGACTAACAAGAAGGTGACACACCAAGGGAGGGAGTAACACTGAGGGAGTCTCTCCCATGGACAATACCAGCAGCTTTATAACCAGTCTCCCTACAGTAGTCAGAGTGAACCCCTTTAAAACATATATCTACATATATATATATACATATATATATATACATCTTTGTCAAATTTTAACATGGCACAGGTTTCAGGTTTCAAAATGAAATTATCCCTTTTAGAACTGGCAGGTCAATAATACCTTTGAATGATGTTTACTCTGAGACTGGAGGGGGCCACTGGGACATACTGGTACAGACTGAGTGTTGAACACTCATTCATATATATATACACACACATACATATATACACATATATATACACACGCATATATACAGATCTATATATATGAAAGAGTATAAGTTTTAGTCAGAGAGACTTGAATTTGAAGCCTGCTCAACCACTTACTAGTCATATGACTATACAAGTTGCCTTGCCAGTGAGCACATAATTTCCTCATCTGTAAAGTGGAGGTATAACTACCTTACAGACTCTGGCAAAGAATCTTCAAGATTAGTCATGTAAAGTTGTGCCACTTAGATACATTTCACTTTCACTTCTTTCCTTACTTAGGCTGTTGGTTTGATAATTAATGTTACTGAACCCCAGACAGGCTAAGAACCACATCACTGATTTACACTCTCCTCCACATTTAACCAAAAAGTGACCAACCAAAAAGCACAACTCAGGTTGATGTGCATTCAGTCTATCCCATGGCATCTCTGTCTCTTTTCAAATCACAATAGTGATGTTCCAATAAATGATGTTCATTTTCAGGCCATCACCCATCAAGAAAATACTAAACTCTGCTTAGAACACTGTTTAAGAAGGTTGGAAAATACATATCAACTATAGACAGGTTTCTTAGAAGGAAAATCAACATGTTAGTACATAACGAATTAACATACAATCTGAGTAATTAAATAATATATAATGCCACGCTTCCATAATAGATGAAGAATTATGGAATCTTTGTTTGCAATCCAATGTGGGTAAGAAGAAATTTATTCATTCAACAACTATTCAAACATTTGTTGAACAAATGATGTATGATAGGATAAAAGAACCAGTCTAGAAGAGGTAACTTGTGATCTTCAGGTGAAATATATGCTACAAAGCATAAGAGGAATGCTATTGTGTTCTTAATTTCTGAAAATTAACAAAATACTCAGGGTCAGGGATAATTAAATTCATAATAAGTATGTGAAAGAATGACTAGTTCCGGCCGGGCGTGGTGGCTCAAGCCTGTAATCCCAGCACTTTGGGAGGCCGAGACAGGCGGATCACGAGGTCAGGAGATCGAGACCATTCCGGCTAACACGGTGAAACCCCGTCTCTACCAAAAAATACAAAAAAAACACTAGCAGGGCGAGGTGGCGGGTGCCTGTAGTCCCAGCTACTCGGGAGGCTGAGGCAGGAGAATGGCGTAAACCCAGGAAGCGGAGCTTGCAGTGAGCTGAGATCCGGCCACTGCACTCCAGCCTGAGTGACAGAGTGAGACTCCGTCTCAAAAAAAAAAAAAAAAAAAAGAAAGAAAGAAAGAACGACTAGTTCCAAAATAATCTAAGATGAACATCTCTTAGCTGATATATGTATTCTATTAAATAGGTGACATGAGTTAAGTCATCATTAACAGGTAATTTTTCCTCTTGCCATATCAAAACTATCAACAAACATTGGAAAGCCTACCTCCAAAATGCATGCTGAATCTGTGCAGCCCACTGCCAACACTCTGGTCTATACCATTAGTAGTCTCTCATATGGACAATTCCAGCAGCTTTATACCCAGTCTCCCCACAGCAATCCAAGTGAACCCTTTAAAACATATATCAAATTATATCATGTGCCAAATCAACATGTTTCAAAGGTTTCCCATTGTACTTAGAATAAAAAGCAAATGCCATGGAGCCCATGACGCTTACATCCTGGCCCTTGTCTGCCCCTTTATCCACATCATCTGCCACTGATGCATTCATATGCTCCAGCCAGTGGTTCTCAAAGGGTGGTCCCAGGACTAGAAGCATCATTACCTAGGACCTTTTTAGAAATGCAGATTTTTAGCACCCATCCCAGACCTACTGAATCAGAGACTCTGGATTTGAGGCCGAACAAGTTGTGTTTTAACAAGACTTTCAATGATTCTAAAACACAAAATTTAAGAATTACTACTCAAGATATCTACTATAGTTTAAATCTGTCTCACAAATTTCTATGTTGGAACAATCCCTGAATTCATATGTTGATGGCATTTGGAGGTGGGGCCTTTGGGAGGTAATTAGGATTGGGTAAAGTCATTAGGGTGGAGTCCCCATGAAGGGACTAAGAAGAGGAAGAGAGACCTGAGCTGACATGCCCTCTCAGCATTTGACGCCCTCCAACGTATGATGATGCAGCAAGAAGTCCCTCACCAGATGCCAGTGGCATAGTCTTGGACTTCCCAACCTCCAGAATCGTGAGCTAAATAAACTTATTTTCTTTATAGATTACCCATTCTGTGTAATTCTGTTATAGCAATAGAAAATAGACTAAGACAATACATTAGGCTTCTTTATATGGCTAGAAAATACCAAGCTCTTTTCCATCTCAGCACCTTTGAATTTACTATAGTTCTGCCTAGAATGTATCCCTCACCTCCACCCCATGTCACCACCTTGATTGCCCCTTCTCCATCAACTATGTAAAAACTCTACCTGACCCAAATAACTCTGTATCATACTACACTATTCACTACCATCACAACACTTAGTACAACCTGATTTTATTTACTTGTGTGTTGATTTTGTCTATACATGAAAACATGTGCTCCTTCAGAGTAAGAATCTTATCTTTATCAATCAACCAGTGAGTTGCAAACAATAGTTGCTCAACAACTATTAAAGAAATTAATGAATAAGCCCAGTATAAATCCATTTAACATAAGGTTAGAATAACAAAGTTAGAATAGTGAAAAAGCCACTATTGACTTATAATAACACATATCCAAATTGCCTGCTTACTATGGGCCAGTCCTTGGGCTAAATCTTTTCTTGTGTTTTCCCCTTTAAATTCTCCCTAGAGCTCAATGAGGTAGAACTATTATTATCCTCACTTTAAGACGAAAATGCTGAGATATAAATAAGTGAAATAAATTACTCGAGGCTACCAAGCTGATCATTTGCAGAGCCAGGGTTCAAATCCAGGCTGTCCAACTCCAAAGTTCACACACTGCACCCCCACCCACTACTACCTCTTCTGAAAAAGGTATCTGACCAGATATTTTCAACATAGATTTCAGCAGACTACAGGGATACCCTGTTGAGGAAGTAGTCTTTCCAATTCAGATCTCCTATATATAAAACCTGGGCAAAGGGTACTCAATTCTGTCAATCGAGCCTCACAAAATTATAATGTTAACTGATGGGTATTTAGAGAATGTACATTTTAGAAGACTCTTAAATTGAGTACAGATGTTTAGATAATAGTGTCAAATTAGAAAGCATTAAACAGACATTAAGGCAGACTAAATTGGTCTTTTCAAAAAGCTGGGTCAGGATGGGAGAAATGTGTGCTTGCTAAGTAGGCCAGGTTACTCAGAGGTGGGTCTTCTAACTCAGAAATCAGTGAGGGGAGCCCAGCTTTGCCAAAGGATGAGACAGAGTAAGAAGCCTAAACCTGAAGCTGAAGGATTGACCTACAGGTTTTCAGGTGGAGCGGAAGGAAGCAGATTATCTTGCCAAAACCTTCACAGCAACTTGTAGATGCGGCACTGGAACCCAGGACTCTGGCCTGTTTTTTAACCATTAATCTGATGCCAGGGATGTTGAAACTGTCTTGGAACTCCACTTTTCAACAGAAATTTCTGGAAGAGATTAATGAGATCCTCTGCCTTAAGAGAGGACCAGGACATGTTCATATCATCCGTCTATGGGCTCCTAGAGAGAGTGGGGAGCCAATGGTCTCAGATTTTTGGAACCATTTTATTTTCATTTCATAGTTTCATCACATTCAGAAAGGTTTGGTATATTTCCTCATCATAAAAATCTCACTCTCAAAATTCCTCTTAAAATATATATGTTGGTCTCCAAATGATGCCACACTTGCTTATATGACTAGATGAAAAACACTCAGGTAAAGGCATTTTACCGTATGCAGCAAAATACACATACCATTCACTTTCACAACTCGAGCATTCACGGCTGATATCATTAATAAAACACAGCCTTAGAATCCCTCTTAATCCATCAATCAGAATCACCACTCAACATTATGTGCCTCCCATATCGTGGGTAATTGTATGGAAATAAAGAAGTATATGAGGCAGTACAGATTGACAATTAAGAGTTTCACCCTGGAGATACACAGACACAAGTTCATATCTTGGCGTTGTTACTTACCAACCATGAGTATTGAACCCGTTATCCATGCCATGGTTTCTATCTCTAAAATGGAATAAAAATCATCCCTAACTCATTATACGGAGGTTATAAGAATTAAATAATTCCAGTAAATACAGTCATTATTTTACTAAAATGTGCTACGTACTACTCTAGGTGTTTTTCACATGTTAATTCATCTCACACTCAAACAATCTTACAAGATAGAAAATATCATTATGACCCTTTTGAGGAAACAGCCACAGGGAGGGGTAAGGGAACCTGCCCAAGGTCACACAGCCGGTACGTGCCAGAGCCAGGATTCAAACCCATGCAGTCTGGCTCCAGAACCCACATATGTAAGCACTATACTATTAAGAAGACAACAATTCCCATACTTATTAGCTTCATGAAAGTAAAAACATTTGCAGGTTTTGCTTTGAACGATCCAAGTGAAAGGAACTAGACAAATACAAAGAATTACGCACTTTTCTTATCTTAAGCACCAGCCAAGGAAACAAAGAAGGAGCAGAATTCACTGTATCCAAGTACTGTGTGGTTATTTTGATACAGATCAACAAGTACAGCAGATGCTAGTATCCATCTTCCTGACAGGTGACAGGTAGTACCAACACTCTTCAGATCATAAGACCTCAAAATACTCATTTTATCCTGACAGTAGGGGTGAGAAATAACATGTAAATCATCATGGGGAGATGGAGGCCTAAGTAAATATTCCAGGAAAAGGGCTCCTTTAGCATAAAGTAGCCGTTTTCACACTTGCGCAGACTCCAGAAAGGAGGTGTCCCATGGCTGTCAGCGCTGGTGTGCTCTGCAGATGACAGGTCTTCCAGCCAAACAGTTGGCTGGCTTTTTTCTAGCAATTCAATCGAGCATTCTGCTAGTACATACCCCAGCACAAAGTGGGCCAGGTTCACTTTATTACAAGGTTACAGGCAAGCCATAGATAAAAAGTGAGTCCTTAAGTATCAGGGATTAATAATTCATGAAGTAATTATTTTTAGAATAATATCTAATTTCAGGAAATATGGAAGTTAAAGCTTTATCCTGTGCAGAATGATTTAAATTCTAGCTTAATTTCCATGTACTAACATAATTGTGGTGACTAATTTTGATAAAAGTACTTTGGATTTGCCTAACACCTCGGAGTGTTGAATTCCAAGGGCTTCCTTCAGTAAATCCTGAGTCACAAGATTGCTATTTCTTCCACAATTCATGAGACTTTTTGGTTAATATTCTAGGAAATGATCACAAGCAGATTTTCACTCTCCTGATCAAAGACATAGTTCCACCTGTGACCAACTTGCTTCCTGACTATGTCAGTTTCCTGTTGGTGCCTTAACAAATACCACACCTTAGTGGCTTAAAACAACACAAATTTCTTCTCTTACAGTTCTGGAGGTCAGAAGTCTAAAATGGGTCTCATAGGGCTACAATCAAGATGTCTACAGGGCAGCATTCCTTCTGGAGGCTCTAGGAGAGAATCAGTTTCCTTGCCTTTTCAATCTTCTGGAGATCACCCACCTTCCTGTGCTTGTGGTCCCTTCTTCCATCCTCAAGCCAGTCAGTAGCACATCTTCAAATCTCTCTTGGTCTCTGACTCTCCTGCCTCCCACTTAAAAGCAGCGCTGCAATGATGGTGGCCCCACTGGATGATCCGGGATGACCTTCCCATCTCAAGACCCTTAACTCAATCACACAGGCAAAGTCCCTTCTACCACATCAGGCAGCATTTATAGGTTTCAGGGATTAGGATGTGGACGCCTGTGGAGAGCCATTATTCTACTTACCATATTGACTCTTAAGGTCTTGACTCTTAAAGTCTTTTCTCCTAATCTATAAACTCATCAAGAATATTTAAGTTATTCTTTTAACTACACACTACCTTGTTAACATCTAGTAACTCAATCTTATAATAATAAGTTATGTCAGGCTATAGTCAGGAATATTACCATAATAATATTACCTATATAAATCTGGGGATGGGAAGCATAGAAAAGAATTTTTAAATCTCAAGTTTTGCTTTTGTGTATTTATATACCTACTAATTTATAGAGTTTGAAATTTTATAAAATTTGAGGTTTGATAAAGTTATAAATAAAGTCTGATGATATGTATCACTTATCTTCACTTAACATATCACTTCATATATTTTAATTATTAAAACGTGTGCTAAAGAAATTTCAAACCTAATTAATCTCCTTTCTACTGAAATGTTTCAATAGATCCATGAGCCTAAACAAATCTCCCTGGATTTTGATCAATAATATTTTTACTCTTTAAGAATAAAGGATTTATGAACTATGATCTACAGTTTATCCCACTATTTCAAATGACAAAACTTATCACTGCTTTGGCTTTAAAAGTATGTCTTCCCACTTTTAAAGCACTTTTTCTAGACAGCCATACCTACTTTCTTCACTTAAGTAGTTGACACTTATATAACACTACACACATATAGCTGTATGTGTCAATACACATGAAAGAGGAGATAACAGAGAAAGTGTTAATCTGCCTGTATATCTTTGTATATTATCAAAGCAATTTAGAAAGTTTATAACTGAAAGTTAAATATGAGAAAGAAAGAAGACAGTTTCATATCTTACAGATGAAGTTAAATAGAACATTTTCTGAGTATGGTTTACATGTGAGACCTTGTTCTAGGTGCTGTATGCCAACAGTATTCCCAAATACATAGTTTTTCATTGACTTCAAAAGTGGCTGTTATGCTGCCTTAGATAACCCCCCTTCTAATTTGCATGACGCAATTCACTGCTATCTGCATGACATTCCACTTTAAGTGCACAGTAGAGCACTGTACTTTCCATCTGCAAATATCTAGAGTCATGTGGGGGTTAAATGTCTCCTCCAAGGAGCCAACAGCAACCCAGGAATCGTTCTCAACTGCACCCCGAGGTCTAGGGCCGAGGTTCCCTAGACAGGTAGCATTGCCACTGATGTCACACCAAGGGTCCTGTGTTTCAGATATTTCTCTCTCTCAACAAGCACAACAGAATGAACTCAAAAGAATGAAAAATAGTTCCATGTGATGTTCATCCAATTGTTTTGTTCTGGAAGTAGCAACTGTTAAGTTACAAACCATGAATTTAATGACAAACTCCTGTGCTCAGGTAGGCATGATAGTAAACTCTCAATAGCCTATAAAAAGGAAGATGAAAGGATAAAGGTAAATCCAGTTTACAGAAGAATCAATACTGTCATTAACAACACTAATAGGAAAGGTTCTATGATTTTTCTAAATTTCCTCTTTTTATTTTTTTTAGCATAAAAGCAGAAGTTAATAGGTCCCTCTAAATTTGGAAAAATCTGAGTGACAAGCCAAAACCAATAGGTTTTGAAAGGGGCCTGTGAATAAAATGCAAAAATTGCTTAGTTGGAGTCAAGAACCAACTCACTTTAACAATTGTAGAATCTAGACGGCAAGTGTAGGTGTTCATTATACTAATCTTTTACCTTGCCTGCATGTTTGAAAAAAAAAAAAAAAACAAAATCAAAATTTGGAAATAAAAAAGTAAAATAGAAAAAGAAACAATTCATAAGATATTGTTGAACCCCATGGGGTTTGAGAAATTTGTATAAACTTGAGGCATATTCAGGCTGACCAGTTGGTTCCTCTCTCCATATACAGCCCCACTCCCAAAAAATTATATAAAAGCTACTATCTGAGAAAATGGGAATCCACATTGCTTCATAACTCTTCTGAATGAACAAAATGCAACTGGTACAGACCTAAAATCACTAGAGAAATTTCATTTTGCAGATCATGTCATACTGACATGTACTAGAAGAGCAATTAAAATATTCTAAACCCATCCCCCTCTCCATGTAACTATCTTTGTCATACTCTCTTGAAGTCAGAGTACAAATTGCTCCAGTGCTAAGTGATGACAGAAACATCTCCCAATTACTCCTAGGTACACAGACTCAAGATGGGAACAATGAAGTTCTAATGCCTATACACTCCTTAGTGAACTCAAATTTCCTAAGACAATGAATGATCAAAACACAGTCTTATGAAAGCTTCTACATAAAAGACAGGAAATAAGACCCAAATCAGGATGGTGGGGGAAGCCCAGGAGGAGGGAGATACATTTCCAGCCCTCATTTAAGATCAATTTATGGATGACTCCTAACACACCATAGAAAATCTGACACAAAAGCAAATGCACTGAACGATGCATGCCATTCACTGCCACAACTGAGAACTCCAAACATTTCGTTATTATTAGAAGGTGAAATAAATATTCCCACAAAAGTCAAATGAGAATCAAAAGCACCATGTTCGCACTGCAGGCTGGGTGACAGAGCAAGACCCTACCTCTAAAAAAAAAAAAAAAAATTAAAAAAATAAAAGCACCATGGTTTACAGGGAAAGATACTGCTGCGGCTGCACAGACCTTTAGTGTCTCAAAGCATTGTGCAAATACCTGTGTATTTCTTTCAAGCAACATGAGCATTAACTTGCAAATTTTAAAACCCTCTGATTTATCATTCCACCACTTCACTTATTTGTAAAACCAACTTTAAAAGTATTAAGAATTTCAAGATGGCAACATGAGAGCATCAGATCACGTACAGGGGCTCTTCTGAGCTCAGGCTGTTGAATCCAGGCCTGATGAACCGGCAGAGTGAAGGAGAGATGTGGGGTGGAGTAGGTCAAAGATGCTGCAGGCTGCCCAAATGGAGGCATGTGGGAGGAGAAAGGGAGCAAAGGGGCTGGAAAATAAAGGGGTGGGAGGCACATTCAAAAGAGGAGGAGGAGGAAGAATACCTAAAGGCAGTATGATAGAGGTGGAGAGGAAAGGGCTAGATCAGGAGTCCCCAACCCCCAGGCCACAGACTGGTAGCAGTCAATGGCCTGTTAGGAACCAGGCTGCACAGCGGGAGGTGAGCAGCTGGCAAGCGAGCAAGACAGTCTGTGCTCTGGCTCCTGTCAGATCAACTGAGGCATTAGATCTCATAGGAGCATGAACCCTACTGTGAATTGTGCACATGAGGGATCTAGGTTGCATGCTCCTTATAAGAATCTAATGCCTGATGATCTGAGGTGCGACAGTTTCATCCTGAAACCATCCCCCTGCCATCCATGGCAAAATTGTCTTCCACAAAACAGGTCCCTGGTGCCAAAAAGGTTGGAGACCACTGGGCTAGATCATCTGGATGCAGTTCACCACCCACATTGCCTCAAAGTCGCTCCTTGTTTTCTCTTTCCCTGGGATCCTCTCACCACACATCCAACCTAGGTATCATTCTCTCATGCTTGAAGGGCCATGGTCTCCTTTTTATGTTTTTTGAATAAGGGGCCCCGAATTTTCACTGTGTGCACACTGGGCTCTCCAAATTACATAAGTGGTTTTGCCTAGAAGATTTAGAAGATCACCAGTCTAGATAGAGAATTATAGAAAATAATTCCTGAGGAAGGTCCCCTTTGATAAATTAATCTTTTAAAAATGTATTTCGTTTGCAGATTATCTGTTACCTCAGTTAATAAAAATATTGACTATTAAATTAAATGTCGACACAAATGATCTTGTCATGTGGAACCATTACCTCCTTTTCCTCTCTAAGAATTCCAGTAAACTAACAAATTGGAATCTGAAAGCCCCAGGTTGGAAATCTAGGAAGATGACAGAAAACATCGTCCTTCAGAGTAGCAATTCCTGAAACCTGCTACCCCAGGTCCATGCCTTAGCTACTCTGAAGGAAACATGACCTTTCCTCAAAGTACCAGAAAGCAAAATGCAAGGAAATAATTATAAAACTTGATGGTTAAAGAACAAACCATGGGAATCTGCTATCTAGACACCATCAAGCCATGAGTGCAACATCTCTCTTCTGAAGAAAGGTTTATCAACGCAAGGATAAGAGCCAAGAGCAGACTAGTCAGCAGTACCATAGCAGTCATGAAATAAGACGAGATCATCACAGGGAAGGCATGGGGTTTTCTTACCATTCTTCTTTGCTTAGAGCTCTATAAAAGCACTAAAGGGGTCTACAGTTTTTTAAATAGTAGGGCTATTTATATAATCTGTTAAATTACATTTATGATTGGACCCCAAAAATTGGCTTTCCAGGAACCTTGAGAAATCTTTTTATCTCTAAGAGAAAAGAGCACTGAACTTTAATAAGTTTTTTTTTTTATTATTATACTTTAAGTTCTAGGGTACATGTACACAACCTGCAGGTTTGATACACAGGTATACATGTGCCATGTTGGTGTGCTGCACCCATCAACTCATCATTTACATTAGGTATTTCTCCTAATGCTATCCCTCCCACATCCCCCAACCCTACGACACAGGCCCCAGTGTGTGATGTTCCCTGCCCTGTGTCCATGTGTTCTCATTGTTCAATTCCCACCTATAAGTGAGAACATGTGGTGTTTGATTTTCTGTCCTTGTGTTAGTTTGCTGAGAATGATGGTTTCCAGTTTCATCCATGTCCCTGCAAAGGACATGAACTCATCCTTTTTTATGGCTACATAGTATTCCATGGTGTGTATGTGCCACATTTTCTTAATCCAGTCTATCATTGATGGACATTTGCGTTGGTTCCAAGTCTTTGCTATTGTGAATAGTGCCACAATAATGTTTTTTTTTTTTTTAAAGGGAACTCAGATTCCTGCTCTGCCCCTTCCCCTAGCACTTGCCCCTCATTTGCATAACAGGTAGAATGACACTGGCCAACTCCCCTCACAGTGAGGGTGAAGTGGATTGAATAGTGTACCACCAAAATTCACATCTACCTGGAAACCTTGAGAGTGATTGTATTATTTTCTTAGGACTGCCACAACAAATTAACACAAACTTAATGGTTTAAAACAACAGAAATTTATTCTTGCACAGTTCTGGGAACTAGACATCCAAAATCAAGGTGTTTATGGGACACCTCTCTGAAGGCTGTTGAGAAGAATCCTTCCTTGTCTCCTCCTAGCTTCTGGTGGTTTCTGACAATTCTTCATGTTCTACGCCTGGTAGCTGTCTGACTCCGATTACTTCCTCCTACTTCACATGGCCTTCTTCTCTCTATGACCTCTCCCTATCTTGTAAAGACACCAGTCATTGGATTTGGGACCCACTCTAATCCAGGATGACCTCATGTTGACTAACTATATCTGCAAAGACTCTATTTCCAAATAAAGTCACATTCTGAGGTTCTGGGTTGATACGAATTTTGGTGGGGACATTTATTTAACCCACTACAGTGACCTTATTTGGAAATTGGATTTTTCCATATATAATTAGTTAAGGATCAAGATGAGCTCATATTGGATTAGGATGCCCTAAATCCAATAAACTGATGTCCTAATAAGAAGTAGGGGGGCACAGAGAGAAGGCCATGTGAAGCAGGAGGAAGAGACCTGAGTGATGAGACCAGAAGCCAAGGAATGTGAAGATTGCCAGGAGCCACCAGACGCTGGGAAGAGGCAAGGAAGGTTCTTCCCCAGAGTCGATGGAAGGAGCATGGTCCCACGAACCCCCTTGATTTTGGACTCCTGGCCTCCAGAACTGTGAGGGAAAAAATTTCTGTTTTAAGCCACCTGGTTTGTGATAATGTGCTGCAACAACATTGGGAAACTAACCAGGAGAGGGGAGCAGAGTGTAGAGGATTTTAGCTGAAAATAGACTATAACACTTACAGAGTTTTCACTGAACACACATACACACACACACACACAAAACTAGGAAGAAATGCTTCTGTTTCAAGACAAACTCTAAACATATCGTCAATGTCAATACTGATTAAATTAAATAAGCATGAGTCAGAACTATTTGAATTCTATTGAATCTGTGCCTTTAGTCAGCTGTGTAGAGGAAAACATGTTTGCATGGACTAGGATTAAGCTACTAGATATTTCCTTTATTTATTCATTGATGTATTTGTTTATTCAGTGGAGTGGTGTTTTTAAAAAAGAAGGCCCTTTACATTGTTTATTCAGGAAATTCTTGCTAAAGAAACAACCAGCTCTTGATAAACAAATGATTCTTGAGGAAATTAAGAAATGTAAACAGAGAGATGCAAATGTGATGTGCAATTTAAGGCATTTACTCCCAGCAGTGCTTAGGAATCAGGACAGGATGAGGGCCCACCCAGCTGAGCTCATCATCCTGCCTCAGCCTCCCTTTTCCAGAAAGTCTGGTCACCTCAGGAGCAGTGGAGACATTACAGAGACCCAGAACTTCTAAACTGGCTTATAAAGGAAACCACCCACAAGCCTAAAGAGAAAAGAATGAACTTAGAAAGTAAGAAAAAGTCTCCAGCTGCAATCTCCTCACAGAGCTTTATTTTCTGAGTCCTAGCTCTAGAAAAGCACCCAGGTGAAATGAAGGGCCAGGGTCTTAGGTAATAAAATATTCCCTTCCCTACTTTCATTTGCGTTCAGGTCATATCCTCCTTCTCTGGCCAAAGTCACCTTAAGATCAATGACAGAATGGCTCTAATTTCTGTATCTCCTCCCAACCCAGTAAGTAGTTCAATCCCAGTACACATACTCAGTAAATGTCTGCTGTTACTGCCAGCTACTTGTTTTCAATGATTTTTCTACCATCAAACCCAGAATATTTCCATAAATATGCATATCAGGTTTTATACATTACATACATACATATTATATATCTACATACACACCCTAACCTGAAACTTTTATCTAATTTTTCTTCTTCCATTTGGCCTATATATATGCACAACAATGTTTTTGCCTTCAGTCAAGTGGTTTCTCAAACACTTTCTACATTCTCACACTTACATGTCTCTGCCAACCCACAAAGAATTCACTGTCTTCCTTGTTCCCTTTTCCCTTTTATGAGACCTTATAACGTCACTCATTAGAGCTATAGTTGGCCCGTGATTGTTAACTGTCTTTTGCTCTCCCTGGCTACGATAACTGCCAACGACCAGCTGTGTCTACGTCTCAGCCTTCTCCTGGGCAGGCATTTTATCTTGCCTGTGTTGTATGTTGTATGCCTGTGTTGTATACTACTTATACAATCATATGCAAGTTACCTGTCTTATCCAAAACTCACATTTCATCCCTCAACTAGAAAAACATGGGAATAACTTAGCCATTCACCGATTCAATTATTCATTAACTACTTATTGAGGACTAGGCACTGTGCCAGGCACAGGGAAGGGAGTGAATCTGAAGCAATCCCTCCCTCCTGCAAGGAACTGGCAGTCCAGTGGGGATGTGGATGAATAGAAAAGCAGCTACAGTCACATGTGCTATGGGAAACACGGGCATTAGTGCAGGGCCCCTGGGGAGCACAGAGGAGGGCCCCTAAACTGGTGGGTTGATGGGTGATATGGTTGGCTCTGTATCCCCACCCAAATCTCACTTTGAATTGTAATAATTCCAGTGTGTCGTGGGAGGGACCCGGTGGGAGGTAACTGAATGATGGGGACGGGTCTTTCCCATGCTGTTCTTGTGGTAGTGAATAAGTCTTATGAGATCTCATGGTTTTATAAATGGGAGTTCCCCCACAAAAGCTTTCTTTCCTGCTGCCATGTAAGACATGACTTTGCTCTTCATTTACCTTCTGCCATGAGTGTGAGGCCTCCCCAGCCATGTGGAACTGTGAGTCCATTAAACCTCTTTTTCTTTATAAATTACCCAGTTTTGGATATGTCTTTATGAGCAGCATAAGACCGGACTAATACAATAGGAATGGGCTAGGTCAGACTTCCCAGAAGAAGGATGGCTAAACCACACTCCCAATTCTAAGCTGGGGTTTGATTAAAAAAACAAAAAACAAAAAACAAAAAACAAAAAAACCTCAATATTTGGTTGATTTTGAGAATCATTAAAATAATGTCAGTCACATTTGCAACAGCAGAGGGATACTTTTCACAACCAAAATTAATACAAATTTGCTTGAATTCTGCTCTACGTAAAGAGAAATTATCTGCTTTGGTGAGGCTGACTATGAAACTTAATTCAGCTTCAAGATGAAATTATCCTCTGTTGGAGATTCACAAAGAGCAGCAAGATACAGGAAAAAATGAATTTACATTATAATTGTACTTAAAAATTCAATACATCATTGTGATCTAACAATGATATTTATTTCATGCTTAAACTACCACATCTTTTCCTCAAACAGAGCTTTTACGGGCAACTCCAAGCTGGATAGCAAATGTGGATAGCAAATGAGGTTTCTAGCTCCTCAGTCCTCTTACTTGACTAATAAAGACAGTTAGGAACACTGAGGGAAACATTTTTATTTTTAATAAATTTAACTATTTTAATGCTATAAATATCCAACTTACAAATTTTCAAAGTTTATTATATATGTCATATGCATTGAATGTGTTACATACTCAAAGTTAATCTGTAAGCCATTTAATTGGAATGTGGCATGTATCTTCCTATAGAAATGATAGTTAATAGTGCCTACATTCTCAGGCTAGTCCTCAAAAGCCTATCAAACATCTCTATGGGGAAACATTAGGCAATGGTCAAATTCAGAGTTCTGGTTCTGATGATGTAAAATGAAGTTAGGGCCTCTGAGGCAAAGATTGGAAATGAAGTGGTGGAGACAGTCAAGCAGTGTCTCTGAGGCTCTCATGCTATACAAAGGAAAGAGCTAGGGCTTTGAACTCAAACAGACTAGGGTCATCTCAGATTCACCAGTTACTAGCTCTGTGGTCATCAAGAAATTATGTTCTCTTTGCCTTTACATCCTTACCTGTAAAAGGGGAATGGCTTGGGAGCACTGTGAGGATGAAGTAAAACAGCATATGCAATGCACCTCCATAATGCCTGGGACAGAGCAGGTGCTCAGTAAATAACGGCTCCTTTCCATTCCACTGGCTTTCTGCACCTGTAACCTATCTTGGCCTACGGAGAAAATGACCTCTGTTGTAGGGTTGAAAAATTAAATAAAGTATGTGTGTGTCTGTGTATATATGTATGTGTGTGGTATGTATAAAGCCAGTAAGTAGTAAATACATGGCCTAGTGAATAGGAAGAACTCAATAAACAGTGGTTTGTTTTATTTTTCCACTAGTAGCATACTTAACAATCTGTTTCCTTTTCCCTGGACACAGCCTGCAAAAATTCTGGCACACCAATTCTGCAGCGTGAATCATTGTATTTATCCTAACATATGCAAAGCTATTGTTTTTAGTTGATGTTAACGGGTTCCTATTGGTTCCAGACTTACCTTGGTTAATCTGGAAAAGGGACAGGGAGGCAGTCTGAAGGCATCTGTTTCCGTGAGCTGATCAGCATGGCCTGAAAAAGGCCTTGGGTGCAGGGATGAGCATAAAGAGAATGACTTGTTCCCCAGTGGGATCCCATGCCCCAGGCCCAAGCCCAGTAGGGAGAAGAGCAGTACAGAGGCTGTAGTTTCACAAGGATATCCTGGGTATGAGCAAGCATAGGAGCGAAACACTTCCTGTGTGTGCATAAAACACACACAGCTCCAGCTCAGTGACACCCAAGGGACCACACCAGGGGTCCATATCTAGCCAAGGAAGCAATGTTCCTAAAAAGGATATCAGCCATGGTGGCAACGATGAAGGAGGCACCCATACCTCGTGTTTCCAAGTGCCTTGGACATCAGGGAAAGGTAAGTTTAAAGAGAAAAACTATGATTTGTGATCACATATGAGATACTCCTGGGACTTCCCAAACAAATGGTGAAAGGCTTTGTTGGAGGGCAGGGATGTGATGCTGAGACCTCAGTGGGATGCAAGCCAGGGAAATGTGAATTCCCTTGATGTGATTCATGTTGCATCTAAAGGCTGGTGAGATCTGAAGGAGGGTACAGATAGGAGGGTACCTCCAACGAAGAAGTACAGCAACCCTAAGTCAAGCAAATGCAGTCATTGGGCAAAACTCAGTTTCAATGGCTTGATGGCAGAACAGAACAAATGGTTACATTATGGCTGTATAATAATATAGTTTCCAAATATTATGCTGTCAATATTAATAAGCATGACTCTTTTTTAAACAAACACATGCTGAACTCTTATTGTTCATTGCTAAACAGTGATGACATAACGATAGCTTACTAGTACTTGTCAGGATCTTGGGTGGAAGACACTGTATAAATATCAGTATAGTTAATTGACGTGTTATTGTTTTCCATTCTGCATTGGAATTTTATATGGAATATAATGAAGTTTTTATCTCTAATCCTCATACCAAACAATCGGCACCTATTTAGGGTATTGTCTAGAATAATTATATTCTGATTAGCTTACAGTAGTTGCTCTAAAAACATTTCTTATGGACCCTTTTCATAGTCAATAGTTACTTTTGTGATGTATTTCTTCCAATACATCCCAACATGTACTGTTAAGATTTAAGTGGTTTCACACTAAGATAATATAAAACAATATTGTGAATATATCTCAGCTTTCTCTCAGATAGAGAATAGCTGTGACTTTCCTCCCTTTTTGATCATAACGCTACCATTCCTGATCATTCAGTATGAATGTTTAGCTCAATAGATAACTGCTGTTTTCTGGCTAACATTTGAGTAGGCTGGCTTAAAGATGTTCAGAACAAAGCATTCTGGGATAAGCAAAGGATCAAGGTCCAAGTTTGACTGGAATAAGGAGGGCAGATAGGGAGCCTAGAAGGGTATGGCTGCAGTTACGGGGAAGTGTAAGTTAGAAGGGAACAAGAAAGAGAGGCACAGAGATGGAGGGCATGTCACAAGTCTCCTAAGTGCTCAATTAGAAAGCAAGTGGATGGATGAATAGCCTCTATAAGTCTAATTTTTTCTTATTGCACAATATAATAGGTTATAGATATAAAAGGCTTGGGCGTGGAAAATTAAGGAAAGAAATTTTGAGCTGGGGAGTCTCATAAAATCTTGCAGAAGCATAGAAAACATTAGTAAAAACAAATAGCTTGAATTCCAACATAAAAGATGAAATACAGCAAAAAATGAATGAAACAAAATCGGAAGGCCTAAGCTCTGCTAAAACTTATCCTCGCTTCATGATATTGACAAGTCTTTTAATCTTTCTCAGTTTCTTCCTCATCAGTAAAAAGAAAATGATGAACTAAAGTGATCTCTTAACAACAACAAAAGTTTTTATAACTGAACATATGCAATAGCTCTGGATTTTCCATTTTGGGGCAATATGTGCTTTAAAAAGCAAACAACACGTATGTCTTCCCAATTTCCCTGTGTAGAAGACAGAATAAATCATTAACCTCCAATGAAGGGCAACTAGAAAGTGGAAATTCCATGTTGCTACTGAATCAATGTTGGAGTCTAACATATAATTCCCATTTTCCTCTATTTCCTGAGAGTCACCAAAGCAGTAGCAAGTGCACCAAGCCCAAGGAAAGCTGCATACAGAGGCAAAGCAACAATCACAATGTGTGGTAGAAAGGGTCACAATTTCCCTGATATGCTATATCTAATTTTATTTTATGGTCTTGAATAAGCTCCTAAATTTCCTTATGTCTTAGTTTTCTCACCTGGATGTGTAACTAATATTCTCAAAACTACCTTTGTCATAAAAAGATACCAAAACTTTTTTAAATACTAAAAATTGAGGCATTTCAGAATAAAAAGTAGCAATTTTGAGAGGCAATGTGCTTCATGGGAAAAGCATTGAACTTGGAATAAGACAAAAACTGGGTTTAAAACTAGCTCATGCTATCTATGAGCCGGTGACCCTATGACCTCTTAGTTTTCTTATTTGCAAGATTTTAAATATGCCCTGCCCACCCCAAGATTGCCAAATTTAAGTGAGATTATAGAAGGCATGGCTTTCCTTGAACTATATATAGCAGGCTATGCAAAGTGAGTTCTTCATAGCCTCACCATAATCATAATCGCAAGGAACCTAATTACTTTCCACTCTCCCTCAGTCATTAAGTTTCACAGGTCCAAAAACTGTGAATCAGGAAACTTCACAAGTTCTCCAAAGGTTGAAAAAACATCTGCAAAATAAGTAAATTCAGCCTAAGTTTCATAACCTCAGACAAATCCAGGAAAAGTGATGGCACAATTACAAAGACTAACTGCATAGCGTAACTGTTCAGTTACCACTCTTACCTGGCTTGTAAAACAACAGCAGAAGGTGTTAACAAATGCTTGTTTACCAGTGAGTCCATACTGCAGCAAAATTCCTGGCCCTACTGAAAATGTAGTAAATGCCTGTCTACAACAACTTGGGTCCTTATCCATGAAACAAAAAAAACCCACGTGGTCAGGACTGACCATGATAATGCTAATGAGAAATGTTTTCAGTCTTGTATCCCAAACAGACCTGTCCTGGAGAAAACATCTTTGCTAGTTTCATAAAAATGTTTGTTTCCATATGCTATTTTGAATGTTTCTTCTCTTCCATATTTTTATTCAGAAAGGCAGTTTTTTGTTTCCCCTGAGTACTACCTGTATTCCCTTTAACTACAGGTGTAGTTACTGCCCAAGGGGCTCCTAAAATTATAGTGAGAAGATAAGAGGAAGGGAGAGAGCCACTGAAGCCCCTCTTGGTCAGACGTCTATTTTGTGAAATGCTTGATGGACAAGAGAGCCCATTCTGCAATTTTTGTTTTGAAGACCCAAAACACACACTCTCACGCCTACCTGCAATGATTCATCCTCCACCAAACCCCCTATGCCCAGAAGCCCTGTTTTACAGCAGAGAATATTTCTCCAACATTTTTCCAACTCTACATCTAAATCCATTTAACACTAAACCATTTTTAAAATTATGTTTAAAATTGCAACATAATTATCATATTATGTTCCTATTTTTGCATCAAGCTTTTTGTTGTTATGCTTTGTTTGTTTTAGTCTCATTCCTTCTAGATTTTGGCTTTGGCAAAATTGATTGAATTGCCAGTTCCTCGTGGGCAAGAATAGATTTTCTACTCAACTTTGAAATTCCCCAAAGAACCTAGAAGAGTTTTACAGCTACATAGAGTGAATGCTGCTGAGAGCTGATGGGCCAACTGGTCTCTCAGCAAAGGGCACCAAATCTTAGGTCCAAAACAAACAAAAAGCATCAATTCTGAACTTTTATCACCATTCAGGCCAAAAAAACATGCCTTTGTATTTGTTCATGGTTACTGGCTGGCCCACATTCCCTCCATCTACTTGAAGTGTAGGCTGCCCATTTAGAGAGTAGAACGACCCTTGGCAATGTGTGCAGGAGCCAAAAAGCATAGGTTTCTTGGGCAGCCTGCATTACCCCAAGAGAGACATCTGTTTAGAAGGAAGCTTCCACTCTGTGCCAGCCTTCAGAACCATCTGTCTCTTTACGCTTCCGGACACACACACACACACACATACACACATACACACACACACACTTCCATGCATTTACTGGGTGTGAAAACCAAGTTGAGAGAGAGAGTGAAGCTGGCAACATAGGTCTCCCTTGCAACAGAGCTTGGAGGGGCACACAAGAAAGAAACATCGTGATTACTCTATGGGCTTTGCATCTCTGAATGGAGAAAAGTTTTCCCACCTGCCCATACCCCTCCAGCCCAGCTCCAAGCTAGAACAGTAACTTATAGGACTGAAAGACTTAATAAAGAGCACCTGTGATGATCTTCAAACCTAAATTTCAAGGCAGTAGCTCTGATATAAAGTCTTCAAACACTCAGAAAAAAAATGCCTCTCTTAAAACTGCTTTCATAAGGGGAAACTAGAGAGGCAAAAGGGAAAGTGTCTTTTGGATGGGTGACCTTTTAATTACAAGGATTGGTTGGTCTGATGAGGCGATTATAGAATAAAGTCAGTGAGACTAAGGTCACACAAGACAGACATATGCAAGCCATGGGCTGGGAGCCTCAAGGGGCTTGTCCTACTAATGTCTGTGTGTGTGCACATGTAAGTGTCTGGACACACCTGTGAATGAAAGGACAGGACATAGAAACTATTGCTTAAATGGATCCAGCATCTCTGCTGCTGTGCATTGTAAAACTGACATCCAAGATGAAAAAAATCTGTTTAACTGTTTGAAAAATGTTATCGTGATTTTGTAATTTATACCCTATCTTAAGAAATATTTGAAAACTCAAGAAGTACTTTAAAAAAGAGAAAAGACAGCAATAAGAAATTCTAAAAAGAAACAGGGAGACAATAGTACCAGATACCAGAGATGAGAATTACTGCAATTGAGCACTCAATCTGGCTCTGCAGTCAAGCAAAAAGAGAATAATGAGAAGTGACATAGTCCTCACCATCGAAGAAAAAGGAACATTATCAGTGCACAGAAAGATAGGTCTCTCTGGACTGAATTTTAGAATAAATTTATTGCATAGAATATACAGACAGACTAATAGATGGGCAAATATTGACAAAACATTAAATGACAACAAACAGAGCTTCATAAAGCAAGTTAGTACAGAAGTTTTGAATATGGGCTTTTTAGTAGGCAGGACTGGGTTCAGATTAGGAACTACAACATTGGACAAATTACTTAAGCATATAAAGCTTTTAATTTCTTACCTCTAAAATGGAGGTGATGATTAAATAAGATGGCACAGGTAAAGGATCTTACACAGTATCTGGCTAGGAGATGCTTAAGAAATGTTGGTTCTACTCCCATTCCTCACCCCCCCCACACACAATGGTAGGATTCAGGTATTTTTGTGGATAGAACAAAAATCAGAGACCTAATGCCCTTGAAGCATTTCCGCAGAAAGCATAGATACTACAATGGCCTGAATAAATTGCCAGTTAGAGGCAACAACACAGCTTGGAGAACCTGGTGGGATGGTGACTGGCCTGTCTATACTGACAATGGTGTCAACACAATGAGGGAGTTGCTAAAGGATGTCAATCAAGACTCAGCCATCTGGTAAGTACCTAAAAGGTAGATGCTGTCTGTTGCTCATCAAAGATAACTTGATGCTTGAGACACCCTTTGTCAAGCAGTGGGATTACCATCATTTGAGTGTCTCACCCAGATAGTGGACCATCCCACCTACACAGAGAGGGTTGGCTGAAGGCATGATTGTAGATAAAGCCATTTCTTAGTCTCAAAGAAAACATACATGTGACCCTCTCAAATGCTTAGATAACAATGAATTGGGATTCCAGAACTCTGCATCATAGAGCATTGGAGCATAATTTGAACTTGGAATATATGAAAATAAATGTCCCTTACTTAAAAAAAAGTCAAAAAGTAAAACGCCTCTATGTGGCTGTTAGAAACATCTTATTTTTAATAGCATTGTCACCAGATGGAAAAATGAATGCACGCATTATTGGATACATTAGTAAATACGTACCAATCTTTCACCATATATCTGACTCTAGAGTAGGCCTCTGTGCGTATATTATGTCAATTAATTCCAGCAAAGGAAACCAAAGGTTATATACTGAATGATCATTGTCAACTATACTTGTACACATCTAGGTACAACTATAAGTTTATATTAGTGATCCATAAAAGAACTGTTAAATAATCCTACACAATCAGGTATATGGTCCATAACACAGCTAAAGGGACAGAAGCAGAAAATGACCATTAGAAGAAAAATTAAGGTAATTTAGCCATCTTATACATCATGATTTGAACATAACTAACAATTTCATTAACACAAAAATTCTAATACTAAAAGTTCTTTAGCTAAATAAACAATTAACCAAAATGTATTTCCACAGCCAAATTCCAGCCCCTGGCAAGTTTTATAATATCTTCACATTTTCTCAAATGATGAAAGCAAATCAGCAGCATTAAGCCAAATTGACAGTTTAATTACACCAACTCTCTGTGTAAAAGCCACTGCAACCAATCAGGTCACAGTTAAGGTTGCTGTGTCACCTACTAAAGACTGGGTTGCCAGAAAAATCTCAGATCATTTGCAAGTACCCAAACATGAAGGAAATTTTGGGCTCAGCAACAGAAGAACTGATATACTTGGAGCATTTTCAAAAACTCTTTCCTATGCCGACCCTTCCTCATCTTCCTGAAGACACAACCTTTCATTCACTCAGTATTTCTGGCTTGCTCACTGTGTGCCAGGCACTGTGCTAGGCATGTGGGGAGGGGACAGTGGTGGGCAGAGTCATATTAGACACAGGCACAGCCCCTCTAGAACTCACAGACATTCTCAGAGCTAAGCATAAATTCAGGGCACTGTCCTATGGAAGTAAAGGACTTACGATCAAAATGCAGATACATTAATATGCAAAAGTACTCTTCGTAAGAACGTATCACAGGTTGCACATGCTCAAAGTACACTTGGGAAAATGATCCCACATAACTGACACACACTACTACAACTCTGTTCAAATACCTATCCCAGGGTCCCACAGCCAGGGTAAGGGCAGGGGAACTGTGCTAAACCATGCTCAGGAGAGCCCACCAGAGCCTGGAAAAAAAGCACCAGGAATCTGCAAGACCCAGCTCTCTGAGGCCACTTCACACTCAGCTTCAAGATGAGCTTCATATGACATTGATAAATTATTAAATCTGTTGATTGCATGGCAGATCAGGAGCCATAGGGTAAAAGGCACTCCCATATGGATATAAAAACACCTTTAGTTAAGAGACAGACGAACTCAAGGTGAGATATCAACATTAAGACATCACATGTCTTTACACTTCACCATATACAATTTCAAAACATTTACAATGAGACATGCCTTAAAGTTTTGGTAATGCAAGGAACCCTCACACACAGAGCAGTCATGAGAGAGATTAATCATTCAGCAATTATTTACTGAGTTCAACAGTTGAGCATGGCTGTTGCTGGGGGAGAAAAGGAGACCCCAGGAGTAGTGGGAAGAACAGGCACAAGTGCCCCTAATACAGATTTCTGTGCAAAGGCAGGGAGTTAATGGGAGAGTTGAGAGAATCAGATTACAAAAACAGTTCTGGCACTTCCTACAGCACAAATTTGGAAAGCTGTTCAGCCCCTCTGAGCTCCCATGTTCTCATCTGTGAAAATGGAGATACCCACACCTACTTCATGGTCACTGTGAGGATTAAACGATAGCAGTTATGGTGACTTTAGGCAGTACAGCCAGACTGTACTAATGTAAATTGGGCTTCACTGCTCAGGAAAGGGGGGAACCTTTCTGTGCCTCAGACTTCCTCATCTATAAAATGGGGATGATAACAGTCTCTAATAAGGTGGGATAAGGATTCAATGAGTAAATTCATGCAATGAGCTCAGAACGGTTGGTGGATCTGGTGCACAGTGAAAACTCAAGACAAGTAGGCTCCTATCACGGCTATATTCCTGATGCTATAAGAGGGAGACAAGATGGTTGGGGGAAGGTTTTGAAAGAGTACAATTTCACCAGGAAAGGCTGGTGGGGTAGAAGGCACAGATGTGGAGCAAAGGCAGAAAGCACCAAAGAGACAGGAGAGTGGTCTGGGAGACCTGAGCTCATGATGGCAGCCATGCCCCTCATCTGTTTCTGCTTCACTCAGTTCCTGAGCTACTCACAAACAGCACAGAACCCTCTCACCAGCTCAGACACAGCCAGAGGAGTGGAAATCAGAGCTTTCATCATGGGGCAGGTGCCCAAGATGAACCCTGGACACGTTCATGTCCCATGGGACTCTTAATATTCCCAGCCTTGCCCATTACCACCTCCAGTCTTCATTCTCTGCTGGGGATGTCTGGTACCCTGGAACCAGAGCCCTTTTCTGATGCCATTTAGTTCAAGCTCCAATACAGGCCCCACACCACTTCATATGGAATATATTTACTTTTTAAAATATATTTTTGCTTTTATAGAATATTTTCACAGGACATAATTTTTTAAACCCATCCCTGAAAAAGACTACTACTTGCTATCAAAAATAAAAAGGTCGAGATTGATCTCTCCACGTTTGTGTGTGTGTGTATGTGTGTGTCGGGGGGGGGGGGGGGGGGGGGGGGGAGGGAGGAGACAGCAAAAACACCAAGTGAGAAAACAAGGCATAGAATTGTATATAATATGATCACACTGTGTAAAAGAATGGATAGGCATATATGCCAGCATGTGGATAAGAATTCTTTTTTTTTTTTTTTTTTTTTTTGAGACGGAGTCTTGCCCTGCCGCCCAGGCTGGAGTGCAGTGGCCGGATCTCAGCTCACTGCAAGCTCCACCTCCCGGGTTCACGCCATTCTCCTGTCTCAGCCTCCCGAGTAGCTGGGACTACAGGCGCCCGCCTCGTCGCCCGGCTAGTTTTTTGTATTTTCTATTAGAGACGGGGTTTCACCATATTAGCCAGGATGGTCTCGATCTCCTGACCTCGTGATCCGCCCGTCTCGGCCTCCCAAAGTGCTGGGATTACAGGCTTGAGCCACCGCGCCCAGCCAAGAATTCTTAAAGAATACAGAAGAAAATGTTTATGGTGATTTTTCTTTGGAGAATAGGACTGAGAAATCTACAGTGGAAAAAAATACCAACTTTTCACTTAATGCACTTTTATGCCTTAAGTTTATACTATACATGTATACTATTTTAAAAGCTGTTTTTTAAGTGAGTTTTAAAAATAAACAAAAGATCCCATATCAGGAGTTGATTCTAATGCCTAAATAAAAGTATGTATTTCTGATACAGAGTAAGTTACTGATAAGTGGCAGCTGCCTATGGCTCCTGTTATTATTTGTATTATTATCGTGTATCAAGGCTATTTATGTGTGTGAGATCTTCCTTGTGAGGCTGTGAGCTCCATGAGCACAACTCACATCAAGGCTGGCCCTGGCATAACAGTGTACACACCACCTCCCACAAAGGAGTTCATCACTGCAGACTTACTAAATCAACACCCACAGGAATGAATGACCTGCCCAGCGACCCCATCACTGAGGGAGTAAATGCATCCTTATCTCCATTTTGCAGATGATGAAAAAGGTGTCATATAAAAAAGTAAAAAATAAATTAGGGGAGGAGTTCAAACAAAATCAAAATCCCAAGGCTCCAAGGCAGAACTTCCCATCAGCAAACATTAAAACACAATAGATCTGGCCGGGCACACCTGTAATCCCTTTGGGAGGCCAAGGCAGGTGGATTGCTTGATGTCAAGAGTTTGAGACCAGCCTGGCCAACCTAGCGAAACTCCATCTCTACTAAAATACAAAAATTAGCTGGGCGTGGTGGCAGGTGACTGTAATCCCAACTCCTCAGAAGGCTGAGGCAGTAGAATCACTTGAACCCAGGAGGTGGAGGTTGCAGTGAGCTGAGAACATGCCACTACACTCCAGTCTGGGTGACAGACCAAGACTCTGTATCAAAATAACAAGAAACCACAATAGATCTGACTTAGTGCTGAAGACTAAGAGAGACCCCAGTGAAAACTGCAGTAGGAACTACTAAGATGTGAGTTTTCTAAAACAGATCAACAACACTATTTCATTGCACACATATGTATGTAAGTTTCTCCCCTGACACTAATGAAGTCACCCTAGAGGCACACACACATGTTCATGGGTTACAGACATGAACAGAGTGAAAAAAAGAAACACATTCCTAAATATCTACAAGGAGCACATGCAGGAGGGTCTTGCTAACCAGCCAGAAGCAGGAAGCACCATGGAGCTGGCGGGCTGATGGCTGACAAGAGTCACCTAGTTGAAGGTAGTCTCCTCCACATGACCTTGGGCAAGTTATTGATCCTCTTTGAGCCTCAGTTTATTCATCTGTTAAAATGGGGTGATCCAGGTGCCTGTGATCCACAGAGTCCACTTTGGGGATTAAATGAGAGTACAGGGGAAAAAGTAATTAGAACAGCACCTGACATAATAGGCACTCAACAAATGTTAGTTGTGTGGTTTTTGTTTCCAGTATTATTAAACAAAAACCATAGCCAGAGAATAAACACAACACACACACACACACACACACACCCCACCCCCATCCCAATAAGAATTATTTGCCACCTCTTATGAAATTTTGCAGATTTCTATCATACTACTTATAATACATATTAAAATCAGTGGTGGGCAGATCTGTCCCTCTTCCTTTCAACGGGGTATTTCCTGAAACCAAAGCAGGTTCTCAGTACCTGGAAAGTGCCCATATGTGTTTGTTAAAAATGTCAACGTGGAATGAAAATGTTTAAATCATTTAGACTAACAGAGTGATAACTACAAGCAATATTCTGAAAATTGAAATTCAGTTTCTTTTTCTTGATATTCTTTTAGATAGTTCACCATAAAATAGTATCTATAAATAAAGCTAAGTTATGCTCTGAGGTCTACTAATGTACTAAATCAACAGTGCTGTAACTTCTCTTGATGGTCATTCAATTTCATTTCTGCAAAGTTTAAGCCTGCACATTTGAGTAAATGAATTCAATTCATCAAGGAGCCCAGCCTACAACAGAGCTACTCAGAGATCTAATCAATGGCTTCTTTCTGGAATAAGAAAATGTAGACTCCCTTTAATGAGTGCAGTTGCTGGAATCAGTTCTTTTTCCCACAGAATAGGGCAATGGGGCATCTATAAAGGAATTGACAATGGAAACTCTAGCTCATTTCCAGGAACTATGATAGAATTCTGTGAGTGAAGTAACTACTACTTCAATATCTCTGCAAGTAGATAGTGAGATTTTGAGCTCCAAAAGTACATTAATCACAAACCTTATTCTGTTTCTGTACAGTGCAATCACATTTGTCCTCAGATGCAACTGTGTGGTTCAAGATAAAACACTGTATAGTACAATGCTTATTGTCTTTAAATAAATGCAAGTTCCATCCATCATGAAGGCCAGACTCATTCCTCTCCTAAAGCCAGTAATATGTCTTTTGGATAAAGTACAAACTTTGGGAGTTGATTTCTTCATTATATTGCATGGTCCATCCATTATAACAACATAGCTATGACTGGATTCAGCAATGGTAGTCATTCAATCCAACCTCATTTACAAAACACAGTTTGTACCTACTGCCTCTACAGAGACAGTAGAAAAACGGTTCTAGAAGCCATTCATTCATGTTCTAGGAACTGTGTACTGAGTGCCTACCATATGCCACACTCTGTTTCAGATGCTATGGCTACTGAAGAAAGAAGATAGAAAAACATTTTTACTCTTATGGGGTTTAATATTCATGAGAGGTTAATGAGAGTAGACAAAAAAATAAATAAACGACTAATCTCAGATAACAATATGTTATTAAGAAGAATGAGGAAGGCCTTTCTGACAAGGTGAAATGTGAATGATGAGAAAGGGGCATCTGTGCAGACTTCCCTCTGTACGGAATGTAATGTGGCCACTCTGTACGTGTTTATGTGGAACTCTGGGGAAGCCATATTGATCAGTTTGCCAGAAAGCTACAGCCAAGATAGGTAATGAGGACTTGAACTCAGTTGCTTGCACTCAAATCCCTGCATCCCAAGATCACTAGAAAGATCTTGTCAGACCTTTGGGTGCAGTTTAGATACTTGAGGAAAACCTCTGTTGTTTTATTGCCTGTGAACACAAAATGACCCCCAAGAAACCTGAAAAAAAAAAAAATACATAGTACATTAGACTATTTGGACCTCTCATGATCTTATTAAAAATAATACCCCTTCTCTAAATTTTACCTGAGGAGGAGTGAGCTACAAAGGCCTGGAGAAGGTAACCAGGAGGTCCATAGATGGAGTGGACTCTTACTGCATACAGGCCACCTGGTGTCCACTCCTCCTTTCCTCTGGCTGTAGAATACTCATTTCACCCCTCGTTATCAGACCATGCGCTTAGAGAAGACCCTACTCCCAGCTCCAAGAGGGAAAGCCTGACCCAGACCTGGTCAGTGTGCACACTGAGCATCCCTTCTCCAGGAACTGTTAAGGGATAAGCATGTGTCCCAAGCTCCACTAGTCCAAGTGTGTCCTGGGCATTGTGCAAGAGTTACTAGAGACTCTTCTTCCTCCTGGATTTGAACCTGGGGTCTTGTGAGGCCTAGCTGCAACAGATAAGCCTGGCAGAGAGCAAAGCCTCTTTAGAGCAGGGATGTAGGAAGATGGAGTAAGACACCTGGTCTCTATGCCTTCACCTGAGCTCCCAGATCAACCCACACCTAAATCCAATATGCTCTCAGATTCTCCAATTACTTTTTTAATAAATTATGTTTTTATTTCATATACTAAGATGGATTTTCTATCACATGCCACAGAAATAGTTCAAGTACATATACTAGGTACATTTTCCTTAATACTAAATTATTGAGAACAGAATATGCTTCTTAACATATTTGAAGAGGCACTTGTAAAGAAATCTAGATTGTTAGTAAGAGAAAACTGAAGTCTCTTCTGATTTCCATGAGGTAATTTATTTGATACATACTATGTGTTCATAGTGGTGCTAGCTCCTATGGTGGATGAAATGGATAAAACATTGCCTCCTTGGATTCAAAGTACTTATCCTACAACCTAGTACCATTTACCAATGTTTTACTGATCCATAGCATTTTACTGGTTATACAGCACCTTTAAAACATTGAACTTCAGGTCCGTAGAATTAGACAGAATTGATCAAAACTCCTGGTCATGAACTCTCATCATTACTCCATGAATGGCCCCTTTTTATCAAGTGCCCACTCACATCATCTCATTTCACATTCACAACTGGATAAAAATTTTGAGATTCTGGCTGGGCGCAGTGGTTCACGCCTGTAATCCCAGCACTTTGGGAGGCCGATGCAGGTGGATCACGAGGTCAGGAGATCGAGACCATTCTGGCTAACATGGTGAAACCCCATCTCTACTAAAAATACCAAAAATTATCTGGACTTGGTGGTGGATGCCTGTAGTCTCAGCTACTCAGGAGGCTGAGGCAGGAGAATGGCGTGAACCTGGGAGGCGGAGCTTGCAGTGAGCCGAGATCGCACCATTGCACTCCAACCTGGGCAACAGAGAAAGACTCTACCTCAAAAAAAAAAAAAAAAAAAAAAGAGAGAGAGAGATTCTGAGAAATCACACAAACCTCACCAGATCCAGAATTTTGACTGTGTAAAAGAAGGGGTATATGAGTGTATATTAGTATAAAAGAAGGGGTTCCTCCAATCACACTAGAAGGAACCACACCCAAATGGCTGGTGTGTTTGAAGGGTATAACTAGAATAGACACTTCAACACTAAACATACATCTAAAGTCCTGGGGGTTGTTTCCGGTCTACCGCTAATTTGGCCTTTTTGAATGTGCCCATTTTAAAGAGGTTTCAGACAGATTCAGAATCTGCATTTGCTACCTTTTTTTTTTCTGCAGACACTGGTACTTACAGACACACTTAAATGTTCAAGCCACACTTAAATCAAATTTTTCCAGTACTGTAAAATATATCTTAAAATATTCATGAAAAACTTTGTTTTTGAAAAGTCAGTTCTTTAAAATGTCATTATTGCCTTTCTTTAGGGGCCTTTTCTTTTTGCAGATCAATAATAAGTCTATTGTTCCTTTCTTGCTTCCATTGGTTCTGACTGAAAAGTCAAACACGTAAGAAAAGACACAGGAGTTTTATTTGTTTAATCTGGAAATAAAATCACTTAAAAAAAATCATTTAAATTTTTGCAGGCAATTGATTTCTACTTCTTTGCCTGAAACAACTCTCTTCTTGTTTTCTTGGCATGTTAATTTGGTGGAGTAGTTTCACTTTATAGGAACAATGCTCTCCAGAAGAATTAATGTTCTCTGGCATTGGCTGATCAATTTGAAAAAAAAAAAAATTGTCTTATTTATCTTAAAATAGAAAATCCTCTCCCATGCAATACAATTCAAGGAAGGGGTAGAGGATATAAGATGTCTTTTTACAGGAACGAAATGTTTCTATGGTGGTGAATGTTCACAGGGGAAATAAGCCATGTCTTGGGTGTCAGATCCTTCAGACACCACCAGCAGAACTGGGTCAGAGGCCCTGTGTCCAAGGAGGGCTCCACTGCCAGGCCCATCACCTACAGTTGGTACTGACAGTACAAGATGCAGTGATGCCATTTCCCTTAGAAAGATAAGAGCTCAATGCTGCAATGTTTTTCTTCTACTCATAGGCACTGCAGGAAACAAAACCATGATGAAATTCCATAAGCAGGCAAGTTGGGTATGGGAGAAACATGGTTGATGCTGGCAAAGAACTGCACTTATGGCCAACAAAGGTGAAAAACAGAGAAATTGTGGCCCATGAAGCCACTAAAGACAGTAAAAAAGAAGAGTGCCATGATGCAAAGTGCTCCATCTATGGAGTCACCTAAGGCAGGTCTAAATCTTGGCTCTGCCACCCTGCAGCTACAATGCTCTTAAGCAAGACAAAAGTACCAAAAGCTCAGCACCTGGCATATCAATACTTAAGTGGTAGAGGACTCCCTTCCTCCCCGCTTACATTCACTTTCTGTAATGCTCTTTAGTGTAATCATAGTCCTATGTCTTCCAAGATTTATCAAAATTTTTATGACATTTAAGTGCATGCAGCATGACTAAATAAGTGAGTATGAAATTTGGAATTCCATAAGCAATCTATTTTTTATCAAATTAGTTTAACTAACTCTATTAGGACCCAAATATGTCTTAAAGACAGAACTTATCTGGCTGTGTCAGAGTCCATTGCTTGCCATCTTCTGTTCAATATCACTGTCTGTATATAGGCTGTGTGTCCTAAAAAATAAGCTTGACCCTCAAAAATGTCCCACTAACTCTTTTCCCCCAAACAGCCATCTCAGCACATCTACCACACTGGCCTCCTAGCATTTTCTAACAAAGCTTCAGCCCATTGACTTTTAAGATATTGTAAATCAGATCAGTTTTACAATCCTGCTGTTGCGGCTGGGATCAGGAAAATGAGTAAAGGAGGCCATGAGAAGGAATCACATGTGCAAAAGATGGCTTGAATTATTATTTTTTAAAATATCATGGAGGCTTATCATGAGACAAATCATCAAGATAGCTGACAATAGATATAATGTTCAGTCACTTTAGGTCTTTGCCTTTTCTGTCCACACTATACACCTAAAACACCCTCAATACCTAAAACAGTACGTGGCACAGGGCAGGGATTCAAAAAATGTTTGTTGACTGAATGGTCAGATCTAACATTTTTTGAGACATTCTCTCTAAAAAGACTATTATGGGGAATAGAAGTTAATATAATAGGAATTTTAGAACAAAGCATTTCAGAGAAACTTTAAGATAAATGGTAAGAATGTGTATCTACAAACAAAATATCTAGATATGAATTCAAGCATGGTTTTTGGTCTTGTTTTCCACCATTCCTTCAATGAACACTTAAAGGCAAAAACTCCTTTACAGCTGTCTTCTATAATCCTGTGGCTATTCAGATCCAATCTACCCATGAGCTACATGCCAGATATAAAAGCAGCTATGGATGGTCTAGTGGCATTTGTGTCAAGCCCCATGCCACTACCTCATTGGCTTAGCTTCCAAACTACTGCTATTTTATTCCATGTCCACCTAGTTTCTGCCTCTTGACTGTCTCCCATTTTCATCACAGCTTATATCCTCCGAATTTGTTGACTTGTTGCTACTTCTAGGCTTGACCTTCACTGTTCATCAAGGTTTCTAGGTCAGGCACATCCCATTAAGGATCCTTACCACACATGTTTTCCTTGGGTAGACAAAGCAACTCGAGGTCCAGTCTCTGATGGACTACACTTGAGTACAAGTGCACCTACCAGGCTCACCTTGGTCCCTATTATTGGGTTCAGATATTTAAACCACAACAGTATTTCACAGGTCAACAACTTGAAGACACATGAAAATCTAGATCAAATTAACCATGAACTGAAGGACACCTCCAGTCAATATGTCACATAAAAATCCTGTAGGCCAGTAATTTCCAGCCTGGGCTGCAAGAACATCTGGGGAACCTGAGTCATTATTGCAAAGGAGTTTGTGAATTCATATGCACACCTGCACTGTTAGTGAACTGAAAAAAAAGACATGACTATATAACATGACACATACTTTGCCATGTTTCAGCATCAAATAGATGCTACCATGCTTTATCAAATACAAATACAAATATTGAAATGTATTGATTAAGTTACAAAAGTTTTTACATTACATGTAAATCAATAGATATTAAAGGTCCAAATGAAGGGTTCAAAAATATTTTGATATCATAAGACAAAAGAAAAGCCCATAGATTCCTCCCAGTTAGATAATGATGAATAGACTCTTAACCAAGATACAGAATAATGCAAGATTATGGGGGAAAATATGGCAGATTCTGCCCAAAATGAAGAATCAGTGACCAGATTTATCCTCCCATAAGAAGCAATCTAAAAACATACAAATACATAAAACAACGGCTTTCAAGACACTGGACATCGGACCACAAGGAACAGGCAATAAAGGTTTGCATTGCAGACATGGGAAACAAAGGCAGGGAGCCCTGTGGCTGCCACAGCTTACTGCCTTGGGAAGGTTTCCAGGGTTCAGTCAAACAAGAGTAACCCAGCTGGAGCCCAGTGAACTCCCTGAGTCAGGAGATGGAGTTGGGATTCCAGGAAGACCAAAGAAACTAGAATTCACAGGACAGCATACCAGAGAAAAAAAGAGCCACATAAAGAGAGCTAAATAAAGAGATCTACATAGAATCCCACTTGAGCATCCAGCTAAGTAAGGATGAATGCACGCATATGAGAAAGACATGGCTGCTTTTACACTACAACATCTGAGTAAGTGGTTATAATGGAGGCCCTGTGGTCCTCAAGCCAAAAACTTACTACCTTGTACTTTTCAGACAAAAGGTGCCAACCTGATCAACATCATGCTTAAAGGTAAAAGACTGAATGCTTTCCTTATAAGACCAGCAATGAGACAAGGATGTCCCCTCTTACTGCTAATATTCAACATTATTATGAAGGTTGCATCCAGTGCATTAAGGTAATGAAAAGAACAAAAACATATGCAGATTGGAAAAGAAGAAGTAAAACTGTCTTTATTAACAGACAACATGACATTTTGTGTAGAAAACCTCATGGAATCTGCCGAAAAGCTATTAGAACTGATCAATCAGTTTAATAAGCTTTTAGGATATGAGATCATTATCTAAAACTCAATTATATTTCTGGATACTATAAATGAACAATCAGAAGTTGAAATTTAAAAATACCATCTATAGTAATACCAAAACTCCGAAATACTAATAAATCTAACAAGAGATTGTCAAGACCTGTATACTGAAAACTACAAAACATTGCTGAAAGAAACTAAATAACATCTAAAATAATGTTGAGATATACCTATGTTTATAGGTCAGAAAACATGATATTGTTAAGATGTTGTCTCCTCAAATGTATCTATTGATTCAGTACAATCCAGTTGTAACAACTGACAAACTGATTCTAAAATTCATATGGAAATGCCAAAGGCCTAAAATAGCCAAAGCAAGTTTTAAAAAGAACAAAGATAGGAGAACTAAAACAACCTGATATGAAGTCTTATTATAAAGCCACAGTAAAGAAGGAATATTGGTATTAGCATCAAGATAGACAAATAGGTCAATGGAGCAGAATAGAGGGTCTTGAAATAGACACACAAGAATAGAAAACTAATTTTCAACAGAGGTAAAATAGCAATTCAATGGAGAAAGATAATCTTTTCAACAAATGGGGCTGAAACTACTGGATTTCCATATGTAAATTTCCATATTGCCTTTCAAACCATACTTCCCATCACATACAAAAATCAACTCAAAATGAATCATAGACCTAAATGTAAATCCTAAAACTATAAAAGTTCCAAAAGAAAATGTAGGAGAAAATCTCTGTGACACTATATTAGTTTTCAATGTCCGTCATAGAAAAGTATCACAAACCAGGTCGCTATGAAAACAGAAATTTATTGCCTGACAGTTATGAAGGCCAGAAGTCCAAAATCAAGGTATCAGCAAGGTTGGTTCCTTCTCAGGGCAGGGAAGGAAGGACATATTCCTTGTATGTCCTCAGGGCAGTAAAGGAAGGACATATCCCAGGCCTCTCTCCTTGGCTTGGAGATGGCTCTCTTCTCCCTATGTCTCTTCACATTAGTCTTCCCTCTGCACTTGTGTCTAAATTCCCCCTTTTTATAAGGACGCCAGTCATATTAGATTAGAGCCCATCCTAATGACTTAATTTTAATTTGATTACCTCTGTAAAGACTCCATCTTCAAATAAGGTTACATTCTGAGGAACAAGGGGTTAGGATACCAACATCTTTTTTAGGTGGACACAATTAACCCATAACAGACACCAAAAGCACAATCCATACAAAAAAACAAACTAATAAACTGGACTTCATTAAAATTAAGAATGTTATATTATTCAAAAGACAGGGTTAACAAAATAAAAAACAAGCCACAGACTGCAAGAAAATATTTTCAAATCACAAATCTGATTAAGGATTTGTATCTGAAATATACAAAGACTCAAAATACAGTTTTAAATAAACAATTTTTTTTTTTTTTTTTTGAGATGGAGTCTCATTGTGTCGCCCAGGCTGGAGTGTAGTGGCACAATCTCGGCTCACTGCAACCTCCGCCTCCCGGGTTCATGCCATTCTCCTGCCTCAGCCTCCCGAGTAGCTGGTACTACAGGTGCCCACCACCACGCCTGGCTAATTTTTGTATTTTTAGTGGAGACGGGGTTTCACCATGTTAGCCAGGATGGTCTCCTTCTCCTGACCTCATGATCTGCCCACCTCGGCCTCCCAAAGTGCTGGGATTATAGGCATGAGCCACCATGCCCAGCCAAATTAACAATTTTTTAAATAAGCAAAAGATTTAAACAGATATTTGACCAAAGAAGATGCAAAGGTAATAAGTAAGCACATGGAGATGTGCTCAACATCATTAGATGTTACAGAATTACAATTATTAAGTCACAATGAGAAACTACTGTTTATCTATTAAAACGGCTAAAATTAAAAAGGCTGATTGTGCCAAGTGTTGACAAAGATATGGAGCAACTAGAACTCTCATATCCTGCTGATGGGAATGTAAAATGGTACAATCTTGGAAAAAAGTTTGACAGTTTCTTAAAACATTAAACATGCAGCTACTATATGATGTAGCCATTCCACTTTTAGGTATCTCTTCTAGAGAAGTGAAAGCGTATATCCATACAAAATCTTGTATATGAATGTTCTTAGTAACTATATACATAACTGCCCCAAAGTGAAAACAACCCAATTCCCAGCCAACAGTGAACAAATCAGAATATTGTGATATATAAGCCATATAATGAATTAGTATTCCACAATATAAGGAATGAACCATTGATATATGCAACAACATGGATGACTCTCAAAGTAGTCAAACTAAGTGAAAGAAGTAAGCTACAAAAGAATATACTATATGAATCTATTAATTTCACATAGCTATAAAGAAATACCTGAGGCTAGGTAATTTCTAAAGAAAAGAGGTTTAACTGGCTCATGGTTCTGCAGGCTATACAGGAAGCATGACACCAACATTGGCTTGGCCTCTAGTGAGGGCCTCTAGTGAGGAAGTTCACAATCGTGGCAGAAGGTGAAGGAGGAAGTCATTGTATCACATGGTGGCAAGAGTGGGAGAGAGAGTCGAGGGTGGAGATACTAGACACTTTTAAACAACCCAATCACATGTGAACTCACTGAGTGAGAATTCACTCATCACCAAGTGGATGAAGGAACTAGGCCATTCATGAGGGATCCACCCTCAAGACCCAGCCACCTCCCACCAGGCCCCACCTCCAACATTGGGAATTACATTTCAACATGAGATTTGGAAGGGACAAACATCCAAACCCATATCAGAATCTGTGTATGTAAAATTCTAGAAAATGCAAAATAATTGACAGCGCTAGAAAGCAGATAACTGGTTGCCTGAGGATAGTCATATGGGGGAGAGGGAGGCATTAAAAAGGCTCATGAGAAAAACTTTGGAAGTGATGGATATGATCTTTATCCTGATGTAGTGATGATGTTGGTGTATGCATATGTCAAAACTTATATTATACACTTTAAATATGTGCTATTTATTGCATATGAAATCAATAAAGCTGATTTTAAAATATGCATTCCAATCAGATGACCTACTGTTTCAACTCCTGGCTCTACCTCTTTCTAACTTTATTATCTTAAGCAAGTTATCTTTGAGCCTCTCATTTTCCAGCCGTAAAATGATAATTCATACCATACATTTCACAGGATTATTGTGGATATCAACTGATAACTAATTCAATCCCTGAAAATAAAAGATAATCAACTGTAGCTATTAATCATAACAATAAAGTCCCTTGTTCTTAGTTTCTCATTTCCTGTAAAAGCAAATTTGAAAGCCAAGATGTACAACTCATATTTTTAGAAACTGAAAAGCTGAGTCTTCCCCAATTTCTCATTCAGTGTTTCAGACAGTGTTAATGTACATGAGTTTTGATAAGGTAAAGAGAGTGCACTGGAAGAAATTCAAAAGTAAGTTTTTTAATTATCTAAAATCAAATTTTCAAATATGAGTTGTGATCTCCCCTGCTAGAAACACAAAGGGTTTAGACAATAATAAAGTACCAGCAAAATAACACTCCTTATGCACATATGTGTGTTTGAAATGCTTGTTCCCTGGTGCCATAAAGAAATAGCACTTGAACATAAATTTAATTTTTTCAGCAAGGCCAATTTTACTTTCTGCAGAAAGGATACACTTGCCAGCAGTTTTGCCACAAGAATACACCGAACAAAGGAGACAGGGTTATTTACAACTTAACGCATCCACCCTACTGCTGTGTTTGGTTTCCATTGCCTGGAACGGAACCTCACATACTGTATTTGTCCCAATTGGCTAGTAACTTAGAACTTTTTAAAAGAGGAAAAAGCAGAGGAGAACAAAGGAAAGAGGAAGTAACTTGTGGAATGCTGAGAAAGGTAAAAACACCTCCAAATAAGGAAAGGAACAGGCTATGACCTAATGCTTGCTTGGACTAGTATAAGCATGCCAGGGCAAATATTTAGGCTACATTGTGGGAGCTAAGGACACAAAGTATATTGATTTCTTTATTACAGCTAGCAGATACCTAAGAATGTTAGCACAGGTCTTTGAATAAATTTTAATTCTAAGAGAAGTTACGATTTATTCTTAATTAGATGGGAGGAAAGTCTCTTTGAAGAGGAACGTCTACTTTACTTTTTACACGTGAGCCTTCTTCAACTGCAGTTGGTAAAACTGCATTTCCAGCTTTAAAAAATACACACACCGGAGGCTACCCCGGCTCTGTCGGCTTCTCAGCTGCGCTCCAGTCGGCCCAGGCGCCAGGGCGAGGAGCGAAAACCGCGAGGCGGAGGCCTGAGTGTATTCTGACGGTGGATTCTGCTAATTGATTTTTGAATGCTGAAGGAGTCTTGCATACGTGGGATGCCCCTTTTGGTCTTGGGAGCGGAGCAAGATGGACGAATAGGAACAGCTCCAGTCTCCATCTCCCAGCGCGAGCGACACAGAAGACAGGTGATTTCTGCATTTTCAACTGAGGTACTGGGGTCACCTCACTCAGGAGTGCCGGACAATCCATGCGGGTCAGCTGCTGCAGCCTGACCAGCGAGAGCTGAAGCAGGGCGAGGCATCGCCTCACCTGGGAAGCGTGAGGGGGAAGGGAGTCCCTTTTCCTAGCCAGGGGAACTGAGACACACAACACCTGGAAAATCAGGTAACTCCCACCCCAATACTGCGCTGTAACACCGGCACACGGGAGAATATATCCCACACCTGGCTGGGAGGGTCCCATGCCCACGGAGCCTCCCTCCTTGCTAACACAGCAGTCTGTGGCAATCTAACCACAAGGCATCAGCGAGGCTGGGGGAGGGGCGCCCGCCATCGCTGAGGCTTAAGTAGGTAACTAAAGCCGCTGGGAAGCTGGAACTGGGTGGAGCTCACAGCAGCTCAAGGAAACCTGCCTGTCTCTGTAGACTCCGCCTCTGGGGACAGGGCTCAGCTAAAGGAGCAGAAGCCTGTGCAGACGTGAACGACTCTGTCTGACAGCTTTGAAGAGAGCAGTGGATCTCCCAACACGGAGGTTGAGATCTGAGAAGGGGCAGTCTGCCTGCTCAAGTGGGTCACTGACCCCTGAGTAGCCTAACTGGGAGACATCCCCCCACTAGGGGCAGTCTGATACCCCACACCTCACAGGGTGGAGTACACCCCTGAGAGGAAGCTTCCAAAGCAAGAATCAAACAGGTGCACTCGCTGTTCAGCAATATTCTATCTTCTGCAACCTCTGCTGCTGATACCCAGGCAAACAGGGTCTGGAGTGGACCTCAAGCAATCTCCAACAGACCTATAACTGAGGGTCCTGACTGTCAGAAGGAAAACTATCAAACAGGAAGGACACCTATACCAAAACCCCATCAGTATGTCACCATCATCAAAGACCAGAGACAGATAAAACCACAAAGATGGGGAAAAAGCAGGGCAGAAAAGCTGGAAATTCAAAAAATAAGAGTGCATCTCCTCCTGCAAAGGAGCACAGCCCATTGCCAGCAACGGATCAAAGCTGGTCAGAGAATGATTTTGATGAGATGAGAGAAGAAGGCTTCAGTCCATCAAACCTCTCAGAGCTAAAGGAGGAATTACGTACCCAGCGCAAAGAAACTAAAAATCTTGAAAAAAGAGTGGAAGAATTGACAGCTAGACTAATTAATGCAGAGAAGGTCATAAACGAAATGACAGAGATGAAAACCATGACACGAGAAATACGTGACAAATGCACAAGCTTCAGTAACCGACTCCATCAACTGGAAGAAAGAGTATCAGCGATGGAGGATCAAATGAATGAAATGAAGCGAGAAGAGAAACCTAAAGAAAAAAGAAGAAAAAGAATGAACAAAGCCTGCAAGAAGTATGGGATTATGTCAAAAGACCAAATCTACGTCTGATTGGGGTGCCTGAAAGTGAGGGGGAAAATGGAACCAAATTGGAAAACACTCTACAGGATATCATCCAGGAGAACTTCCCCAACCTAGCAGGGCAGGCCAACATTCAAATTCAGGAAATACAGAGAACGCCACAAAGATACTCCTCCAGAAGAGCAACTCCAAGACACATAATTGCCAGATTCACCAAAGTTGAAATGAAGGAAAAAATCTTAAGGGCAGCCAGAGAGAAAGGTCGGGTTACCCACAAAGGGAAGCCCATCAGACTGACAGCAGATCTCTCGGCAGAAACTCTACAAGCCAGAAGAGAGTGGGGGCCAATATTCAACGTTCTTAAAGAAAAGAATTTTAAACCCAGAATTTCATATCCAGCCAAACTAAGTTTCATAAGTGAAGGAGAAATAAAATTCTTTACAGATAAGCAAATGCTTAGAGATTTTGTCACCACCAGGCCTGCCTTACAAGAGACCCTGAAGGAAGCCCTAAACATGGAAAGGAACAACCGGTACCAGCCATTGCAAAAACATGCCAAAATGTAAAGACCATCGAGCCTAGGAAGAAACTGCATCAACTAATGAGCAAAATAACCAGTTAATATCATAATGGCAGGATCAAGTTCACACGTAACAATATTAACCTTAAATGTAAATGGACTAAATGCTCCAATTAAAAGACACAGACTGGCAAACTGGATAAAGAGTCAAGACCCATCAGTCTGCTGTCTTCAGGAGACCCATCTCACATGCAGAGACATACATAGGCTCAAAATAAAGGGATGGAGGAAGATCTACCAAGCAAATGGAGAACAAAAAAAAAGCAGGGGTTGCAATCCTAGTCTCTGATAAAACAGACTTTAAACCATCAAAGATCAAAAGAGACAAAGAAGGCCATTACACAATGGTAAAGGGATCAATTCAACAGGAAGAGCTAACTATCCTAAATACATATGCACCCAATACAGAAGCACCCAGATTCATAAAGCAAGTCCTTAGAGACTTACAAAGAGACTTAGACTCCCATACAATAATAATGGGAGACTTCAACACTCCACTGTCAACATTAGACAGATCAATGAGACAGAAAGTTAACAAGGATATCCAGGAATTGAACTCATCTCTGCACCAAGCGGACCTAATAGACATCTATAGAACTCTCCACCCCAAGTCAACAGAATATACATTCTTCTCAGCACCACATCACACTTATTCCAAAATTGACCACATAATTGGAAGTAAAGCACTCCTCAGCAAATGTAAAAGAACAGAAATTATAACAAACTGTCTCTCTGACCACAGTGCGATCAAACTAGAACTCAGGACTAAGAAACTCAATCAAAACCGCTCAACTACATGGAAACTGAACAACCTGCTCCTGAATGACTACTGGGTACATAACGAAATGAAAGCAGAAATAAAGATGTTCTTTGAAACCAATGAGAACAAAGATACAACACACCAGAATCTCTGGGACACATTTAAAGCAGTGTGTAGAGGGAAATTTATAGCACTAAGTGCCCACAAGAGAAAGCAGGAAAGATCTAAAATTGACACTCTAACATCACAATTAAACGAACTAGAGAGGCAAGAGCAAACACATTCAAAAGCTAGCGGAAGGCAAGAAATAACTAAGATCAGAGCAGAACTGAAGGAGCTAGAGACACAAAAAACCTTCCAAAAAATCAATGAATCCAGGAGTTGGTTTTTTGAAAAGATCAACAAAATTGACAGACCGCTAGCAAGGCTAATAAAGAAGAAAAGAGAGAGGAATCAAATAGACGCAATAAAAAATGATAAAGGGGATATCACCACTGACCCCACAGAAATACAAACTACCATCAGAGAATACTATAAACACCTCTACGCAAATCAACTAGAAAATCTAGAAGAAATGGATAATTTCCTGGACACGTACACTCTTCCAAGACTAAACCAGGAAGAAGTTGAATCCCTGAATAGACCAATAGCAGCCTCTGAAATTGAGGCAACAATTAATAGCCTACCCACCAAAAAAAGCCCAGGACCAGATGGATTCACAGCTGAATTCTACCAGAGGTACAAGGAGGAGCTGGTACCATTCCTTCTGAAACTATTCCAATCAATAGAAAAAGAGGGAATCCTCCCTAACTCATTTTATGAGGCCAGCATCATCCTGATACCAAAGCCTGGCAGAGACACAACAAAAAAAGAGAATTTTAGACCAATCTCCCTGATGAACATCGATGCAAAAATCCTCAATAAAATACTGGCAAACCGGATTCAGCAGCACATCAAAAAGCTTATCCACCATGATCAAGTGGGCTTCATCCCTGGGATGCAAGGCTGGTTCAACATTCGCAAATCAATCAACGTAATCCAGCATATCAACAGAACCAAAGACAAGAACCACATGATTATCTCAATAGATGCAGAAAAGGCTTTTGACAAAATTTAACAGCCCTTCATGCTAAAAACGCTCAACAAATTTGGTATTGATGGAACGTGCCTCAAAATAATAAGAGCTATTTATGACAAACCCACAGCTAATATCATACTGAATGGGCAAAAACTGGAAAAATTCCCTTTGAAAATTGGCACAAGACAGGGATGCCCTCTCTCACCACTCCTATTCAACATAGTGTTGGAAGTTCTGGCTAGGGCAATCAGGCAAGAGAAAGAAATCAAGGGTATTCAGTTAGGAAAAGAAGAAGTCAAATTGTCCCTGTTTGCAGATGACATGATTGTATATTTAGAAAACCCCATCGTCTCAGCCCAAAATCTTCTTAAGCTGATAAGCAACTTCAGCAAAGTCTCAGGATACAAAATTAATGTGCAAAAATCACAAGCATTCTTATACACCAGTAACAGACAAGCAGAGAGCCAAATCAGGAATGAACTTCCATTCACAATTGCTTCAAAGAGAATAAAATACCTAGGAATCCAACTTACAAGGGATGTAAAGGACCTCTTCAAGGAGAACTACAAACCACTGCTCAGTGAAATCAAAGAGGACACAAACAAATGGAAGAACATACCATGCTCATGGATAGGCAGAATCAATATTGTGAAAATGGCCATACTGCCCAAGGTAATTTATAGATTCAATGCCATCCCCATCAAGCTACCAATGAGTTTCTTCACCGAATTGGAAAAAACTGCTTTAAAGTTCATATGGAACCAAAAAAGAGCCCGTATTGCCAAGACAATCCTAAGTCAAAAGGACAAAGCCGGAGGCGTCACGCTACCTGACTTCAAACTATACTACAAGGCTACAGTAACCAAAACAGCATGGTACTGGTACCAAAACAGAGATATAGACCAATGGAACAGAACGGAGCCTTCAGAAATAATGCCACACATCTACAACCATCTGATATTTGACAAACCTGAGAAAAACAAGAAATGGGGAAAGGATTCCCTATTTAATAAATGGTGCTGGGAAAATTGGCTAGCCATAAGTCGAAAGCTGAAACTGGATCCTTTCCTTACTCCTTATACGAAGATTAATTCAAGATGGATTAGAGACTTAAATGTTAGACCTAATACCATAAAAACCCTAGAAGAAAATCTAGGTAGTACCATTCAGGACATAGGAATGGGCAAGGACTTCATGTCTAAAACACCAAAAGCAACGGCAGCAAAAGCCAAATTGACAAATGGGATCTCATTAAACTAAAGAGCTTCTGCACAGCAAAAGAAACTACCATCAGAGTGAACAGGCAACCTACAGAATGGGAGAAA
>NC_045441.1:50594510-50601473 GCF_002776525.5 Piliocolobus tephrosceles
CGTACACTCTTCCAAGACTAAACCAGGAAGAAGTTGAATCCCTGAATAGACCAATAGCAGCCTCTGAAATTGAGGCAACAATTAATAGCCTGCCCACCAAAAAAAGCCCAGGACCAGATGGATTCACAGCTGAATTCTACCAGAGGTACAAGGAGGAGCTGGTACCATTCCTTCTGAAACTATTCCAATCAATAGAAAAAGAGGGAATCCTCCCTAACTCATTTTATGAGGCCAGCATCATCCTGATACCAAAGCCTGGCAGAGACACAACAAAAAAAGAGAATTTTAGACCAATCTCCCTGATGAACATCGATGCAAAAATCCTCAATAAAATACTGGCAAACCGGATTCAGCAGCACATCAAAAAGCTTATCCACCATGATCAAGTGGGCTTCATCCCTGGGATGCAAGGCTGGTTCAACATTCGCAAATCAATCAATGTAATCCAGCATATCAACAGAACCAAAGACAAGAACCACATGATTATCTCAATAGATGCAGAAAAGGCTTTTGACAAAATTCAACAGCCCTTCATGCTAAAAACGCTCAACAAATTCGGTATTGATGGAACGTACCTCAAAATAATAAGAGCTATTTATGACAAACCCACAGCTAATATCATACTGAATGGGCAAAAACTGGAAAAGTTCCCTTTGAAAACTGGCACAAGACAGGGATGCCCTCTCTCACCACTCCTATTCAACATAGTGTTGGAAGTTCTGGCTAGGGCAATCAGGCAAGAGAAAGAAATCAAGGGTATTCAGTTAGGAAAAGAGGAAGTCAAATTGTCCCTGTTTGCAGATGACATGATTGTGTATTTAGAAAACCCCATCGTCTCAGCCCAAAATCTTCTTAAGCTGATAAGCAACTTCAGCAAAGTCTCAGGATACAAAATTAATGTGCAAAAATCACAAGCATTCTTATACACCAGTAACAGACAAGCAGAGAGCCAAATCAGGAATGAACTTCCGTTCACAATTGCTTCAAAGAGAATAAAATACCCAGGAATCCAACTTACAAGGGATGTAAAGGACCTCTTCAAGGAGAACTACAAACCACTGCTCAGTGAAATCAAAGAGGACACAAACAAATGGAAGAACATATCATGCTCATGGATAGGAAGAATCAATATCGTGAAAATGGCCATACTGCCCAAGGTTATTTATAGATTCAATGCCATCCCCATCAAGCTACCAATGAGTTTCTTCACTGAATTGGATAAAACTGCTTTAAAGTTCATATGGAACCAAAAAAGAGCCCGCATTGCCAAGACAATCCTAAGTCAAAAGGACAAAGCCGGAGGCGTCACGCTACCTGACTTCAAACTACACTACAAGGCTACGGTAACCAAAACAGCATGGTACTGGTACCAAAACAGAGATATAGACCAATGGAACAGAACGGAGCCCTCAGAAATAATGCCACACATCTACAACCATCTGATCTTTGACAAACCTGACAAAAACAAGAAATGGGGAAAGGATTCTCTATTCAATAAATGGTGCTGGGAAAATTGGCTAGCCATAAGTAGAAAGCTGAAACTGGATCCTTTCCTTGCTCCTTATACGAAGATTAATTCAAGATGGATTAGAGACTTAAATGTTAGACCTAATACCATAAAAACCCTAGAAGAAAATCTAGGTAGTACCATTCAGGACATAGGAATGGGCAAGGACTTCATGTCTAAAACACCAAAAGCAACGGCAGCAAAAGCCAAATTGACAAATGGGATCTCATTAAACTAAAGAGCTTCTGCACAGCAAAAGAAACTACCATCAGAGTGAACAGGCAACCTACAGAATGGGAGAAAATTTTTGCAATCTACTCATCTGACAAAGGGCTAATTTCCAGAATCTACAAAGAACTCAAACAAATATACAAGAAAAAAACAAACAACCCCATCAAAAAGTGGGCAAAGGATATGAACAGACATTTCTCAAAAGAAGACATTCATACAGCCAACAGACACATGAAAAAATGCTCATCATCACTCGCCATCAGAGAAATGCAAATCAAAACCACAATGAGATACCATCTCACACCAGTTAGAATGGCAATCATTAAAAAATCAGGAAACAACAGGTGTTGGAGAGGATGTGGAGAAATAGGAACACTTTTACACTGCTGGTGGGATTGTAAACTAGTTCAACCATTATGGAAAACAGTATGGCGATTCCTCAAGGATCTAGAACTAGATGTACCATATGACCCAGCCATCCCACTACTGGGTATATACCCAAAGGATTATAAATTATGCTACTACAAAGACACATGCACACGTATGTTTATTGCGGCACTATTCACAATAGCAAAGACTTGGAATCAACCCAAATGTCCATCAGTGACAGACTGGATTAAGAAAATGTGGCACATATACACCATGGGATACTATGCAGCCATAAAAAAGGATGAGTTTGCGTCCTTTGTAGGGACATGGATGCAGCTGGAAACCATCATTCTTAGCAAACTATCACAAGAAGAGAAAACCAAACACCGCATGTTCTCACTCATAGGTGGGAACTGAACAATGAGCTCACTTGGACTCGGGAAGGGGAACATCACACACTGGGGCCTATCATGGGGAGGGGGGAGGGGGGAGGGATTGCATTGGGGAGTTATACCTGATATAAATGATGAATTGATGGGTGCTGACGAGTTGATGGGTGCAGCACACCAACATGGCACATGTATACATATGTAACAAACCTGCACGTTATGCACATGTACCCTAGAACTTAAAGTATAATAATAAAAAAAAAAAAACACACACCCCCTCAAAAGAATTTCAACTTAAAGCTCTTTTACATATGTGCTGTTTAGCTTAGACCCTCAAGAAAGAAGGCAAAGACAGCCCTAATGAGTTATCACTGTCCCATAGATCACGTGGGTGCCCCCGTGGGGTTATGCAAAGAGACTGGTCTGGATAGCACCTTCACAATGGGTAGCTGAAAGACTAGACCCAGAAAAAAAAGGGCAATGCACTGCAATAATTGGTAAATAGGCAAGAAACACAAGTATTTTCCTGAGACTCTGGAAAACGAAATAAGGAAAACTCACATGCTGAAGGTATTAAATGTCAAGTCAGTAAGAAGATAGTCTGAAAACATTTAAAAACTATAACGTTAAAAAAAAAAAAATCTGGTACGATGTGACTCAAAAGATCACCCTATTACAGCAGTAGTTTCTGAAAAAGTAACATTGTTTTAATGCCCACAAATCTAGTTTGTGTAGAAGCATACACTCTCAAGAACTTTTATTTACTGTGTCTTGAAGAAATATATTAGTCTTTTTAAGTTCTGAAATACATGTGCAGAATATGCAGGTTTGTTACATAGGTATACATGTGTCATGGTGGTTTGCTGCACCTATCAACCTGTCATCTAGGTTTTCAGCCTCGCATGCATTAGGTATTTGTCCTCATGCTTTCCCTCCCCTTGCCCTCCACCATCCAACAGGCCCCACTGTGTGTTGTTCCCCTCTCTGTGTCCATGTTTTCTCATTTTTCAACTTCCACTTATGAGATAACATGCGGTGTTTGGTGTTCTGTTCCTGTGTCAGTTTGCTGAGAATGATGGCTTCCGGCTTCATCCATGTCCTTTTTAACCCTAATTGGATAATGTGTGATTTTTCTAACCAATGGTGCTACAAAAGTCCATATGATCTCATACACATTAAGTCGTTTGTATGTGATATGGTTAGGCTTTGTGTCCCCACCCAAATCTCATCTTGAATTTTAATCCCCATTATCCCCATAATCTTCATGTGTCAAGGGAGACACCAGGTGGAGGTAATTGAATCATGGGGGCAGTTTCCCCCATGCTGTTCTCATGGTAGTGAGTTCTCACAAGATCTGAAGGTTTCACAAGGGGCTCTTCCCACTTTGGCACTTCTCCCTCCTGCTGCCCTGCCTTCCTACCTTGTTCTCCTTCCTGCCTTACTTCCCTGTCACCTTCCACCATGATTGTAAGTTTCCTGAAGACTCCCCAGGCATGCTGAACTATCAGTCAATTAAACCTCTTTCCTTTATAAATTACCTAGTCTCAGGCAGTTCTTTATAGCATGAAAACAGACTAATACATCATGTCTTCATGCTAGGAGCAAATTTAAATGAGTTAAAAAAAAAAAAACCCACAGGGAGGAAAATATTGCTGAAAACCATATAACTGGGAGGAGACACTAATTCTCCACCACAGGTGGCCTCACTACTGACGTTGTTAACACCAAATGGTTAAGCTGATGCTTTATTTCCCTGTCAGTTAAGGGACTGCAAGTAATTAATGTTTAAGATAAAACATGCAGCAGAAATAAAAAGGACAGTTTATATTTCGCATATTTCTGCTCACCTCCCCCACCCACTGCCCCCTGCCACCATCATCTAGCTCATAGAAGACAGGAGCTAGAAACGGTTTTTTGACCTTTTATTTTCAAACACAAAGATACCATAAAGAAAAAGATGTATATTTTTTGCTGATAAATTTTGCCACTTGGACATTTAAATCTTCTATACATCAAAAAATTCCCAAAAATTTTAAAGAAAAATGACAAACTAGAGGAAAACACCAAAAAAAGATACATGGTTAATATTTTAGGATATAAGGAGCTTTTTCATGGAAATATGGGTAAAAATATGAATAGGTAATTCCCAGAAGAAAAATTATAATCATCACTGATACATGTTCAATCTCACTGAGAATCAATGAGATTCACACTAAAGTGATAAGAGGCAGGACCAGACTCTAGAGGCAGGGCTCAGACACTGGACCAAATTGAGGACTAGCTAAAATAGGGACAAGGTGGAAATGGCTTTCCATAAGACACCCACCAGTGTGTCATGTCAGTTTACTATTGTTATGGCAACACACAGAAGTTACCGCCCTTTCTCTAGGAATTTCTGCAGACTGCTCCTTAATTTGTATATAGTTAAAGGTGGGAATAAATATGACTACAGCACTGTCCTGAGCTGCTAGTCTCAGCATATCCCCTATGGGGTACCCCTGCGCTGCAGCAGAAGTCATGGAGCTATAACACTGCCGGACCTATAACCCTGCCGCTTTAATAAAGCTGCTTTCTTTATTAGAGAAAGAAAGAATTCAAAGACTCACCCTTGAATTTTTTCCTCGGCAAAGCCAAGAACCTTCCCAGCTAAGCCCCAATTTGGAGCTTGCCTACCCTGAATCAGTATCAGAGTAACCTATCAATTATAAAATATTAATCGTAAGTAAGCAGAAACTTCCTAGAGAACAAATTTTCAAAATGCACTAAAAGTTTTAAACGTTTTCCCATACTCTTTACATTTCTTCTAGAGGAATTTTTTCTTATCTTAAAGAAAACAGTGGAAAGAATATAAAAAGAGGTGTGTCCAAAGATACATACATCAGAACATTGTATATAAATGAAAAACTCAAAAGCAATCTGACTGCCCAATAACAGTGGATTGGTGAAATCAGTAATGGTGCAGACATGAGATAGAATATTATGTAGCCATAAGAATGATGCTTTAGATATAGAAGGAAGGAAAATTAGCAATGATACATCAGTAAAATGAATAAAATCATTTCAAGAATGTATATGTAGCCTAATCCCATTATTATAACATTTTTTGTGCAGAACAAAGTTTGGAAAGCTATACATGAAAATTTTGACAATACATTCGTTGGCTGTTTTAAAATTTTCTACCTCCTATAAACAAGACACAGTCAGGCACAGCATGATGTCTAAAAACAGAGATTCTATAGTTCGGTTGCCTGAGTTCAAAGCCTGCATCCAACACTTACTACCTGTATGACCTTTGCCAAGTTAATCTTTCCATGCCTCTTCTTCCTTAAGATAGAAATGAGGATAATAGCAGCACTTATTTCATAGTTACTGGGAATGCTAAATGGAGATCTTCTAGAATGGTGCCTAACACCTAATTGAGACTCAATAAAGCTAATCATTATTTATTGAAGTGTGTTACCTATATGACAAATAATTATGAGGATAATTATGACAAAAATGCCTTGACATTGACAAGAGTGCCAAGATAATTCAATGAGAAAATAATAGTCTTTTAAAGAAATGGTACTGGCTGGGACAAGTGAACATCTATACACAAAAGAATGAAGCTGAATAACAACCTTACATCATATGCAAAAACAAACTCAAAATAGATCATAGATCTAAACGTAAGAGTTAAAACTACAAATCTCTTAGAAGAAAGCATAAGAATAAATCTACATGACCTTAGATTAGGCATTCGTTTCTTAGATATGACACCAAAAGCACAAGCCACAGAAGAAAAACTTGATAAACAGGTCTATATCAAAATCAAAATGTTTTGTGCCTTAAACGATACCTTCAAGAAAGTAAAAAGAAAGCATACAGAATGGGAGATAACATTTGCAATTCATATATTTAATAAGGGACTAGTATCTAGAATGCACAAAGAACTCTTAAAAATTAATTATTAAAAAGACAAATAACCCAAATAAAAAATGAGCAAAGGATCTGAATAGACATTTCTTCAAGGAAAATACACAAATGGTTAATAAGCATATGAAAAGATGCTCAACATCATTACCCCTGAAGGAAATAGAAATCAAAACCACAATGAGGCCAGGCATGGTAGCTCACACCTGTAATCCCAGCACTTTTTGAGGCTGAGGATGGTGGATTGCTTGAGTCCGGGAGTTAGAAACCAACCTGGGCAACATGGGGAAACCCTGCCTCTACAAAAAATAAGAAAAATTAGCTGGGTATGGTGGTGCATGCCTGTGGTCCCAGCTACTTGGGAGGCTGAGGGAGGAGGACTGCTTGAACCTGGGAAGTGGAGGTTGCAGTAAACCAAGATTCCACTACTGCATTCCAGATTCCACCCTGGGTGACGAGAGAGAGAGAGAAAGAAAGAGAAAGAGAAAGGGAAAGAGAAAAGAAAGAAAAGGAAGGAAGGAAGGAAGGAAGGAAGGAAGGAAGGAAGGAAGGAAG
>NC_045441.1:50601483-50658882 GCF_002776525.5 Piliocolobus tephrosceles
AAGGAAGGAAGGAAGGAAGGAAGGAAGGAAGGAAGGAAGGAAGGAAGGAAGGAAGGAAGGAAAGAAGGAAGGAAGGAAAGAAAAAGAAAAGAAAAACATAATGAGATACAACTTCACATCATCTAGGATGGCAATAATCCAAAAACATAATAACAAGTGTTGGTAATGATGTTGAAAAATTGGAACCCTCATACACTATTGATGGGAATGTAATATGTATGGTACAGCTGCTTTGGAAAATGACTTGGCAGCACCTCAAAATGTTAAACAGAGTTACCATATGACCCAGTAATTTCACACCTAAGGATATACTCAAGAGAAATGAAAACTAAAAACATACGTCTACCCAAAAACTTACATAAGAATGTTCGCAGCAACATGATTCATAATAACTGACATGTGGAAACAACCACAATGTCCATCAGCTGATGAATGGGTAAAGTCTGGCAAACTCATAGAATGGAATATCGTTTGGCAGTAAAAAAGGAATAAGAACTGATATGTGCTACAACATGGATGAATCTTCAAATCTTGCTAAGTGAAAGAAGCCAAACACAAAAGATCAGAAATTGTATTGTCCCATTTATATGAAATGTCCAGAACAGGTGAATCCACAGAGACAGACAGTAGATTAATGGTTGTGTAGAGTTACAGGATAGTAGGAGGGGAAAATAGGGAATGAGTACTAATAGGCACAGCATTTCTCTCTTGAGTGATAAAAATGTTTTAAACTTAAACTTTGAGAATGGTTGCACAATTCTGAATATATGAAACACTGAATTGTATACTTTAAATGGGTGACTTTTATAGTATTGAATTATATCTCATTAAGATGCTTTAAAAATGTTTTTCTAATCCCTTGACAACTCTGAGCTTTATTTCCTAAGACTGCCCTTTGAAGAGCCAGCATTTTATAGTGGAAGCAGAACAACAGCTTGAAAAGATCTCCTACTGTACTACGGAGGATCCAGTCTTATTTCTATATTCACACCCCACCCCACCCCACACCCTGATACATTAACTCCTTATTCAGTACCTGTGATAAACCAGGTATAGTGCTAGGTAATGGGGCCTAAAGGTAATCACACCCTAATCAAGTTTATCATTGAGTAGAGGGGCACCACAAGTCACATTATGTTGTTTAAAAAAAAACAAAAAACAAAAAAAAGCAAAGATGGCAAAGTCCAAGGTACCTGGAAGCACAAGGCCACATGGGTGAAAGAAACATCATAGAAGCAGCAATGTCTACATAAAGAACTAAAACATGAATTAGAGTTAGTGAGCAAATGCGCTAAAGAAAGAAGGAATCAATTGTGTTCTGGGCAGAAGGAATGTGCAAGGGACTGGAGGTGCACATATTATTTGAGAAGTTGAAACACATACAATATGGTTGGTGCACACAGTGTTCACTGTGGTGAGGAAAGGCAAGTGAGGTTCCTCATAAAGGCCAGGCACACCATGCTAGGGAGCTCAGACTTGGGTTTGAAAACAATGCAGAACCATTAAAATGAAAAATCACCTGATAACACTCATGTTTTAGAAAGATTATTCCGGCTTCAGTACAGCTACACATGACTTGAAGGAAATACAAATGGAAGCAAACATCTAAATTTAGAGGCCACCGGGAAAGAAATGATAGTTTGAACCATGCTATTAATGGTGTGGGTGGAGAGAGGCAGCTAGATTCAAGAAATATTTTACATATTGAACAGACACAACTTTGTGATTGACTGTATATAGGATAGGGAAACAAGGGGAGGGAAGGGTGACTCCCAGATTTGTGGCTTTGGCAACTGGATGATGGTGCTCTTCACTGAAATAGGAAACATGCAAGAGCAGCAAACCTGGAATAAAAGGTTTTAAATACATTCCATTTGGATGTAGTAAACTGAAGTGTCTATGAAGTTTTTTTGTTTGTTTGTTTTGAGACAGAGTCTCGCTTTGTCGCCCAGGCTGGAGTGCAGTGGCGCAAATCTCGCCTCAGTGCAAGCTCCGCCTCCCGGGTTCACACCATTCTCCTGCCTCAGTCACCGGGCCCAGCTAATTTTTTGTATTTTTAGTAGAGATGTGGTTTCACCGTGGTCTCGATCTCCCGACCTTGTGATCTGCCCGCCTCGGCCTCCAAAAGTGCTGGGTTTACAGGCATGAGCCACCGCACCTGCCAGTGTCTATGAAACTTCTAATAGAAAACATCAGGTTGGATACATAGGTCTGAAGGTCAGGGGAAAGAGCAGGCTGGAGGACGTAGCTTTGAGAATTAAGAGTCTGCAGAGATGAGATGAAGCTCTGAGGGTAGCTGAGGTGTCAGAGAAGGGAATGAAGAGGAACAGGGCAGACCCCATGGAACACAGGAAACACAGGCCATGGAGAGTCCACTCCGGGATCCCTCGGGCTCTCAAGTGGTCTCTCTTCTACCTTCAGTGGTCAGCGTGGTTGGCCCTAGGACCAACACTGAAGAAAGTGGTTTTTCATTCTTGGCCTCAGGACATCCTAACCCTTTTGTGCACCTTCAATAAGCATTTGTTCCAAGAATATTGAGGAAAGGCTATATGTCAAGGACTTTCCTGGACACTGGAATATGAAGAAGTCAACAAATCCCTTGCCCTAAGAAACTCTAGTTGGTCAAGGGACATATGGACATATGGTCAAAATAGACATATGGAAATTCTTCATATTTTTTCCTCCTTTTGTGTGAGCAAAACAATTTTAAAAAGGTAAATTAATTTTATAAATTCTAAATTTATTTTTTTCTGAAATAATAAGCACATAAAATGACACAAGGACTTCAAAAATACCAAAGTTTTATAATGTTCTCTCAAGATTGGCCACTTAAACCAAATTTCATACCTAAGAAACAGAGATACTTTAAAATCAAAACAGAAAGAAAACACAGATACTTATTTTTAAGGAGTAAAAACATTCAGGGTAAAATTGCAGTTACATTTTTCTAAAAAGCACACTAGAGCCTCAAATCCTGGTGATTTGTACAATGAGATAAACTGTATTCAAACAAGGCCCAAAAGAGTTCAGTCAGTGTCAAACAAATTTTACACAAATCTAAATTTTACTCTGGGGAGCAAATCAAAATCTTCCTAACAACATGCGGATCATATAGTATTTGTTTTCATCGTGATTGCCAGGAACATAAAATGCAAAGCAATGTTTTGCATTGCAGAAATTTCTAGACCCTCAGTCTGGTAACATTCTTGTCACCTGTGACATAGTTGGGGCAGCCATATTTCTCTGCTGCCAGATGCTTTGCTACGGAAACAAACTAGACACAGGAAAGAAATGCCACAATGCTAGCATATGAGGTAGCTATATAAGCGGCTTTTAGAAAGAGGTCCTCAGGTCACCCGTCTGTCTCCTTTCTAATTTGAGTGTGATCCAGCCCTACTGGGGCTATCAGTAGAACTGGTTTGCCCCTCCTGATAGTGGTTCTATCCCCCAGTGAAGCCGGCTGCTAAAGGTTGCCAAGCTCCTATGATCTCTGAGCCCTCTGCCTTGATATTCCCACATCCATAGTTGCAGATGCCTCGATGTTCCCCAAAGATTTTGTTGTGTAGAAATGAACTCTTGCAGACTCTACATTTATTCCCTAAAATCCAGGGCACTGAACTTCTGACAGCTTTGTAAACTTTTATCTACAAATCCCCACTTCACTGACCCCTCTCTAAATAAATTACACTTAGTGGATGTTCCCAGCTTTGAGTATGTTCTTTCCACAATAACTTTTTGAGAAGAGAGAAAGGTGGAGAAGAGTTAGAGGATGGCATTCTTGTTTATCATTTATCAAACTCCTCAGTCATAGAACAATTTACAAAATTAGATACCACACAGGAAGTAAAAACAAACCAAATACTTATTCTCTGGTTCTACTTGCCTTTTAAAATAGCTTTTTTTTTAATAATTCAGAGCTGTGTTCCTTGGCTGAAGCATTTTGTGTACCAATAAAAATTATTTCAATACATTATTTGAATTCCAGTCACATCTCACTCTAGCACTTTCAGTTTATATCATCAGTTGACACCTAGTTGATGCCTATCCACAAAACTTGGAACACAATAATTTTCCTTAGGTTCACAGAATCCTGGGTCTGAAACTGAAGTGGATCCTATTGCCATTTAGGAACTCTACATTCACATGCTCCTCTCTAAATTTTTTTTCTAAAGAAAAAAAAATAGTTGCCTTTCACTTAAAATTTCTCTAAAATTTTTGTAAAATTCCTCTAAAAGAGGAATATCCAATACTTTCTGTCTTAGGATGTTCTTAGTATCTCAATCTAACAATCAGGAATTTTTTTTAATTCCTCATGTTTAACTTAAGTGTATAATCAGGTTGCCTTAGAAACCTACAATGTGTCTTAATTGTCTTAATTCTTTCTACTCAAAGCCCCTATTACAGTGTCTGGTACATACTAGTTGTTCAGCATATACTTAATGAGAGAAAAAAATGAACAGAGGGAGAAAAGGAAGAAAGAGTGAGAGGAAGGAAAAAAGAAATGAAGGGAGGGAAAGAGAGAACAAATAAACACTAAAAGGAATCAAACATGAGTCCACTACTCAGGAAATTAACAACAGAGTAGCAAAGATGTTAAATGGACATAAATAACCATAATATAAAGTAGAAAGTTTTAAAGGGCCACAGACACAACATTGGAGGAAATCAGAAGAAAGGTATGAAATTTCTAGCTAGGAGAAATCAGAAGCAAGTCAACAGAGGAGGTAAGACTTGAGGTGGGATTTGAAGAACAGGTAGATTTCAGACAAGTGATCAGAGGGGACAAGTGTCCCAAGGAGAAGTCATGAATGTGGAAAATCATGGGGTAATGGGGAATGAAGTGGTTTAAGGGGAGCACAGAAGGTGGGATGGGGCCCCAGTATTATCTAGGCTTATAAGCAGAAATATTAATAATTATTCAGAAGATCATTTGAACGAATGAATAAATGAACAAACAAATGAATAAACAAACAAATTAATTAACTTAGGCCTGGAACTTTAAAGACAAAGCAGAATATGAATGTGGTTTCTATAATTATTCCTATTGCAAATTACACCTCTATCTCTGTAAACGACCTCCTGGGAAAGCCTTCTGCCATCAAATTCGATCTACTTGAATAAAAAAATTAACAACAGAGTTTTATTATTTCACAGTGTTAGCATGTTGCTTTATTTTAATCCCAGGGATATGGGAAATCAATATAAAATAGTTTGTTACTTTCCTATCACCAACACAATAATCCATCAGTGTAATTTTTCTTTCTTTACCTTCTATTTCTGTTTTTTTTTTTTTTTTTTTTTTTAACATTTAAAAGCAAACCAAAAGAGGCTTTGCTCCCACTCTTCCTCTTTCCCATTTGCTCCCAACGATTTAATGCACATAAACAAGACCGGCCAACCAATTTGTCAATGAAGTACTGTCCTGCTGGCTTTTGTGCCTGAGTTATTGCCTTTAAAGAACTAAGAAATAGGACATACTGCTGCACAACTGGTCCTGGCAGAAACGTTAACTCTAGAATAAGATGGATAAAACAAAATCAGTATAAAAGCCAGTGGGATTAGTGAAGGCTTTAACATACAGCTTGCAATGGCTGAAATCTCTTAGGACCCATGATGTTGGTTAAAGATCATACTTGCTGAAAAACAACCTTAGCCACTGTTATTAAGTTCTCATTGGGTTTTCTCTCTATAGCTGTCAAACTCCCTCTACAATCTGGTGACTTTTTTTTTTTTTTCATACTTTAGTGCAAATGAATTTTAAGATATACATCATGAGAACGTAATCACTTTTTAACACAGGAACTTGTACACAAATGCTCATAGCAGCCTTATTAACAGCCTCAAATTGGAAACTCCCCAAACATCCTTCAGGGCATGAATCGTAAGACAAAATTCTGGCACATCTGTACCATGGATGACTATTTAGCAATAAAAAGGATCAGAATACTGATATCTACAGTTTATGCTGAGTAAGAAAAAAAAATCCAGTCTTTAAAGAATACATGCCATATGATTCCATTTAAAAAACATCTGTGAAATTACAAAATTACAGAGATGAAGAACAGAGTAATGGTTGTCAAGGCTTAGGGATGAAGGAGAGGGGATGGGTGTGGCCATAAAATAGAAGTGATATGATGATGGCACAGTAGACAGGCTGTTGATTGTGGAGGTGATTACACAGGGCTATACATGTGACAAAACTGTCACAAATGCAAATGATGTGTGCACAACTGGGGAAATCTGAAAAACCTCTATGGATAATATCAATGTTAAATCCTTGGTTTTCAGATTGTACCATAGTCAAGTAAGATGTGAACCCTGAGGGAGATGGAAGGTGAATACACAGCACTTCCCTATACATTTCTTTGTAAGCCTCTATGCATCTATCATTATTTCAAAATAAAAAGTTTAAAATATATGTAGTCAATTTATATCAGGATGTGTCATGAGGTTTCTCCCTCCTGAGTTGAACAGTATCTAACATAGAGCTGAGTTGACAGTAAGGTCTAAAATAAACACTGTTCAAAGAAAAGAAGGGAGGAAAGTGTACAACCATCCCTAGTCAATCTAAAATTGATGAAAACCTGATTTGAGGGACAATTTATAAAATTGTCTGAAGTTTTCAATACACCTTTATACAATAAGGACACTAAAATCAACATTATAAGGCAGTTGTGAAAATTAAAGGTATATAGAGATACGCAGATTTCTTAATATACGTGTGTGTGTGTGTGTACGTGTATGAGAGAGTGCATTTAGTAAGAGCCTGGGACTCAAGAAGTATTAATTCTCTTCCAATAATCAAAAAAAAGATAAAAGAAAAATAAAATCATCATTATATTCTTAATTCCTCACTCTCTTACTCTTTCTTATTGCATAACCTTACATCTTGGTGAAATTAGTTCCTCCTCCTTCAACAACTAACAGAGAGAGCAAAGATTAAACACAAAAACAGAGCTCTTTTCATCTAGGTGCATCTGTGTAGGTGCATCTGTCACTGACACACAGTTCTGTGAGCTCTTGGAAGCTCAGAATCCCACATACAGTTTGGCCACAGGGCTGAAATGTTATAGCATTTTATCAGCAACCATGTTTTGAACAATTTAACACCCAAGCTCTCTCTCTCCTGTCTCCTTCCCAAGGCAACTGCAGATTCCTCTTCCCTCAGGGAATATAACCCCACTACCTTTGCTCCTTTTAGGGAACTGTAATAACCTGGGCAGACGGTAAAAGAACACTGGAAAAGTGATGTCTTCAAGTACCAGCCCAATGAGGGAATCTATTCAGGGGGCTTAAAATGGAACAGTCAAGCACGCCAATGACCAGCAAAGCAGGAAATGGTCCCAGAATCACTGACAGAAGAGGCAAATTTCCCAGAATACAATCCATTCATGCCGACCCCCAGGGTCAAAGCAGACAGAGCAGAATCTGGGCCACGAGCTTGGAATTATCCTCAGTTAGAGTTACCCTCTTTTCAGAAGATGCTTCCCCATCTCAAACTGGGCTTTTACAGCTGAGTAAAATTTACATTGCATATATAATTTACATTAATTTGTTTGCCAGGCACCAAAAAGGCAGTATAAGAGAGAGGTCAGAGAGGTAAGACACAAGTAACAGTTTGAAACCCAAGGCCAGGGTCCAGGTGGGTGTAGAGAGGAGCTGGGGTGAGAGTTGAGGGGAGGGGGATTAGCAGAAACCAGTGGGGCATGCAGACTACAATTAGGAGCATGTATGTATTGGGGGCTTGAAGACACTGCTAAACAGCTGCAGGCCACTGCTCAGGAACATGAGGAGCTGATCCCAACAGGGCTGGTTGATGTTTCCAAGACTGGACAGACAACCTGAGGAGGCTGGCAGGAGTGGGCAGTACCAAAAAAAGTGAGAGCAACAGCTCTGAGCAAGCAAGTCCTACCAGCATCATAAATGAGATGAAGAGGTAGGTTTGCCATAGTCAGGATTTCGCCACAGCGGGGAGGGAATGTTAAGGTCAGTTATTGGCTGGCTCCAACTGGCTTGCCCATAATTACTTACTCAGCGTCCATGTCATGAATGGAGTTCCCCATCTGTACATTCAGCCAGAGGTCATACAGTGAAGATACTGGCCCCTCTCCACTTTTCTGTTCATAGGGGAGCATCTTATCGCCTTGATCATAAGGAGGAGGAGCAGAGCACCTACCTAGCTGTGCCTTTTCAGGCCAACCACATGCTGGCAGCTTCTGTTTCCTTGTAAGACCTTCCCAGGAATCTGCTCTGCTAATGAGTCGCCTCTACCTGACAGCTGGTTACACAAGCTGCTATCAGAAAACAAAAGCTGCCTGTTGAGGTAACCGGTATTTCCCTACCTCACACATAAGCGTATGTGTGCACACACATACACACATATACACACACATACACACACATGTGCTTTCCCCAGTACAATTCAGCAACCATGCTCAGAATGAATCAACCACCAAATGGAACAAAGGCTGCCTCCCAGATAATTAGAGTTTGGACTGAATTGAATTTTTTCTAGCTCAGACTCAGCATTCTCACTTCTTCTCACCAGCCTCACAGCCTACACAATAGGCACATAGGGCAAAGCTGGCTGCAGCTTATAGTTTTAGATGAAATGCTAGTAATCCATCCTCTGGTTTCCCATCTTCTCTTATTCCTCAGTAACAACCACAGAAGACATTCACTGTCCATCTCAGAACATCAAGAACATACCTCAGTCCATTCTTCTGGGACAAGAGAATTCCAACTGAACCACTGATTTGGGCATATTAAGACAACCTTCACCATTGCACACCTATTAGAATGGCCAAAACACAAAACCCTGGCAACACCAAAAGCTGTGGAGGATGTGGAGCAACAGGAACTCTCCCTTATTTCTGGTGGGAATGCAAAATGGTACAGCCACTTTAAAAGACAGTTTGGCAGATTTCTTCAAAACTAAACATACTCTTAACATCAGATCTGGCAATCGTATTCCTTGGAATCTACTCAGATAAAATGAAAACTCGGGTCCACAAAAAATGGTAGCTTTATTCATAATTGACAAAACTTGGAATCAACCAAGATGTCCTTTTATAGGTGAATGGTTAAACAAACTGTGGTACATCTAGACAGTGGAAAATAATCCAGCACTAAGAATTTTAAAAAAATAACTATCAAGCTATGAAAAGACATAGAGAAAACATAAATGCGTATTGCTGAGTGGAAGAACCCAGTCTGAAAAGGCTATATGCTGTATGGTTCCAACTATATGACATTCTGGAAAGTATAACACTATGGAGACAGTAAAAGGATTAGTAATTTCCAGGGATTTGAAGGAGGAAAAGGTGAACAGGCAGAGCACAGAGAGGTTTCAAGGCAGTGAAATTACTTTGTATAACACAACGATAATAGATACATTGCATTATAAATTTTTCCAAACCTGTAGAATGTACAAGAACCAAAGTGAATCATAATGCATACTCTGATCTTTGGGTAAGAATGATATGTCAATGTAGGTTCATTGATTGTAACAAATGCTCCACCCTGGTGGGGGATGCTGATAGTGGGGGAAGCTGTACATGTGGGGATGGGCGGTATTATGGAGAAATATCTGTACCTTCCTCTCACTTTTGCTGTAAATCTAAAACTGCTCTACAAAATAAAGCCTATTGATTAAAAAAAAAAAAAACCTTCAGAGACTGACAAAAATCAAATAAAAAATATGTCGACATGCAAACTTAATGGTGTATTGTGTGGGTTTGTGTTTGTTTGTACTTATATGTGTGTTTAAATAGATACCAATTTACAGCATTCTAAAAGAACGGTAAATTTACCAACATGGAAAAATAAAAGACTCCAAATTCACCACAAATGGAATGCCACTGCTTCAACTTCTTTGCAAAGGCAAAAAAAAAAAACCAAACAACCCACACACACCCCAAAAACCCAAACACACACACACACACACACACATACACACATCAAAAATGGTAAAAAAGAGTAATGGGAAGAAATTTTTATCAATCAAAACTCACCACTCTGATCCTCTATCAAGATGAGCCTCACTGTTATGAGCTGCATTACAAACTACTGCAAAAAAACTTTTTAAAAAATCTGCTGTTAGGCTAATCTAGTGATAACTATTTTCCTCAAATTCTTCACTTGATGTTTCCAAAGCAACAAAAAAATCTGATATAGCAAGCCTTACACTGAAATCATATTAAATCTTCAAAAACCAATAAGAAAAAAAGCATAGGCAAGTCTTTTTGGGATTCAGACTTAATCACCTTTAGGTACTAAAGGTGGGATTAGAACTTAAGTATGTCCCTAATAAACAGGATAATGCGAAAGCAATCCTGGCTCACTGCCAGTCTTCCTCCTGATTGACAGCTAGAGCAGGGCTGTCCAACAGCAAGACACCTTGAATTGCAGACATAATTTAAAAATTTCTAAGTAGTCATGTTTTATAATATAAACAACTAAAATTAATAGTATATTGTATTTAACGAATAGACCCAATTATTTATCATTTTAACATGTGGCCATGGTAGCCACATTCCAATGGCTCAATAGCCACATGTGGCCAGTGGTTACCATATTGAACAGCAGATCTAGACTTCCAGTGTGAATCTAACAGGTCCCAAGTGTCTCCCTTTCAAATATGTATTTATTCATTCAAATACACAAAGTCTCTTCATATGCTTCATTATTCCTACTACTGGAGGTTCACCAGAGTCAGCAGCAACAGTGCTTGAGTCACACATTCAATCTATGTGAACCATAAGAAAGATTAAGCTCTATGCCAATGTGAAAACCAGCTCAACTTCAGTTTCTTATTGTTATTATTAGTAGTAGTAATTTTTTCCAGTATATATCCTTCCCATTTCTTTATCTTAATTTTTATTACATATTGACTATTTGTAATTACATACATTTATGGAGTACAAAGTGATGTTATAATTTATGAAAACAATGTTGAATAATTAAATCAAGCTAGTTAACATATCCATCACCTTAAATGCTTAATATTTTTTGTGGTAAGAATATTTGAAATTTACCCTCATAGCAATTTTGAAATGTACAATATTATTAACTATATTCACTACATTGTGCAATAGATTTCAAAAAAATTCCTCCTGTGTAACTGAGATTTTGTAACCTCTAACCGTCAATTCCCCATTCCTTCCCTTCTGCCCAGCCTCTGTAGCCACCATTCTATTATCTGCTTCTATGAGCTTCATTGTTCTAGATTCCACATCTAAGTGGAAACAATTAAGAATGTACAGAGACAATCTACAGACTTGGAGAAAACATTTGCAAGCCATACATCAGATAAGATATTAATATCCAAAATATAAAAGGAGTTCAAACAATTCAATCGCAAATAATCAAAAAAACCTAATTTAAAAATGGACAAGGAACCTAAACAGATATTTCTCCAATGAAGACACACAAGTGGCCAACAAATACATGAAAAAAAAAAAAAGTTCACATTGTTAATCATTAGGGAAACGCAAAATAAAACCACAATGAGATATCATCTCACACCTGTAAGGACTATTATCAAAAAGTAAAAAGATAAATGTTGATGAGGATGGGGAAAAAAGGAAATCCTTGTACACTGTTGGTGGGAATGTAAATTAGTACAGCCATTATGGAAAACTATACAGAGGTTCCTCAAGAAACTAAAAATATGACTACCATATGATCCAGCAATCCTACTTCCTAGTATTTATCCAAAGGATTTGAAATCATCTTGTCAAAGAAATACCTGCACTCCCATGTTCAATGTAGCACTATTCACGATAGCCAAGTTACAGAATCAACATTTTCACACTGTTTGGGAAAACAAATAATTTCTCAACTCAAGTTTATCTTTGTGATAGGATAAATCAAGAAATAATATGTGCAAAGCCATCTAGGGTCTGCAACAGCACAAAAGTGGAGGTAAGTGTAGTGAGGGGTGGGAGGAGAGGAAAGAAGGCAGAGAGAAAATAAAGAAGGAAGGGGAAAATATCACAGCAGGTCATAGAAATTACCTCAAGGAATCAAAAGTTTAAGAGCAGGATTCCCACATTCAATGACTTTCACCCAAACAGGTAATGCAACCCAGGTTTAAAAAATTATGTCAATGTTGTAAAAGGGATTTTCAAGGCAATGAACATTGATTACATGCACCAGTATATCCAAGAGAGCTAGAAAGCACAGAGTTTAGCCAATATATTTGTGCATTTTAAAGACTGTCCCTTAATAAACACAATAATGAACCTTATTTTACTGCAACATTATTTATCACAGCAAAGAACTCGAAACAATCTAAGTGCCCAATTAACCGTGATTTAGCCATACTGTAAACTTTTTAAAAAGTGGTACATTTCTATGAGCTGGCATGGAAAAATATCCAAGCTATGGCGGAGTGAAAAAGCAAGTTGCTGAAAATGCATATTATATGACACACACACACGCACACACACACCACAAAGTGACAATAACTATAATCTTTCAGGAGGAACCTAAGATAAGATGGTTGTGGGGACAGAGGAGGAGTCAAAGAAGACTGGACACTTTGGTCTTCTCAGTAGTATTTTTTTTTATAAAGAAAATATATTCACATTTTACTTAGATAGAAAAAGAATGATTTTAAAACAACAGTACACACCCTCAAATGTGTTTATCCCAAATCAAAATTTAATATATTGAAACCCACCAAACTCAGGTTTATGCTCACCTAAGAAAAGAGCTTCTCCCACCATGTCGATGAATATATTTGAACACGTGGAGATATCCTTGAATACAGAGAAAGTGTTCTCTTGAATTGGTTATTTTTAAAAAATTTAGATCACTGAAAATCTTCTCATGCAAAACTGAAGACATCAGTAGGCTTCTACTTACATGTTGATGGGGTTTCAGACATGTTACCCCAAAATAAGTCACCTGGACATACTGAATATTTTAAGCTGAAGGAACTGAGGAACAGCATGTACAGGAAGGACTTTCTGATCTTCCCCTGAAGCAAGGCATAAAACTTAGGAAGGATTTTCTGGTCCACTTCATAATAAACCTATCTAGAAACTTATAATAAACCTGAATAAAAAGTTGTAAAATAAATGCAAACTGTGGTAGATGCTATTACTATTTGCGAATAAAGACCTTCTTCTCTCCCCAAGGAAGGACTGTGCTCCTCCACCCCATTTTGGATTTGACCAGGATATTTGCCTTAATATAAACAACTATCAAGCAAAATATTTAAAGGTGACCAACTTTTAATTGGGGGTCTAAGTTTAAAAGTTGGGGGACCAACTTTTAAAAGGGTCTAAGTTTCTCTTGCCCCTGTCCTCTTGCCCCTGTCCTCCGCAGCAAGAGGTTCATCCCATAGAGCCTTTGATCTATTTTACAACTATGTAAATTGCAGATAACTGATAACAACATGAAATAATTCCTGTCCACTGACATGCAAATATTAATTTCTGTCTCATGAAGATTCAGTGAGCTTCCCTCCCCCACTGTGGAATGTGTTTTGTCCTTCATTTGCACATTCCTAATCTATGAATGTGGCTATTATTTGGATTGTCATTTGAACTAGTCATAACATCCCACCAGTTCCCTCGTTAATAATGAGTTAAATAAAATCTCTAACACATGTTCATTTTATATCCAAAAGAGAGTATCATTTTACCTTTCTTTGAAAATTATCCTGAGTGCTTAAAATGTTAGATAATTTTACTATACACTGATATCCCCTAGCAATCCTATCTTTAATGAGAAAATGGAGCCCCACAAAGATTAAGTAACTCGCTTAAAGCCACACACTGATTAGTAGCAGAGCTGGAATCTAAACTCCGGGTCTAGATGACACCTCCACACTGCTTCAAGGGCAACCCTTCAGAGAAAGGAGAGAATAGGATGGAATAAGGGTATTGTGAAATCACAGAAGTCTTAAGGGCCAGTTCCTTTTTTGATCATATGAGGGAATGAAGGTTCAAGAGTATAAAGATCTTGGCCATGCTGCATAACTTATTACAGGTAGGGATCAGAACCCAAGGTTCCTTACAACCAGCCTGGTGATCTTGCATTCAGGGAGGAAGTCAAATTAGACTAGGGCCTTGAAGGATAAATAGAACCAACAGACTGGCAAGATGCAGGAAAGAGGGGCTGGACACACGTGAATGTGAGGTATGGAAAGTAGGAGAGGCCCCTCTACCACAAGGGTTCCAGGAAATTTACACAGTGGGGAGCCTGGGAGTGGGAAGAGATGGGGCAAGGAGACTCTGTGTCCAGACATTGTCAGAGGGGGCCACAGGTTTGTACTGCAGAAGAAGTACTGCTTGGAGGAGAAATTTCTGGAGGCTGTAAAATAAGTTATCTGCTTTCCCAGTAGTCAGAGACTAGATGTTTGGCCACCTGACTTTGGGCACAACCCTTTGCCATCTGAGCTTGTGCTTCACCTGAGGCTGAAAAAGATGACATCCAAGATTCCTTCTAGGGCCAAAAACTACAGTAAAGTCAAAATAGTAGATACACTTCCTCATAAGTTGATCATGGTGGCATACTCTGTTATAATCACATGCGTTCTAGAAACCCAGGATACCACGTGGGACAGAAAAGTCAGAATAGCCCACGTGGGGTCCTGGAGAGAAAAGGCTGTCTCAAAGCTTATTTTGGAGAAGGAGGTGGAGAAGACCTCATGGCCTAAAGAGGAAAACAAACCTACTTGCCCTTACCTGACTTTCAGGCTGTGTCCCAGACCAGCAGGGACTTCACAGCAAGACCAGGCTTTCTATTCTGTGAGTTCCTCACACCTGGAGAGTGTCCCCATCTCTCTGTCACTTACACATACCCTGCTTCTCACAACTCTGAGGCAAGAATCAAGTTCACAGGGCATCTGTTCACTGCTACGGGTGTGTGGAGACAGCCACTGACAAGAACACTGATTCCCAAAAGGCACATGTAAATACAAGATGAATGCAAAAAGAAAAGTGACTGGACTAGAGAGAAAAGATCAGCTCTACCAAGAAGGAATCATGACTCCTGCTTCTATTATTGTAGGTAAAAACCTACCATCTTATGGTCACATGCTGGGTCTTATGAAAATAAGGGATGTGAGGGCGGAGCAAGATGGCCGAATAGGAGCAGCTTCAGTCTCCAACTCCCAGCGCGAGCGACACAGAAGACCGGCGATTTCTGCATTTTCAACTGAGGTACTGGGGTCATCTCACTCGGGAGTGCCGGACAATCGGTGCTGGTCAGCTGCTGCAGCCCGACCAGCGAGAGCTGAAGCAGGGCGAGGCATCGCCTCACCTGGGAAGCGCGAGGGGGAAGGGAGTCCCTTTTCCTAGCCAGGGGAACTGAGACACACAACACCTGGAAAATCGGGTAACTCCCACCCCAATACTGCGCTGTAACACCGGCACACCGGAGATTGTATCCCACACCTGGCCGGGAGGGTCCCACACCCACGGAGCCTCTCTCCTTGCTAACACAGCAGTCTGCGGCAATCTAACCACAAGGCAGCAGCGAGGCTGGGGGAGGGGCGCCCGCCATCGCTGAGGCTTAAGTAGGTAACTAAAGCCGCTGGGAAGCTGGAACTGGGTGGAGCTCACAGCAGCTCAAGGAAACCTGCCTGTCTCTGTAGACTGTGCCTCTGGGGACAGGGCTCAGCTAAAGGAGTAGAAGCCTGTGAAACGCGAACGACTCTGTCTGACAGCTTTGAAGAGAGCAGGGGATCTCCCAACACGGAGGTTGAGATCTGAGAAGGGGCAGTCTGCCTGCTCAAGTGGGTCACTGACCCCTGAGTAGCCTAACTGGGAGACATCCCCCACTAGGGGCAGTCTGACACCCCACACCTCACAGGGTGGAGTACACCCCTGAGAGGAAGCTTCCAAAGCAAGAATCAGACAGGTGCACTCGCTGTTCAGCAATATTCTATCTTCTGCAACCTCTGCTGCTGATACCCAGGCAAACAGGGTCTGGAGTGGACCTCAAGCAATCTCCAACAGACCTATAGCTGAGGGTCCTGACAGTCAGAAGGAAACCTATCAAACAGGAAGGACACCTATATCAAAACCCCATCAGTACGTCACCATCATCAAAGACCAGTAACAGATAAAACCACAAAGATGGGGAAAAAGCAGGGCAGAAAAGCTGGAAATTCAAAAAATAAGAGCGCATCTCCTCCTGCAAAGGAGCACAGCCCATCGCCAGCAATGGATCAAAGCTGGTCAGAGAATGATTTTGATGAGATGAGAGAAGAAGGCTTCAGTCCATCAAACCTCTCAGAGCTAAAGGAGGAATTACGTACCCAGCGCAAAGAAACTAAAAATCTTGAAAAAAAAGTGGAAGAATTGACAGCTAGACTAATTAATGCAGAGAAGGTCATAAACGAAATGACAGAGATGAAAACCATGTCACGAGAAATACGTGACAAATGCACAAGCTTCAGTAACCGACTCGATCAACTGGAAGAAAGAGTATCAGCGATTGAGGATCAAATGAATGAAATGAAGCGAGAAGAGAAACCAAAAGAAAAAAGAAGAAAAAGAAATGAACAAAGCCTGCAAGAAGTATGGGATTATGTCAAAAGACCAAATCTACGTCTGATTGGGGTGCCTGAAAGAGAGGGGGAAAACGGAACCAAATTGGAAAACACTCTACAGGATATCATCGAGGAGAACTTCCCCAACCTAGCAGGGCAGGCCAACATTCAAATTCAGGAAATACAGAGAACGCCACAAAGATACTCCTCCAGAAGAGCAACTCCAAGACACATAATTGCCAGATTCACCAAAGTTGAAATGAAGGAAAAAATCTTAAGGGCAGCCAGAGAGAAAGGTCGGGTTACCCACAAAGGGAAGCCCATCAGACTGACAGCAGATCTCTCGGCAGAAACTCTACAAGCCAGAAGAGAGTGGGGGCCAATATTCAACGTTCTTAAAGAAAAGAATTTTCAACCCAGAATTTCATATCCAGCCAAACTAAGTTTCATAAGTGAAGGAGAAATAAAATTCTTTACAGATAAGCAAATGCTTAGAGATTTTGTCACCACCAGGCCTGCCTTACAAGAGACCCTGAAGGAAGCCCTAAACATGGAAAGGAACAACCGGTACCAGCCATTGCAAAAACATGCCAAAATGTAAAGACCATCGAGCCTAGGAAGAAACTGCATCAACTAATGAGCAAAATAACCAGTTAATATCATAATGGCAGGATCAAGATCACACATAACAATATTAACCTTAAATGTAAATGGACTAAATGCTCCAATTAAAAGACACAGACTGGCAAACTGGATAAAGAGTCAAGACCCATCAGTCTGCTGTCTTCAGGAGACCCATCTCACATGCAGAGACATACATAGGCTCAAAATAAAAGGATGGAGGAAGATCTACCAAGCAAATGGAGAACAAAAAAAAGCAGGGGTTGCAATCCTAGTCTCTGATAAAACAGACTTTAAACCATCAAAGATCAAAAGAGACAAAGAAGGCCATTACATAATGGTAAAGGGATCAATCCAACAGGAAGAGCTAACTATCCTAAATATATATGCACCTAATACAGGAGCACCCAGATTCATAAAGCAAGTCCTTAGAGACTTACAAAGAGACTTAGACTCCCATACAATAATAATGGGAGACTTCAACACTCCACTGTCAACATTAGACAGATCAACGAGACAGAAAGTTAACAAGGATATCCAGGAATTGAACTCATCTCTGCACCAAGCGGACCTAACAGACATCTATAGAACTCTCCACCCCAAGTCAACAGAATATACATTCTTCTCAGCACCACATCACACTTATTCCAAAATTGACCACATAATTGGAAGTAAAGCACTCCTCAGCAAATGTAAAAGAACAGAAATTATAACAAACTGTCTCTCTGACCACAGTGCAATCAAACTAGAACTCAGGAGTAAGAAATTCAATCAAAACCGCTCAACTACATGGAAACTGAACAACCTGCTCCTGAATGACTACTGGGTACATAACGAAATGAAAGCAGAAATAAAGATGTTCTTTGAATCCAATGAGAACAAAGATACAACATACCAGAATCTCTGGGACACATTTAAAGCAGTATGTAGAGGGAAATTTATAGCACTAAGTGCCCACAAGAGAAAGCAGGAAAGATCTAAAATTGACACTCTAACATCACAATTAAAAGAACTAGAGAGGCAAGAGCAAACACATTCAAAAGCTAGCAGAAGGCAAGAAATAACTAAGATCAGAGCAGAACTGAAGGAGATAGAGACACAAAAAACCCTCCAAAAAATCAATGAATCCAGGAGTTGGTTTTTTGAAAAGATCAACAAAATTGACAGACCGCTAGCAAGATTAATAAAGAAGAAAAGAGAGAGGAATCAAATAGATGAAATAAAAAACGATAAAGGGGATATCACCACCGACCCCACAGAAATACAAACTACCATCAGAGAATACTATAAACACCTCTACGCAAATCAACTAGAAAATCTAGAAGAAATGGATAATTTCCTGGACGCGTACACTCTTCCAAGACTAAACCAGGAAGAAGTTGAATCCCTGAATAGACCAATAGCAGCCTCTGAAATTGAGGCAACAATTAATAGCCTGCCCACCAAAAAAAGCCCAGGACCAGATGGATTCACAGCTGAATTCTACCAGAGGTACAAGGAGGAGCTGGTACCATTCCTTCTGAAACTATTCCAATCAATAGAAAAAGAGGGAATCCTCCCTAACTCATTTTATGAGGCCAGCATCATCCTGATACCAAAGCCTGGCAGAGACACAACAAAAAAAGAGAATTTTAGACCAATCTCCCTGATGAACATCGATGCAAAAATCCTCAATAAAATACTGGCAAACCGGATTCAGCAGCACATCAAAAAGCTTATCCACCATGATCAAGTGGGCTTCATCCCTGGGATGCAAGGCTGGTTCAACATTCGCAAATCAATCAACGTAATCCAGCATATCAACAGAACCAAAGACAAGAACCACATGATTATCTCAATAGATGCAGAAAAGGCTTTTGACAAAATTCAACAGCCCTTCATGCTAAAAACGCTCAACAAATTCGGTATTGATGGAACGTACCTCAAAATAATAAGAGCTATTTATGACAAACCCACAGCTAATATCATACTGAATGGGCAAAAACTGGAAAAGTTCCCTTTGAAAACTGGCACAAGACAGGGATGCCCTCTCTCACCACTCCTATTCAACATAGTGTTGGAAGTTCTGGCTAGGGCAATCAGGCAAGAGAAAGAAATCAAGGGTATTCAGTTAGGAAAAGAGGAAGTCAAATTGTCCCTGTTTGCAGATGACATGATTGTGTATTTAGAAAACCCCATCGTCTCAGCCCCAAATCTTCTTAAGCTGATAAGCAACTTCAGCAAAGTCTCAGGATACAAAATTAATGTGCAAAAATCACAAGCATTCTTATACACCAGTAACAGACAAGCAGAGAGCCAAATCAGGAATGAACTTCCATTCACAATTGCTTCAAAGAGAATAAAATACCTAGGAATCCAACTTACAAGGGATGTAAAGGACCTCTTCAAGGAGAACTACAAACCACTGCTCAGTGAAATCAAAGAGGACACAAACAAATGGAAGAACATACCATGCTCATGGATAGGAAGAATCAATATCGTGAAAATGGCCATACTGCCCAAGGTTATTTATAGATTCAATGCCATCCCCATCAAGCTACCAATGAGTTTCTTCACCGAATTGGAAAAAACTGCTTTAAAGTTCATATGGAACCAAAAAAGAGCCCGTATTGCCAAGACAATCCTAAGTCAAAAGGACAAAGCCGGAGGCGTCACGCTACCTGACTTCAAACTATACTACAAGGCTACAGTAACCAAAACAGCATGGTACTGGTACCAAAACAGAGATATAGACCAATGGAACAGAACGGAGCCTTCAGAAATAATGCCACACATCTACAACCATCTGATATTTGACAAACCTGAGAAAAACAAGAAATGGGGAAAGGATTCCCTATTTAATAAATGGTGCTGGGAAAATTGGCTAGCCATAAGTAGAAAGCTGAAACTGGATCCTTTCCTTACTCCTTATACGAAGATTAATTCAAGATGGATTAGAGACTTAAATGTTAGACCTAATACCATAAAAACCCTAGAAGAAAATCTAGGTAGTACCATTCAGGACATAGGCACGGGCAAGGACTTCATGTCTAAAACACCAAAAGCAACGGCAGCAAAAGCCAAAATTGACAAATGGGATCTCATTAAACTAAAGAGCTTCTGCACAGCAAAAGAAACTACCATCAGAGTGAACAGGCAACCTACAGAATGGGAGAAAATTTTTGCAATCTACTCATCTGACAAAGGGCTCATTTCCAGAATCTACAAAGAACTCAAACAAATATACAAGAAAAAAACAAACAACCCCATCCAAAAGTGGGGAAAGGATATGAACAGACATTTCTCAAAAGAAGACATTCATACAGCCAACAGACACATGAAAAAATGCTCATCATCACTGGCCATCAGAGAAATGCAAATCAAAACCACAATGAGATACCATCTCACACCAGTTAGAATGGCAATCATTAAAAAATCAGGAAACAATAGGTGTTGGAGAGGATGTGGAGAAATAGGAACACTTTTACACTGTTGGTGGGATTGTAAACTAGTTCAACCATTATGGAAAACAGTATGGCGATTCCTCAAGGACCTAGAACTAGATGTACCATATGACCCAGCCATCCCACTACTGGGTATATACCCAAAGGATTATAAATTATGCTACTACAAAGACACATGCACACGTATGTTTATTGCGGCACTATTCACAATAGCAAAGACTTGGAATCAACCCAAATGTCCATCAGTGACAGACTGGATTAAGAAAATGTGGCACATATACACCATGGAATACTATGCAGCCATAAAAAAGGATGAGTTTGCGTCCTTTGTAGAGACATGGATGCAGCTGGAAACCATCATTCTTAGCAAATTATCACAAGAAGAGAAAACCAAACACCGCATGTTCTCACTCATAGGTGGGAACTGAACAATGAGTTCACTTGGACTCGGGAAGGGGAACATCACACACTGGGGCCTATCATGGGGAGGGGGGAGGGGGGAGGGATTGCATTGGGGAGTTATACCTGATATAAATGATGAATTGATGGGTGCTGATGAGTTGATGGGTGCAGCACACCAACATGGCACATGTATACATATGTAACCTGCACGTTGTGCACATGTACCCTAGAACTTAAAGTATAATAAAAAAATAAAATAAAAAAATAAAAATAAAATAAAATAAAAAAAGAAAATAAGGGATGTGCACACAGACAGTGCCCTCAACACACCTATGCACCAACCTGTGGAGCCTCCCTCCCCAAAGAACAGCGAAGAACCAGGGTATCAGCAACCGTTAGAAATGCAGAATCTCAGGTCCCATCCCAGCTCTGCGGGATCAGAATCCACATTTTAAAAACATCCCCAGATGATCACATTAAACTTTTTGAGAAGTGCTGTTTGTAGGGTTCCTGAGAGTAATGCAGCAGCAAAGCTCAGGTACACAAGGAAGGACTAACAAGTGAGCAGAGAGCTGGAGATGGGAAAAGACTAGACCATGAATTGGGGATCACAAGCTCTCTTACCAACACAATAATTCTGGTGACTTCTCAAAACTAATCTTCAGCTGAGATCAGCTGACAGAGTAAGACCTTCCCAGGATGAAAGGAGTGCTGAATTGCCCGGCAGGACGAGGCAGAAGGGAAGGGGCAGACTCTCTCTTAACGGCATCCTAGCAGAATCAATTGTCAGTTCCCAAAGCTGTTCTAGAGGCGTGATGCTCTGTGGTACATTTCCTATCTCTTTGTGACTCACCCACAGATGAATGGGCTCAAAGAAAAGGGAGAAGCGAGCCATGAAATATAGTAAATTACAGCTTAATCTTCCTCACCCTGGAATTCATTCAGTAGTTTTAATGAACTTATAGTCTGGAAGGCAGGTTGAAGAATGTATATGGAATACATTTCATGCCACTCTGAGCACCAAAGGAGCCCGATTCCCTTTGTTATTAAGGGGATAAATGTCCTTCCTTCGGTCAGTACCTTGGCAGAGAAAAACAAAATAAAACAAACAAAATAAACCCTGTTTTCCATTATTGCTGTTATCTACTGCAAAACTCTAAAGAATATAGATTTTCAAGAAGTGGTTCCCAAGAGCACAGTCAGCTTCCTGACCTTGTATCTTCACCCTGAACCACTGAGACAAACAGGGGACCCTGAACTGTCACCTTGAAACTCCACCAGGTTCTCTCCCTGTGGGTTACCTCCTTTGACTTGACCCATAGACCCAAGAGATAAATTGTCATGGCTTGCTTCTAATTCAGGTTGGATGAAAACCCAAAGACCCCTGGAAGGATACCGAGCTATCTCTAGAAAACAAAAACTGTACCCTGATTTATTAACATATTTATATGCATTAATATATGTCCAGATTAGACCTGGACATTTAAATTCATCTCCAAAAGGATATAGCTTATGCTCTCATACTCTACTCCCACAAACCATTATCAGTAATTTTCAAATTATGGACTGCTCTCTATCAGTAGATAATAAAATCAGCTTACTGGGTTATGGCCAACAATTTTTATGTTAATAAAATAGAATAGGAAAATTAGACTTAATCAGTGGTAGTAAGATGAGTTCGTGTGTGTGTGTGTGTGTGTGTGTATTTGCAAGCATAATGTAAAATGTATTTTTTTTACTGTGTGTCACAGTCAAACCAGCACAAGAGCTACTTGTGGCTACACAGCACCTGGATATCAGCCCCTTACTGGAAAGAGCAGAGAGGCAACATGAGAAAAGAACTGGAAAAACAGGTTTCCTCCATGAGCTTCTAAAAGCAAAAGGAGGAAGAAATTAAGCCCTCTTGTGGCCCAACAGATGGGCTGGAGCTTCTGGTTACCCTCTCCCCTACTCACATTCCCCCCTCCCCCTACCCCCTACATCTCATAAATCTCACAAGAATGAAGAAAAGCTGATTTGTGCCACACAGATTTGTGCCTCGGACAAAGATGCCAATCTGGTGGATGGATTCCCCTTAGCAATGAAAAAAGAGGCTGAGCAATTTGGAGATCCTATTCCTTGGCACAGTTTTCACTGAGGTACTCATTCTCTACAAAAATTATTTTTCTTTTCTCCCTAAGGTGTGTCCATGGTAGCCCCCTGTCATGCTTGGCTTCAAATGCACAAAAAATCTAAACAGGAATTAACCAAATGTCCAAACAGTACTGATGTGAACTTTAATGCAAACACTAAGTCATAATCCTACCTTTGTCACTATATCCCAATATCTCCAAAGTTAAATACAGAGGCAAGGTAGCATAAGAGTTAAGAGATTGGGGCCAAAAGTCAAATTGGCCTCAACTGAACCAAGCCCCATCATTTCCTGACCTTGGAAAGTTACTTATGATTCTCTAAGACTCAGTTTTCTAACCCATAAAATGGAGGCAATAATATTATAGCACCTATCTCAGAGGATTTAATAAAAATTAAATAAGTGTGTAAAGCATTTAGCTCAGTGCCAAGGACATAATGATTATCATGCATCTTCAAGTAATATTATGGCTATTTTTATTATTACAATCATACTCTGTTATTTAAAGGCAATGTTTAGTTTCTCCTCAGCCTCATGACAGAGCAGGAGCATTGCCATCTTGGACAAGCACCACCATTTTAAAGTTCCCCTTGACCACTTTGACCAAAAACCACCTAAATCCAACCCAAAGGACATCAGCCTAATGGCTAATGTCAGCATGACCACAAACAACAAATGACATCTCCAACCAGAAACATTCCAACCCTAAGATAAACCCTTCCATAACCAGAGACATGCCAGCCCCAAGATAACCTCCCTTCCAAGCAGAGACATTCCAACCGCACAATAAACTTCTCCACACAGAAAGATTCTGAGCCTGTGATAAGCTGTCTCACCCTGAACCCTTAAATACTCTTAGTCTGTAAGAGAGAGTGCTCCTGACCAAAATTGGTCAGAAGCCCCTCTCATGTTTATTCTCCAAAATAAACCTGTCTTTGACTGTTGAGCTGCTTTTCATGTTTCTTTCTTCTTTAACTCTTACACCTAGCTTGTTTGTTTGGTTGTTGTTTTGCAATCAATACCAATGATATAAATTTAAAAGGAGGAGAAAAAAGAAATTATATGTTGTGATCAACGTTTGTTGTAAATGATGTACATAATGATGGCTCCCAAACTAAATTTCCCAGGGAATTCCCTATTTCCTTGAGTGGGGAAAGAGCATCTGAATTATTCGCCCATTAAATGAGTTGCCAAAAGCCAGAAAATCTATGCATCTGAGAGTTTTCATCTCAAGGACCCAGGAACTCGAAATCCTAGCAGTATGAATCATCTCTGTCCAAGTGTATAGAGTCTATTAGCAGAGGGCAGCTCTTGCCTCTGATGGCAATGGACACCAACTGCTACTGAGAAAACAGGAAAGGTAATCCCTGGTTTCAGCTTTAATGTGCCTGGTCAATTGTGAAATCTGACTTGAAGGGAGAGAGATTTCATCTTGACCCCCTTGGATAATGAACAAGAAGGACAGCCTGGCCTGCGAAGGAAACACCAGATTGGGGCCAGCTCAGAGAAAATTCAGCCAACATAGCAGTGGAATCATGCTCTTTAAGGGTCAAGCCAGCCTCATAGGTACCATACTCTTTCTGAACACAGGTCTCTCCATTCACAAATTGTTTGCTTCAAAAATGACTTTTTCTCCTATAAATGTAATTCCTTTGTCTGAGAACCACATATGCAAGAAACAAGGACAAAGGCAGAGCCATCTAAACTACCAGGTCAGCTACATTCATTCATTCATTCACCTGCCCCAGCATACCCATCCTACAGGTTTACTAGGGTAACAATAGGGGTATGGATGAGGCAACAGGGAGGTTGGAGGAAGAAAGTGCTTAGAGTGAGTCATATAGCTTAAATGCTCATATTAGAAAAGATGGAAGGTTTAAAATCAATGCCCTACCTTTCACCTTAAGAAGTTAGAAAATAAAGAGCAAATTAAACCCAAAGTAGAAGAAAAGAAATAATAAACATAAAAGCAGAGCACAATAAAACATAACACAATCAACAGAAAAAGTTAACAAGCACAGAGATTTTTAAAAGCATTAATAAAAGTAACAAACAAGTAGCAAGGGTGATCAAGAAATAAGAGAAGGCACAAATTACTAATGTCCTGAATGAAAAAGAGATATTACAGATCTTACAGATATTAAAAAGATGGCAAGCAACATTATGCCAAAGAATTTCACTACTTAGGTGAAATGAACAAATTCCTTGAAAAACCACCACTTAACCAAAAATGACTTAAGAAGAAATAGAAACTCTGAATATCCCTATACCTATTAAGGCAGAGGTTATCCATCTGCAGCTCCAGCAGACAGGCAGCATCAGCAACACCTGGAAACTTTTTGAAATGCAAATCCACAGCTCTAGCCATGACCTACCAAATCAGAACTTTAGAATGGGTGGGGGTGGGGGTCTTAGTAATTTGTGTTTTAACAGACCTTGCTGGTAATTCTGATACCATTTGAGAACTCTTTGAATACTGTCTTCCTATAAAGAAAGCCAGATCTAGATGGTTTCACTGATGCATTCTACCAATTATGTAAGAAAGAAATCATACCAGCCTTACAAAAACTGAGAAAACTTAAAAAGGAGGGATCACATCTCATCATTTACTGTCAATCTCTACTCCTTTATGGAAGATGTAGGAGAGCCTTTATTTTCCCTCTGATTCTTACTTTAAAGTGATTCCTAGTTTCTTTCACATGGGCCATTCTGACAGACAAGTGGTCCACATAGCCCAAATGGCCACACTGCATGTTCTCAAGCAGAGAAAGGTCTTTACTAGTTGTCTTCTGTCTTTTGCTCACAGCCCTCAGGGGAGTGATAATCTAGTTCACAATAAGGTAACTAAGGCAGGGACCTGCAGCGCACCCACAACGACACGCACAGCATAGTGATCCTTCCCTACTCTTGCATACAAACCTCACTCAAGCCAGAGCAGGGACTGGGGCTCAGAAAACAAAAGCGGTGATAAAAAATGAACTATCTGCTCATAGCATTCCTTCTAAATAAAACACCCATACCACCTTTCCACATCTGGCTGTTTCTCTTACTCATCCTTAAGCCTCAGGTGTCATCTACAGAAATACTTTTCTGAACCCCAAACTAAGCAGATGTAACTAAATCTTTACATCTGTATCCAAGAGCTTAATATTGAAATCCTTTATGACTTTGCACCTCTGTCAAAGAACTTATATTGAAATTGCCTATCTGGGTCCTATATCTCTCCTTTAATGTCATTAGCTCCTTGAGGGCAGAAACCACATCTCATTTTTTGTTTTGGTTTTGGTTTAATGTTTCACAGTGCTTGACTATTAATTGCATAGTTCTACTCAGTAAACTTGTAGTGAAATGAAGAGTCTGAGAGTAGAGTCAGACAGGTCAAAATTTACCTCCATAAATAAAATACACTCAACTCAAAACTTTCAGTATGACTTATTTTTAAAAATAAATACTTTCAATTTGTTCAATCTCTCAGTAGCATTATTAATGCAAACCACACGGACTGACTTTCATTTTGCAAATCTCACCTACCCTTTTTAAATCTATGGTGGACACGTAAGGTCCCTGCCCACAGACCCATGCATTGTAGAACCTACTAGAAGATAAATACAGGGATCAAAATAATAACTGTAGTAGGTGACACCTAGAATCTTAGGATAAAAGGGTTGAATTTCTTCTTTTAGCCTCTTTATGTGGACCTGCGCTTTTCCTTCACAGCCTTGCAGGTCATCCTGAAGCACGAGGCGACAGATTCTCCCACCTCCACCCATTGCAGACCCCATTCCAACGAATCCTCCAATAAACGAGATCCTGAAGAATTAATCTCCTGCACAAGCAGAATAAGGGAGGCCAAGTTTTACGGAGAGTTAATTATGATGAAGGAGGACATTCTGTGGCCATTAATTTTTATTGGGAAGTTGGGCATTATATTAACAGCTAGTATACATATCTAGAATTGGGCCATATAGCATATATACATTCTCACTTACTTCTTACAACCCTTTGAATTAGGTACCATTAGTAACCCCCACCCTGAGAATAAGCTTAACTGGCTGAAAAATTACAAAGTTGAAGTGGTGGAAAATGGATTTAAATTTGCATCTCTCAGACCCCAAAATCCATGCTCTGAATGCTAGTGTTATATTGCCTTGTTTACAGACTTCTGGTATAATTATGCTCCTACAATGTCCCACTCAAGCCAATGGCAAAGGTAAGTCACTGATATCAAAGAGGGGGGATCATCTACCCCACCAATCTGAAGACAAAAAGCACCCTTTAAACATGATTCATTTTCAACATAAGAGACTAATTTAAGAAACATTTTTTTCTATTTAAAATAACGATGCTAAATGGGAAGTGATTTAAGCTTTACAATGGCTTCATCAGAATCTCATCTGTCAAATCGCAAAATCATGCTCCCAGAACATATTTCTCAATAGAGTGAATCAGCAGGAAAGAAAAGCAGATGTAAAGCAAACAGGTGAAAGTATGAAGTTAGCAATAATTGTGCTCATGGACCACCACCATCAGCACCACCAACATCATCCTCATCACCTGTATTATATTGTTATTATTAAGCACTTTCATTCCCAAATAGTAGCATTATGTCCCTTGAAGGAATGGGGCTTCTGTTTACCCAGCAAACAGGCACTGTTTGCATTGCTATAAGGGTTAACCTACTTTCTCTCTTGATAATGGGTCATGAGTGAGTGGGGGTGATCAGTAAAGATAGTACTCTTACAAACAACAGAGTACACTTGTAGTTACTAAAATTATCCAAAAAATCATGGCAAAATTATCAAAGAAGTGGAATTATGAATTTGGTATGACAGCAGAAGGATGATTGCACATCTCACAGTCCATATTGCTCACATTGGGTTCTCACATGCTTTAATTGCAGTGCTAATTCTGAGAACTCTTGATTATGATCTAATGGTGGAACACATCTGAAAGATTAAAGAACTAATTGTAGAAAAGTCAACACAAAGTCCTCCATTTATATATGTACCACAATACGACAAGACAATGGGGATGACCCTGTCCCCTGGTGGCAGAGCATTGTAATTCAGAAACTCACAGCAGGAAGGAACTTGCCTGTGCCTCTACATTTAGCCAGGCTTTCAGAAGCACTGGACTTGTATAAATTTCTAGGGATATTTGTGTCGTCAGGGTGTACTAAGTAGGAATCTATTCCCATTTATATTGTGATTTGCTTTGTACCTACTAATTTTCACTGAAATCACTATTATAATTTACTCTCTCTACCCCTACAAGTAAGGGATGGAACTTCATTTCCCAGTAAATTTATTTCGTTTTACTGCCTCCTAGGTAACAATGTGCAATAATACCAAAGTGTTCCATTTAAGACCTGTGATTCTGTGCTTTTCAGGACTAGTAAAATATAATAGCAGGTAGAACTTATGATTTCTAATTTGTTTCAGGAGGAAGTACACTGTGTTTATATAAGCCACACAATATTAACCCTTCAAGACAACTTTAAAATCTCTTTCAAAGCATGATTAAAAGTACCTCTAAAAATTTTCCTCGTGAAATGTAAATGTATCTAATACACCTATAAAATATTTTCAGCTACCTTTATGAAACATAATTCATAAATTTACTACATAACTAACAAGTCAAAATAGTAACATTGATAACAATTGCTAAAATGTTCTTTACACTTACTAAAAGCCAAGATATACACTTAATGCTTTTAATCTTTATCTCTTTTAGCCCTTACAACAAACCCATAAGGTAAGTATGTTATTCCCTTTTTAAAGAAGAAGGTAAAGTTAGAACTATGTACCTCAACATTGGTACTCTAACAGTTTGGATAACCCTTTGTTGTGGTGGAAATGTTCCATGTATTATAGGCTATTTAGCAGCATCCATGGTCTCTGTTCACTAGATACCAGTAATATACCCCATACCCAGAAGTGACAACCAAAAACTGTCTGTAGACATTGCCAAATATCCTTTTAGGGCCAAACCAGCCAAATCGCCCCCAGTTGAGAACCACTGGCTTAGAGAAGTAAAGTAACTTACTAAAGGTCATATGCTTAGAATATAATTGATCAGAAGCCAGGCATTCTGACACAAGAATGTATACTCTCAGTCAATGAAATACAATGCTGTTTACTCTGTGATAGTCTAAAGAACATAAATTTTCCTCCAAAATAGAAAACTAAAAATGAAGACAAACTATAAATGCCTTCCTATAGAAAGATATTCCATGGCCACAAGAGACTGTGCCCTTCCAAACTTTTCCTTTCCTAATTAAGGTCCATGTCCCAATGCCTATTGCCCTTATGTAGCTTGATCTCCTGCCACAGCTACCCCAATCTTCTTTAAGTCCTACTCCATGTGCCCCAAAAGACAGTCACCAATCCCTTGTTAAGGTTGATTCCACCCTTTAGTAAATAAGATCCAGCCTCTGCCTCACAGAGGCCCTGAAGAACAGGACCTGTCTGCTTCCTACCAGTTCCCTTAGATGACCCAAGACTTCCACCTGTACCACCTCAAAGTGCAAGCCTTCTGCACAGTGGTCACTGAATTCTGGCACTGAAGTCCCAAGCCTTCAGTGACCAGGCACTTTCCACACACCAAAGACTTCCTATGTGCCTCACATAGACTATTTCATTCCAGACTCACAAAAACCCTAGGAAGCAAATACTACTTCCATTTACCAAAAGAAATAGATTCCAGTAGGCAGAGGAAACCCACACAAACATTTCACCAGGTTCATGACAGGACTCAGATTTCAACCCAAATATGGACAACTCCAAACCTCTGCTCTGTATTCCAACCCTATACTCTCCCAATTTCATGGCAGGGCAAAGACTACAGACAAACCCTTCCAAAGCATGTTCTTATCATGACATACTCCCTCCAGCTTGCTTAGAAGTTCATCAGTCCAGTCACCTCTCCTCAACAACCCAAATTTATAGGAATAAACAAAGCAGAGCTGAGCATGACTTCATTTGTGGAATAGAAAAGGGAAACATTCAGGCAGTGACCTCACGAACTTTGAAAAGGCAGTGTCATATTAAATCAGAGGATAGAAAAACACAGAACATGTTTTCTCTTATCTGATTCTATTTTTGTTATTTACTTTTTTATGCATAAAGAGTTATGTATTCATGTATGACTGATCACATTGCTTCAAAGCACTTTAAGCTGTTCAGTTACGAAAATAGACAGTTTTGAAAAAAGAACCTGGTGGTGGAGGTGAGGATTTTTCCCTTTCAATCACATTCCTTAAATATAGCTTGTTGTTTTTTTGTAAAGTCTTCGTTAAACTTTCCTGAGAGCTTCAACTTTTAGGTTAAGGCCAAATACAAAAACTTTCAAACATAAAATGTCTGAGGAGAAAAGAACAATTGGCAGAGCAGGGAACTGAACTAACAAAGGCAGATCTCTTTGATGTGTTGACTTTATTCAGTTTTAAGCTGCTTCATCTGGGGAATAAAAACAAAGGAGTGGCTCCACAGCTGTAAAAATCTATAAAGCCAGGCTGGGCACAGTGGCTCATGCCTGTAATCCCAGCACTTTGAGAGGCCGAGGCGGGTAGATCACTTGAGGTCAGGAGTTTGAGACCAGCCTGGCCAACATAGTAAAACCCCATCTCTATTAAAAACACAAAAATTAGCTGGGCACCATGGCATGCACCTGTAATCCCAGCTACTCAGGAAGCTGAGACAGGAGAATTGTTTGAATGGGGGAGGCAGAGGTTGCAGCGAACTGAGATCTTGCCTCTGCATTCCAGCCTGGGCAACAGTTCAAGACTCTATTTAAAAAAAAAAAGTATAAAGACAAAGGGACAGAAAGAACTCAAGAAACTTTCAACATGTGAAAGGCCTGCCTTTAAATCCTGGCCCGACCATTTGTCTGCTTTGTGACCTCGGTTGAGTTACCTCTTTTCCATGAGTTCCTCTTCTGTAAAACAGGATCATTGTGAAGATTAAATAAGAAAATGCATGTAAAGGACCTGGCACACAGTAGACATGCAATAGATTTCAATCAGTAGGGGGCCCTTTGGACATACCTATGTGTTTGCCAAAGTTTGTGCTTTAGCAATACTTTTAACGTCCCATGATTACTTCTCATTAATTAGGTGAATTTAGAAGTGTTGTAAACCAAGGGTAATCTGGCTAGGGGCTAAAAGATAATATGTATGGGGCATAGACTATGTTACCTGCCCAGTAATCTCTGTGCTAACTGGCAATTTTGTTTTTTTTTGGGTGATTCGGTTAAATAGCACAGAGTGCCAGCCATCACTGCAGAAGTTGTTCAGTGACCTGGACTTCCTCCAGGAAGGACCTCAGTAACTGGAACCAGAGAATATGGTTTCTGAGCTAAAGACCATATTCATTCTCAGATTTATTTTCATCTCTTTACAGACAAGGACACTGAACCAGAGAGGAGCAATTTGGCACAGCTAAATAAGTGACAGAGGCCGGGCGCGGTGGCTCAAGCCTGTAATCCCAGCACTTTGGGAGGCCGAGACGGGCGGATCATGGGGTCAGGAGATCAAGACCATCTGGCTAACACAGTGAAACCCCGTCTCTACTAAAAAAATACAAAAAACTAGCCGGGCGAGGTGGTGGGCACCTGTAGTCCCAGCTACTTGGGAGGCTGAGGCAAGAGAATGGCGTGAACCTGGGAGGTGGAGCTTGCAGTGAGCTGAGATCCAGCCACTGCACTCCAGCTCGGGTGACAGGGCGAGACTCCGTCTCAACATTAAAAAAAATAATAATAATAAGTGACAGAACCCAAACGTGATTCTTAATCTTACCTCTATACCAATGGTTCTCAACTGGAGGTGATTTTGACATCCAGGGGACATTTTTGGTTGCCACAACTAGGGAAAGATGAGATGTTACTGGCATCTAGTGGGCAGAGGCCAGGGATACTGCCAAACATCCTATAAGGCACAGGACAACCTCTACAGTAAAAGCATCAATCGTCCATGGTTAAGAAATGCTGGTCTACTCCATTGGACCAGTGTCTCCAGGGAGTCCGAAATCTGCCTTTTAAACTGCTGCTGCTGGAAGTTAAATTTGGCCCCAGCATGGCGGCCTACACCAATGACTGACTCAACCCTGTCAATTGTGCCTCTTAGCGTTGAGAGCCACCAGGATTGGGAAGGATTTACAGATTTGCCTCCTCAGGTAACTTTAAGTCTGGACATAACTTTTGAAGCACCCTGATATGCCCAGGCATAAGTGCTATTGACAGTCCTGAAAACGCACTTCAGTGTTATTAGGCAGTCTAAGAAACTTATTCTCAAAACCATTTTGGCAAAATACCACCGAACAGCCAAATGATGCACAACCACAGTTATCAAATATTCAGAATGATCTACCCTGAGCAAATACATCTGATACTGTACTGAGCACCTCTAGGATTAACGGCTTGAGTAGAGGAAACACAGAGATTGAGGCACTGATTAAAGCTAAAATACTCTTAGTGTTTCCACCCAAACTTGAGTTCCATGTTGCAGGGACTAAACAAAGAAAAGAAAGGCAGAGTCAATGATTAAAGTAATTATGTAGTTACTGGTTCTTGCCATGCATGCCACCTGTCTTGCTGACCTCACAGGCCTCTACACCGGCCAGTGTGAGGGTCAAATAAGAGTCTACATGTGAGAGTATGCAGTGAACTGCAAAACCATTTGAAAGTATGAGTCACAATCCAAACTTATTTACCCACAGTTCCACCTGGTAACTATGATGTTAGTTCTGACTCATGATAAAAATATATGAAGGATCCCAATCTGATTAAAGTCAACACATATTTAATAAACACCTGTCATGCCCAGTGCTTTTGGGGAGCATATTCCCCACTTAAAAAAAGCAGTGATACCACAAAGAATGGCATGTACCCCATTAACACTTATACAGAATTAGAGAATCAGGAACTCTTTTAGGTGGAAATACCTAAGAAGGTTCCATTGAAAGAGATGGTCTTTGACTTGGATCTTGAAGAAAAGATGGGTTTTCAACAGATAAAAATGAGAACATTTAGAGGACTGGAAAGAATATGAAAGAAGAAAGGATCATAAAAAAATCAGGCAAATATGACAGTCAGTAAGGAGTTCAGCTTGACTGGAACTTAGGGTGAATGGAAGGAGGTAACAGACAAAGCAGCAAAGTTTAGGTAGAAGCAATTGTAGGGAGCCTTAAAATCCAAGACAAGAAGACAGGCATTTAACGGCCAACAGGAAGCAGATGGAGATTTGTTGTTATTTTTCAAACATAGAGGGCACAATCAGAGGAACTGTGGAGAAAGTAATCAGACGTAGGTGTGCAGCATGGAGAAGATGAAGAAACCAGAGTAAAGAAACAGATTAAAGAGGCTACTCAATACTCTAAGAGACAGGCAATGAGACTGGACCAAGATTATGGGAGGCAAAGTAATGTAAAGGAAAAGTCCACAATCTGTTAGAGACCCATTGATCATGGGCAGAGGAAGAATAAAAAATTAAAGTTGAAGAAACACCCAACAGAAGATCATACAAAGGGGCTCAAAAGTTTTGATACTGGATAAATGGAAGAAAGGTAGTAATTATCAGACATAAGGAAGATGGAAGAGATGAATGAATTGTGCCTAGATGACTCAGAAAATGACAGCTCAATTTCTTGACTCAGAAAATGACAGTTCAATGCCAAGGTCACTCCTGCTACTGGTGCCTAGATACACCACCCAGACTTGGTGCCTGAGATATTATGCCTACTACATCCCAGCACCCTCTCATCCCATGCCTAGTTCCCAGGCTAAAGCCTCTAAACAGCCTTTCTGGGCCTAGATCCCTACACCTATGCTGTACCCCTGCCCCCACCTCTGCCCCCACCCCCAGACTCCTGCTGATGCATTAGCAGGGTAAGTGAGTGAATGACTGAGTAAGGAGTGAATGAGTGATGGCTGCCTGTACTCAACTCTGATCAAAACTATGTAGACTCTCCATCACTCCCCTACCCCTACCCCCAGCCATGTTTCACCTGAAACTGTAGTGCTTGCTGGCCCTTTCTCACATTAACTGCCCTAGGACTTATCCTTGCAGGCTAAGTCTCAGCATCCATCTGTGACTGGGGCTCTAACCAGACCACTGTGGCTGCTATAAAGTCACCCTGATTCAGGTGGCAATCTTGGAATGTAAACTGGACACATTCTCATGGCTGATGCCCTTGTTCTTACTACTTTGAGACTGTATTGGTCATCACAAATATAGGAAAATATTTGTAAAAGGATTTATCTCTTGGAAGAGCCTCTTGTCCCTGATGTTACCATTTAGGCTCTGAAAATCAATACTGCCAAGTAAGAAGGAGAATGCAGGATTGGTTGTGCGTTAAGTATGCAAAAATGTATGATTTGATTTATCCTGTGTCGCCCCTGATAATTTTCCCAACAAGTTATTTAGCTGCCACTCTTAACTGCAAACGTAGGGGACAACAGTCTACCAATTATATTTCAAAGATGCTGAAAGAACTTCGGAATTAACCAATGGGCCTTAATATATCCTGGGAAGGAAACAGGGGCAGAGTTCAACAGGGGCAGAGTTCATCCCATCCTAGGATACAGCTACTTAGAAGGCAGCCTCCCACAGGGTGATAACCACTCGCCTTCCCACCCTTCACACATGGCAATCTATTATTACCAGCAAAGGTGGCTGTTGTTGATGACTTATTAGATATGCCGATTCATGAAGACCGAACATGGGCAGGCCTGACTAAGGGAATCGTTTGCTGGATTTAATCAATTACTGGGTTCATCAAGTGTGATTACTGAGCCATGTCAAAATCCAAGTGAAATAACATATTAGACATTCACGGAAAAAAATAACTCCTTGCTTTGCCTTGCCACAGATAGAGGCCATGCTATTATATATGTGCAATATCCAGGTTATCAATTATCTGCACACATCTATATCCTGGGCCATCTTCCTCCTAGTGTCTAGAATATTTTTGAGACATTTGCCTTTTTGAAACAAAAAGAAAGCCTAAATTAAAAGTCAGTAAAACATATATTTTTAAAATAACTGAAAACATGAAGAAAACAAGGAGAAAAGATTCCGGGTTATCCTATTAGACTTCAGTATGGCCATACCTTCAAGCACCAGAATTAATAAGCAATACTGGGGGCTCACTTTGTAATCTAGTGAGAGAAGAGTATACGATAATGTAAGTGTCTTCCCAACAGACCTGGTTGTTCCCAATGACCTTCAATACTTATATCTATTGTAGCATTCACCGCATTTTATTATATTTTGTTCACCTGTATCTCACCTACAAGCCTGTGTACCTATTAACAGAGGCATTTGTACATATGTTGTTATTTCCAGTATTTACTGAACTATATGGCAATATACTATAGTAAGTATTAAATAAACTTTTGTTAAATTGGAAGATTTTTGTAAAGTACTGTGCATGTGACTATCAATATAATATGATTATCAAAACATGAGAGACACCGTTGGCTAAAGTTACTCACAGAAATATGTCTAGATTTAGAAAATGAATAAATCAGATACAGTAAGAGCTACAACTTCTACCTAAACTATCTAAACGGTGCTATGATTAATAAATAAAAACATTCATGCTACACATGATCTTAGCCAAAAGGCGGAGAAGCGATAAAAACGTTCTTGCTAATGAGGTTTTTCACTACGTGGTATGGCTTTTTTAAGTCACAACTCCAACTCCTAAACATTCTGACCAAAGTATTGCCATAATCCAGACACATGAAAATTGAACGTGTGTCTGCAGAACTCCCCCAGGTTTGTGGATATGTCTTTAATTTGTGCCTCTATTTCTTCATCCGCTATCATACTGAAATAGGGGTGTGTGTGTGTGTGTGTGTGTGTGTGTGTGTGTGTGTGTGAGAGAGAGAGAGAGAGAGAGAGAGAGAGTATGTGTGTTGGAAGCACTTCTATCAGAGATTCAGCTTGCAACATCGGCTCTGATAGCAATTCCTTCCTTCAAGGGCAGCCCATAAGTATTTGATTATTTCTAGGTATTTCTCAAAGGTATAAACTTCTGCAAGCCAGACCTGATAACTTGAAGGTGAAGCTGTATTAAAAGAAACCGGATGAGAAATTTATGGGTAAGCGGGTTTACTGCATAATCCTCTCTAGCCATCAAATTACTACTTCACAACTTCTGCAAATCTCTTGTAATGACTGACCCTCATGAACGAGATTCCTTCACAAGCAAAAGGATGGTTTCCCCTTAATTATATGGATTTAAAACCCAATGCAATAAAGTTTTCTGTGCAAGGAGAGGCTTACCTACTACCTATTGATTCCCTTGCAAACCCGATAAAGAGGACTTACGAAATCACTCTTTCTACTGAAATTTCGTCTTGGAAGAGATTAGTATACTCTCCTTAATGCTAAGAGTGAGATTCAGTAGAATCACTATTATCAAAACATTCCCTTGGGCTATCAAAATATGCCTCATACTTTATGAAATACTTAAAGAAAGGTAACTGCCTCAATTGTGTTGTAGTAGGATGACAATTACTTTGAAAGCTGTGGGATTTTTTTGCTTTAACAAGGTTTTAATAGGTAAACAAATACATAAGTGAAATAAAATGAAAGTTAGCAAGAAAACTATAAACAAATGTAGATTATTTTTGTATCCTGGGCTGTCTTCCCCTTGATATCCAAATCACGGGGAAGTTGATTTGGAAATGTTTTTAATATAACATTTATATCAATTAGTTTTCCTATATTAAGCCACCTACTTTATTTGACTAATTATTAACTCCAGCCGAATAAATGCAGTTAGAATTAAACTCACCAGTTAAGTCCACATTGCTGTGTTTATTCCTACCTCGAAAAAGGAATCACAGCTATTCCCAGTCCAAAAAAACCATCAAGTACGCAAGCAAACATTCAAACAGACCATTACTTGACGGGGGGGTGTCGAGATAGATTCAAAATTGTCTACCATTCATCAAATGAGGAATCCACCTACTCCAAATCTACAGATCCCCAGAGAAGGTCTCAAGCAAGATTATTCTGAAAAAGGCTGAAGGTTTGCTATACGGATTAAAGAAGGCTGGAAATTTTCTTAACACTTCTTTTAACAAGAGATTTAGTCTATGTTCCATTCCCTTGAATGGGTAGGTTCAGTGATAGCTTGACCAATAAGACACAGCAGAAGTGATGCTGTGCCCACTTCTGGACCCAGGCCATAATTAAGAGACTAGCAGCTTTTACTTCCTGTCTCTTAGAACACTTGACCTAAGAAACCAGGTAAGTGCAATTGCCCTGAGACCACCATGTAGTAAGAAGTCCAAGCCAGATGGAAGCACCCTGGAGGACAAAAGCCATGTGGGGAGACAGGGAGAGAGAGAAAAAAATAAAGAGGGAGAGTGTAAGAAACAAAGAGCACCAAGACTCCTAACATGTGACCAAAGACACTATCTTGGAAGTGGAGTCTCCATCCCCAGCAGCCCCAGTTGACACCAGGTGGATCAGATTCAAACCAGCCAGCCAAGTCCTTCCTGAATTCCTGACCTACAAAATTATGAGCAGAATAAAAGTTATTTTAAGCCACTAAGTTGAGGATGGTTTGTAATTCAGTGATGGATCAGAAGCACATGGATCTACTTCATATAAAAATACGTATCTCATTAAAACTAGAAGAGCTCAAACTGATCCTCTATTAATTCACACTTTAAATGACTTCAATAAAGCTTGTTCAATGCAATTGGCTTATTTTTCATTACAGTGACAAAATAAAAAATGCAACAGCATTCACGTCAGATATGCAAAAAACACACTTTCAAAACAAAATTGACATTGTAATTTGAACCTTGACAGGTTTGAGCAGCTCTCTTGTAAAACTTCCTCTCACTGTCTAAGTCTCTCTCCTTAAAATAAAATTGAGGCAACTTTGAAGCACCTCATACTCCAGGTTAAGTACATGTGAAAATGATAAATTACTTTTTACTACTGAAGACTACTGTGCCCTCTAATCTGAGTGATTAATTTACATCCTGCTCAGTGGTTCACATGCAATTACTACCGTGAGTCCAACGAACCTGAACAAGACAGAATTGTTTAGCCATCTGTACAAGCTCACTATATTTAGAAAAGTACAGCAATCTCCAGGAAGCTTTAAAGTTTTAGTTCATTTTCCTCTCAATGACTGGTGCACTCTATGCTGCATATCAAATTATAGTACCACTCCTTTGGACCCAAGTTTGCTCAGCCCACCTTATTTTGTTGTTGTTGTTGTTTTGTTTTATTTTAGGCTTTTGGCAGGCTGAAGCCATGATTTTTAGTTTCTGTCTATAGTGATAAGAATAAAAGAGGGATGAGGAAGGGGCTTTATTGGCCCAAATGGAAGCAGAAACTAGAACTCATGACCGTGTTCTCTCCATTGGACACCCCTGGAGGAGACCATGCAACACAGGAATCTCTACTGTGAGACGATGCTCATTAGAAAAGGCGAAACTAAAGTGGTCAGCTACAACTGCCATTGTTGAAACCTACTGGCAAAGTTTAATTACATTAATCATTTTTTTAATCCACATGTAATCTGTTTAATTCCATAACATCCAATTAAGTACAACGAAAGCAGACACAGGCCTTCTAGATTGAATTGTGGGCTTCAAATGCTTGGTGAGCAAAAGGTCTAAGCAACTTTATTTCCAAATTCTTCCCAATAAAAAATAAATATTCTAGAACATAACAATGGAGTTACATGATAATAAATGTGTCCTTAGGCAATATTGGCATTGTGTGAAAATCAGGTGTATTTACACAAACCTAAATGGTATAGCCTACTACATGCCTAGGCTGTGTGGTATAGCCTATTGCTCCTAGGCTACAAACCTGTACAGCATACTACTGTCCTTAATACTGTGGGCAGCCATAACACAATGATAATTATGTGGGTATCTAAATATATCTAAACATAGAAAAGCTAATGCATTGTACTACAATGTTACTGCAACTACTGTGTCACTAAGCAATAGGAATTTTTTAGCACCATTATAATCTTATGGACCACCTAACTCAAGAAAAGCCTAACACACATGAGGTCTACACCCCTAGATAAGCCTAAGATAATATGCTTACTAAAAGTTTATGAAAGCTCTTCCTAAGAAAGCATCCATGATCAGCTGGACCTTTAGAATCCCAACTTTGATGGAGAGTCATAGCTAAGGTTTAGAGAATAAAGATAGAGGTTGGAAGTAGCAAGAGATGACACTGGAGAAACAAAAGAGGTCATGGAAGACCATCTGTGCCATTATTGTCCAATCAAATTTGTGAGAAATCATTGTAAAAAACAGAAAGCAGTGTATACAAAATGAACCAATGAATGAACAACGTGAGGTGATGAATATGTTAATTTTCTTAACTGTAATGACTTCACTATGCGTATGTATATATATACAAGGAAACATATCATACACTTTAGATATATATAATTTTTAAAAGATAAACCAATGAATAAATTCCACCAGGAAGTACATGACAATTCCTAAGCTCATTTCATTATTCTATTATTAGAGAATCCACTCACCCTCTCCATAGTCACAACTTATGTGCATGCACAAATATACATGCTGTTCCACCAAGTCAGCAAACTACATCTGTCAACGGGTACTGTAATGGGGAATGAAAATCACATATGCACTGAAAAATGGGCTTCCCATTGGACCTAGGAGGCCATATACTCAAAAACCTGGCAAGTCATTTTTGAACTATAAATACGGAAGATTTAAGTCCAATGTTTAATAGCCACATAGGTCAGGGCCAGTGACCAACTGATCCTTCATGGCACCTTATGCCAAAGAGTCTGCAAAGCACAGCCCAGAGGCAGGCTGTGCACATGAGGGATGATGACAGATGTCATTCTAGTTAAAATTACCCTTTCCACAGTCAAATCAAAAGACTGCCACTGCCCTTAAAGGAATCTGTACCTGTGCTATGAACTCAACGGCATTTTGTCAGCAAATCAGGCAAATCAGCAAGGAGAGTCTGAGACAAAGGAGAATTCAGAAACTAAACATGCATATAAAGACCGCTTTGTGCTCCCCATCCATAAACCCTCAGTCCCTGCCAGCCCAATCACTCTCTGGTCAAGGTTTTAGGAAAATCTCTAGACAGCATGGCAGTAACATGGGCTTTTGAGCCCACAGGATCCACTCTCATGTGAAGGCATCCACCTACTGTGCCTCACTAGATGCCTGCAATCAATTTTTAATTACAGCAGCAGTCACGATTGGAGATGAAGCAGGCAACATGCGGAGAAAGAACCAAGAGCCTGTTTATTACAATTCCAGTCCACCATGACCCAGACTTGTGAAGAGCTGGGCCCCAAATGAATCAACCAGTTGCAGCTCAGAAAGATGTTCTTACCTCTGGGACGTTTTCTTATATTTCCTCCTGTAGGAAAAGAGGCATAAACACATATCAGAAAAGGGTTGTGGCAGGCAGTGGGTAAGAAAGGGATTACTTCAGTGGGGATGGGCATGGAGGTCAACACTTCTTAGGGGGGTTTCTCTGTGAAGCTTATGGGTTTCAAAGCTTAGTTAAAAGTTTGGGAATGCTGTGTTACATTGTAGTCAGAAGTACAGAACCTAAGCCTTTACAGTAAAAAATAGCATCCCAAGAGCTCAGTGGCTCTGCTCCCATGTTCCTCCCTTTTCCTTTTGAAGGTTCCATGGCATTTTAGTTGAGGTCAGGCTTTAAAGACCACAAAATCTAGGTTCAAACCTCAATCCTTCTTTTACCAGGTTCATGAGGTTCTTGCAGAGTAAATGAACACACACTTACAAAACATCTCTTTTGTCTGGCACATATTAAATGGGTTAAATGGTGAATAATTATCAGTTATTTATGTTGTCACTATTGTTACTATTATCCCCAACATCTTTCACTGAGGTCTCTTTAAGGATGTGCCTTTTTTAATGTAAATGTGCAAGCATGTAGCTAAACTATGAGATGAGACATAAGGTCTTCAAAAAAAGAAGTGAGGAAAGGGACAATGAGAAAGTCTAGAAGCAAATGTTGAGAAGAGCATTAGGAACCAGCATTAGGAACCGTCCCCAGGAAGCAGAAGAGACCCAGTTCCAGCCCACCTCTGCTATTTACAGTCATTTAGCCTTAGGCAAATCTTGTGCATCAGGCTTCTTAATCTATCACATGAAGCTAGTAACATCTGCTCTGACCTAGGTCATAGTGGCAGACAAGGGGAAAATGGCCATAAAATGTATGTTGTCCCAATATCCCAATGTTCTTCATGTGTGGGTCAATTTTTGTAGACTCTGAAGACCCCTGAAAGAGTTTCAATAGGCTCAGCACTGGAGGGGATTAGAGGAGAGGAAGTGCTAGGGAAAGAAAATCCATCTCCTTGTAGTATATCCAGGAAGTACAATGTTTCCCAGTAGACCTTAGTTCCACACCTGCACTTCCATTACAGTCACTGTACCCAGGAAGCAAACCATTGATTTGCTAATGGAGAGCTGTGCACCATATTTTTTTGTAAACTAAAGAGGTTTCAAATTGAGAATCACTAGGACCTGTTACATCTCTGTTAAAATAAAGTCACACAGGGCAGTGTCAGGCGTGTAAAGCAGCATGTAACACAGAACCTACAGTGTGGTCTTGACTGGGTATGTACTGATATCTATTTATCTCAAAGGAGACACACAAGAATGACAACCATGACGCCAGGGTAGTAGGATAATAAATCACTCCTTTTTAGTTTTATGAATTTTCCAAATTTTCTTTAAAGAGTGAGTATTATAATAGAAAAAATATTAAAATATGGATACACCTATATAGTTACATATAAAGATATACGCAAATACAGGACTATATAGAGATATTTCCATGTTTCAATTATATCACCTATAATAGGGAGGAAGGTTGACTAACAGTGGATTAAGGCTTGGCCTTTCAAGCAAACTACCCATGTTCCAATCTTGGCTCTAGCACTTAGCTTTACAATGCTGGACTAGTTATTAAATCCCCCTGAACCTCAGTTTCTTTGTATATAAAGTGGGAAGAATCAGAGCCCCTCTTCTGAGACCTTGTTATCAGAAATAAATGAGATAATTCACCAGAATGTGAGCTCCCCAAGGGCAAGTTCTTTGTGTGGTTTACCTCATACTCTCCCCAAAAGCTGTGATGCATGTGCACTGATCACTCTCTCGCACCTGGACCCCGTCACCAATGACAGCTCACACTTTCCAGGCAGCAGCCAAGGGCAGAAGCTTCACCTTCAGGCAGGGAGCACAGTGATCTGTGGGTGTGACCTGTGCCCTTGGATTCATTAGCACAGCAGTCTAATAAACTGATATAAGGCACAGTTGGCAAGACGAAAAAAATAACCCACTGAGCGTATACAGGGTCCAAAGGCAAGGGGGCAGTTGGAAAAGAATGCCCCTAGCCTCTACTCAGAAGCCGAACTAATCCTATCAGCAGACAGTATCTCCGGAGGTCAGAAGAAGAGAGCCCTTGCTATTGATTTCCACAGAATTCTCCCAGCACTTGCCAAGGAAATATATAAAGGCACTGCTTGGAGTTCTGAAAGAATCAAAGATAAACAAAAATAAGAAAAGCTTCATTTTCAGCACCTACTAGCAATAAGCACTTAATATACTTTGCTAATCCTCATAACTCTGTAGGATCCCCTCTCTGAAAGAATGCAAATTCTAAACAGGAAGTTAAGACATGCACCTAAAGTGCAAATACAAGGGATGGCTCAGGGAAGCTTTGTGAAAGAGGTAGTCTTGATTGATGAGTGAAATGTCAGCAGGAAGAAATACGGAAGTACACGGCAAGCAGAAACAGAGGGCATGCCTCATGGTCTCAAACCAGCCCAGCAAGCAGGGACTATAGAGTGAGGTAGCAGGAAACAAGGCTGGCAAGTGCTGAGGACAGAGTTAAGTGGGAAGAGTAATAAAATTTATATTTTAGAAAAAGATGATACCCAGGGGGAGGGTCACCTCTTGTGAGAAGCCACATTACACACCCTCTTCTGTGCTCCCACAACATGCTGAAACCTCTCTGACACCATTCTCCATGGCACTGCATTGTCTCACGTCTGTGATTTTGTGGAAAGGCAACAGGGCTCTGGAGTGTGACAGACCTGGCTCAAAAACCCAACTTCACCCTCACTAGCTGTGAGACCTCAGGCAAGCTCTGCGCTAAATCAAGCTTTCATTTCTGCATCTATGAAATGGATGAGATGATCTCAAATGAGATAATGTATTAAATTTGTCATGTAGTGTGCCTACCATGTAAGAGGCATTCTAAGACTTTTAGGCCCCTTGGTCCCTCGTTCTGAGCTTCTTGAGGTCAGAGGTCTGTCATATGCATCCCTATATCTATCCCAAGGGCATGCACATTAACTGGCACATGGTTGGCTAAATAAATGAACTATTTGCAACTGTCATCCATACACATCAAAAGACGGGTTGTGCATCTCGTAGACCCAAAGAAAGACAGACCAGAAGTCTGATTTTCAGTCCAACTCACCTTTCTGACACTCTCCACATTCACAGATATATTCCTAGCTTCAGATATTGTAAAGTTTCCCCCTTCAATCTTCTCCCATCTAGACATAGCCCTAAAATCAACCCAAATGGTGTCATCTTACAATGGGGTTTGGAGGTTAGCTCTTAAAGCACAAGAGAAAATGCAACTCATAAAAATTACTCAAGATCCAACTCTCAGATTATTTTGAATGTGCAAGATTGGTAAGGCCTGACTGAGCCCTACTCATCCTTCAGTTCTCAACTGAAACATCACTTCCAAAGACCTTCTAGGGCCTCCCAAACTGGGTAACACTCCTTCTGTGTGTACCATAGTGGCCAGAGCTTACCCACCACATTGCACTTATGACTGCTCATCGTCATGATCTGTTATGCTTGTGGGAAGAATGATGGCTTACCTGACATCTGCTAGTGTTTCTTCCTTGTCTAACACATAGTGCTCAGCAAATGGCAACTGCTCAATATGTTGTTACTGAATTCATGAATGCATTTACCCAAAAATTAATCAAAAATGCTTTCTTTTTCTTCTTTTTCCTTGTAGCAATTTGTAGCAAAAATTTATAATCATTGAGCATTATAAATCACTGCTCAATGATTTATAATGAGCAGTGAGGACATCCACCATAGCTGTGGTTTCCTACACACAGGGGGAAAGCAATTAGAAGGCTGGGGAGCTCACATTTGTTGAGCACCTCCTCTGTTCCATTCCTCTTACACAAGTTAACTCACTTACAACTCCTACAAACCCTGAGAGGTTCTACCCACTTTCCAGCTGACAGAAGTGAGTCTCAGAGAGATTAAGTAACTTACCTAAGGATACAGAACCTTAAAGTGGCTGAGAAAGAAGGCAAATTCTGAAGCCTTTGAAGAAAATTAAGGAATTTATACAAAGAAGGCAAAAGATACTACCAAGAAACTTAGACACTAGACAAAACCAAAATAAAATTAATAACAATAAAACATACTGCGTTCTGGCCACCCAAATGCAGGAAATGAGCTGGAAAAAAAAAAAAAAAAAAACAGTTTATTCTTGGCCTTCTATTTTTAAGAACTTCAACAGAAACCCTGACTCAAATCTGAAAGACAAAGGAAATTTGTTTTGTTTTGTTTTGTTTTGTTTTGTTTTGTTTTGTTTTTGAGAGGGAATCTCACTCTGTTGCCCAGGCTGGAGTGCAGTGGTGCAGTCTCGGCTCACTGCAACCTTCTCCTCCTGGGTTCAAGCAAATCTCCTGCCTCAGCCTATGAATAGCTGGGATGACAGGAGCACACCACCACGCCCAGCTAATTTTTGTATTTTTAGTGGAGATGGGGTTTCACCATGTTGGCCAGACTGGTCTCGAACTCGTGACCTCAAGTGATCTGCCTGCCTCGGCCTCTCAAAGTGTTGGGATTATAGGTGTGAATCACCATTCCTGGCCTGCTTTTAAAATTTGTTTCTAAAACTTAATTTAAATTTATAATGTTTTGAAACTTGAAACAACACACTACAAACCTCAAGATTTCATGTAGCTAGACCAAGCTAATGTCGAAAGTAGAGAATGACAAAGAGCTGTTGTATTCTGGGACCTGGCAAAGTTGGTAGGATGGGAGATGGAGAGGCCAGCTTTATGCTGAGAGAGAAGGCAAGGGCATCTTTACAAGACCAGGCTGAGGACACCACCTCAAAGAAGGTCTAGAGTGGTGCTTTGCAACGTCTGTCCCCTGGAATGAGCTCTACTGTTCTCTCTCTCTCTCTCTCTCTCTCACACACACACACACACACACACACACACACACACACACGGCTTCATCTGTTTGTTGTTTCTGTTTTTCTAAGGAGAGGCATTACAGCATACTGGTTAAGATCACTTGCCTGAGCTTAAATCCCTTCTCCAACTTATTGTATCTGACAGGCTGCACGATCTTTGGCAACTTATATCACTTCTCCAACCACCGGTTTCCTCATCTGTGAAATTTGGGTAACAGCAGTGCCTGCTTTACAGGGTGATGTGAGAGTTAAATGTAATGATGAATGCAGGGCATTTAGTATAGTGCTGGGCATCCTGGAAATGCTCAAGAGTCAGCTACTGCACTAAAAACAGTAGTACTGCATAAATAATAATGGCATTATAATTCAGTAGGTTTTCAAAACTTATTTGATCAAAAGTCTTTCATTGATTATAAAAGTCACAAAAAAAGGTTGAAGACTGCTTTTCTAGAATGGAAAAATTAGATACTCTCAATTCTCCTTATCTTGGAACACTTGAACCACAAAGAAAGCAGGTGCTAATCTCAGTTCTGCTAAGAGGGGGATGAGCTGAAACACTGCCCAGCTTTTCCCATGCCTAAAGGGCCCTGTGCCTGCCTGTATACCCTGCCACCCACCCCAGCAATGTCCCACTTAACCTAGCAGAGTCACACACTCCTCTCAAATGTCAAAGCTGAGCCATTGCCCAAAAGTCAGGAAAAAAGAAAGTAAAACTGGGTACTTATGAACTGGGTATCACAATAATCCTTAGAAATACCTAAAATTATCTTTCAAAAAAAGTCCTTTTTATCAATAACTCCCTAAAAACTGAGCCCAATGACTTGCTTACACAACATCCTTAAGCAGTCTCAGGAAGTTGTAACTCAATGTGGAGATCTCATGTGCTATGACTAGAATTATTGATTAACCCATACTCATTTAGCTCATAAGTAAATTAAAGGACCACTGGTCTTCACTGAAAATCAATGTCTATTTACGTCCAGAATGTTTCAATGGAACTGCGGATTACGCAAGAAGTATTAAATGATGCATGTGTATGTGTGCATGCACTTGTGCACAACAGGGGAAATGAACCCCAAAACCCCCCTCAACAGCTTCGGTGCATTTACAGCCAGCTGGTCATATCCTGACAGGCAGATTTTGAAACAGGAGCATCATTAAAGGGCAAAGAGCACTGGCCTCCAATATTTAAATAGGTTCCCCAAAGCTCTCCACTGCAGTGTCATAAAGCGGAAGCTTCTAGACTCTGAACTTCATTTTCCATCTCCTGCCCTCAGTCAGGGAGATAAAGAATGAAACTAAGCAAGCTTAAGGGGTGATTCTGTCCACAGTCAGGGGCAGAGTAAAGACAAGCAGGCAAACAGCAAGAAACAACAGTGAGGTGGGAGCAAGGATGCTTTTAAGGGTCTTTATTTGCTCTTTGATGGCTAGGAGTTCCCAGAGTACTGGGCACACCTGCAGTCAAATGTAAGCACCAAGTACTCCAAAGTCAAACAGATGATTTGGAAATCGTTTCTAATAGCCTGGATAAGTGAGAGTCAATTAAACATTGATGCTAAATTATGAAGCGCCTGGCAGTCTTTCACTTTTTTAAAGTGAGTATCTTTGAGCAAGAGCCATATGGGTGCTGCAATAATGAGGTTTATAAATAGGCTTAATATTCTAACAAGCTGGCTTTGAAAAACCATAACTTGTGCTCTGTTTCTAAGTTGACAGAAAGATACCTCCCAGTTGGGCACAAGATTTCCTGGTATGGGAAGTTGAATACGCAACAACTGCATACACACAATACGAATTCCAGCTCTGCCTTCAGCGTTCTCCAGGGTTTCTGGGTAACAATGACTCACTCTTCTCCAAGTCCTATCCTGTCTCCATTCTTTTCTCCAGAGACCACTACGACGGCAGACACACAGACCACCTCGGAAAGCTTGGTTCTCAGCCCTCAGTTCCCTCAAGGGACAGGACATTAAAAGACAGGCTCAGATAAACATAAAATGCACAGCAAGGCTCATATAGTTAACTACAGGTTCTCACGACTACAGATCACATGTTTCACTCATGGGAAAGTGGACTGAGATAAAATGTCACAAATAACCATGAAATGAGTGAGGATCTGAATGATCATCTGATCCTCTGGTTTTGTTTTTCATTGGCATGCAGGGTACAAATTGAGAAGAATTGGATATCTCTAGAAACTTCTAATGGGTCTCTTACATCATTTGTATGAATTAATCTACATGCTACTGAGAATGGAAAGTCTTTGTACATTTCTTCTCATTCCTACCAGTGATTTCATTTCCATGATGCACGTATTAAAAACTAACTTTGCAAAGCTATCCATTACTTTCTGGCCTTTCCCACATTTTGAACAAGTGAATGCTAATGAGAAAAATATATATATAAACTGGTGGTCTCTTGGCACCTTCCACAAGAATATTTAGGGGTGAGAAAGGAGATAACAGAGTAAGAGAATCTCCTGTCTTACTAGCTCGAATATTTAACTGATGAGCTACGAAATGAAATTCCATGTGCACAATGATTTTATTTTCCTGCTTGGCCAAAGGTCCAAAGCAAGACCAAAAGAAAAAAAAAAAAAAGATTATAAAATGAAAAAAAAAAAAAAAAAAAAAAAAAAACCTTATTTTTACCTTGAACAGCCCAACCATTAGGAAAGAAAAACAACTAATAAAAACAAAAATTCTAGGGAATTTATTAGCTAGGTTTTCTAGTAGAGAAAATTGTTCTACAGACTCATACTGTCATTGAATTCTCTCAGAAAAGGATGATTATATTCAGAGATAGCCAGCTCCCACAGATAAAGAACTCCAGTATGTTTAGCCAAAAGTGATGAGATCAAATTCACATGAAGGAAGGCTTTGACAGTGTGGTTTCCGGCTGGGGATGGTGACTCCAAAGAATGGGAGAATGCAAATCTGAAGCAGAGATGTTAATAAGACAGTCAATTTTTTACTCTTTCCTAAAAGCAAGGGCATTTCTACCTAGTGCTGGCCAGGCAGTGGAAAGTAGAGAAACCTAGGAGAAGGTAACTCCAAACTAAACAACCCCACAGGAAGCCCCACCTGGGGCTACACCAACTCACATGGCAGATCCAGGTTGCCCCAGGGCTCCTGTCCTCCCAAAGCCAGCCCCTCTCTTCACTGTTCTCCCTCCACATCCCCTCGGCTGCCTGCAGACAGCTGGCCAGACACAGAAATCAAATCTCCTGCTCATGCCTGCTTCTCTTATGAGCCTGGGTTAAAAATTCCAGCACTTGGACTACTATTTGAGAAGCCCCAAATGGGACCGCCCCCCCCCCCCCCCATAGAAAGCTGAATTCTTCCTTTGGAAGGCAAGATTTTTTTTAGTAAACCAAACACAATTTCCTTTCCTTCTAGCTAAAAGTCTATTGCTTAAAGCCGGCAATGAGCTAATCAGTGGCACCAATGAAAAAACAGGGAAAGGTTTTTAGAGAAAGAAAATAGAAAGCAAATGTCATGCTTGTGGAAGCCCAAGTAGTACGTTTTTTGCATAACTGATTTAGTCCTCTATTCACGTATTTACAACCACTTGCTGTGTTATAAGTACTGCAAAACTGTGTGGGTGGGAATGGAAGCGATTTTTGCGACCTTCTTCCTGGGAGCCCGTCTCCTACTTAAATAAACATCAATGAGAAAAGCTAAAAGCAAAAATATTTCTTAATATCTGTGATGGCACTGCCAAAGTAGAGATAAATCCAAAGGATTAAGACAAAATCTCACTCTTCACAGATCTATCCCTGTAATTAGGGGAGGAGTAGGGTTTTTTCTAATTGAATTATCCACAGAGCTGTTTCAATCCTCCACTTTGTTTCTCCCCTTGTAGATTTAGCCAGAACAAAAACTGTAATCTTCTGCTGAGTTTCACTTCAATGTCAGTCTAATTTTTCTAAGCCTTCCCTACCCACTCCTGCAGTGCTCCTTCCCTGTCCCCACTCTGTGCCCCTCCTCCCAACTCTTATCAAAACCGACTCCTGGCAGAAAGCAGCTGCTGGTCATTTACAATTCCAGGTGAATTTGAGTCAGTGCCATGGCTCCTTGGGAGCATGAGTCCTTCCTATTTCCTCTAAAATCCTATCTTGTAGTAGCATCATCTGTGTAAGCCTCCCTGAACACACGCTCTGTAAATCTCAACAATTTAAATATGGCAAAATGAGCCCATTGTCCAAAATACAGGGGAAAAAAATGCCAACTAGCAGATGCATTTCTTGGGACCATTTTGAGCTCTTCTGTCAACTGAAATCAGATGAGCATTGAAAGCAAATTTTCCTGAGCTATAGTAGTTACCTTCGCTGAAACTATGCCAAATACCCCAGAAATTGGTGCTTTGAATGATTCTTTCATTTTTTTACCAATGACTAATTTCAGTCAGTGATTTTGTAGCAGAATGGCAGTTCTGAAACAACATTTATGAGGCTTGATTTATGATAATTAATCCTTCTATTTCACTAATGAGCTAGGCAAGACCTTATTTATGAAAGTGTTTATAATTCCTCACAGTTAGCAGACAGGGTTTCCAGTGACACCCACATGGAATGGTATACTAAATGCAATAAACTTTTGTGGGTCATCCTTAGAGAAAAGTCTGAGAGACAGACAAAAATAAGTGCCGGGATATTAGTCTGAATTTGAACTACTCCTAAAACATCTGGAAGGAGCTTTCAAAGATTAATCTTTCACTACCGTGTTTACTAGATGTATCTCTAGAGTATAGGAAAAGTCTTGGTTATTTAAGCATTTTCTTTGTTTGGAATCTGGATAAACAACAGTTTAATGGTCTTTGGATATCCAATTGTGACTTTCAGACAAAATGCTCCATGCACTCTCATACTGATTGTCTAAATTATCGCTCTTCTGGTGGCCTTAAGGGAAAGGAAAGCTGTATTTTGGCAGAACATTGAATACTGGGTCCTTGCAATGGGTCCTTTGATTTGGGTAGAAAAATAGATAGAAGGCCTTAAAGAGAAGAGAAAGGGCATGAATGGGCAGAGGTGATGCAGTGAGGGAGCATTGTGGCCAGAACTGTGGACTGTTCCAGGAGACAAGGCCCAGCCATATCCATGGAGGCACCTCTGGAGCAGGCACAGGGAGGCCAAGCCCCCTTAATGGAACCTAAATTGCAGAAAGGCCTCTTGCCAGACCCAGAGAGCCTCCACGCAGCCCAGCTTCACTTGGCCCTTCTGCAGCGGGCTAGGATCCAGGCTTCAGGTCTCAACCCCATGGCATGTGCCCTCTACCTCCCAGAAGGTCCGTGATGAGGGCTCATCCCATTTGGCTTCCAGGGTCATGGCCTCTTTCTGCCCTTGGAATACTGGGAATGACCATACTGGTTTCTGTCTCTGCTCCAAACCTATGTTGTGATGGGCATGATACTAAGTAGTCAATCTAAGTTTCAAGTAAAGTTATCATTACTAGCTGGCCTAAGTAAATGCCAATATTTTGAAAAAGTAAATGCCAATGAGAAAATATACATAAATTTTTGGTCTTCTGAAACCTTCCTTCAGACTATTTAGGGGTCACACTAAACTGTATTCTCTACTTATAAAATTTATAGATATATTAATTTGGCATCATTCAGATATACACAGAATTTTTCTGCTTACTTTGCTGGGCTGTAGATTATATCTCCAGACCTTCTGTTTAATCTCCAGACTTACCCAACTGCTCTTGCCTTCCCCATATCTCTCCTCATAGTCAGTATGTCCCACACTGAACTCATCCCATACTAAACTCTCTACCCCCCATTCATTCTGTTCCCACCCATGACAAGACCTGCAAACGTGTTCCGCCCTCAGTGATCCTAATCTAAAAAAATAGAACCTGGGGATTCAAGCTAAAAACCTGTGAGTTGATCTTGATTCCACTTTCTTCCTTATCCCCCATATTCAAGTCCTGTTGGGTCTACCTCCTAAAAAGTTCTCACGTCCATGCCTACTGATAACGGCTTCCCCTTGCTGAGGCCTCCTGGTGGATGAAGTCGGACCTGGCTCCTCTCCAGCTGTGTCTGGAGCCTTCCCCTCCTTCCAGTCTGTGCTGCAGCCTCTTGGCCTTCTTTCATTTTCTCAGAGGGGCCATGCTCCTTCTTGTCTTTAGATTTTTGCAGGTATAAACATCCCAGGCCTTAAATGCCTAGAATACGTTTCCCTAACTCTACTTAACTAGTACTTACATAATCTTCACGTCTCAGCATCAGTCTTTTCTTCAGAGAAACCTTGTCTGGATCCTGGACCAGGTTTGGGTCCTCTCTTCTATGTTTTCACAGCTTCCTGTGCTGGACTTCTTGCAGCACTTGTCACAGTAGGTAGAAATTTATGGAAATATTGTTTAATATATTCCTCTACTGAACATTCCCCGAGGGAGGGAGCCTTTATCTTGTTTCCCACTAATTCCCTGGTGCTTAGCACAGCACCAGGAACACAGTAAGTACCTGAGAAATATTTGGTAAAGTGAATGAATGACTGAATTTTCTGCATATGGATGTGTATCCTTCAACTATATAAATAAAACTCATTACCTAAAATTATCAATTTTTATATCTTCTGGATGGAATTATTCTCTAAGTTTTTTCATAATCTCACAAGCTAGGAACATCTAGCTTTCTCTTACGGTCATTAAGACTCATTTATTTTGTTTAATAACAGCTGTCAAGAGGACTCTGTATAAAGAGTACAATAAAAGCCTGAAGAATACCAACACTTTACATAAATTCAGTACACTTCCTCCAGAAATAAAGTGTTGCATTTGTTGTAGAATTCATTTTTATTGCTGGTGAGAAACCTATGATGGTCATTCTCAAAGCTGTCACAGTCTATTTTAATGTGGCTTATATTTGTTAAGTTGGTGCAAAAGTAATTGTAGTTTTTGCCATTAAAACTAATAGCAAAAACTGCAATTACTTTTGCATTAACCTAATAACAATCATTTCTTTAGTTGTTTCTCAAAAAGCCAGGAGATAGGTCCTATAAACACTTTCCTTCCATGTGGGGAAATGGAAACCAAGGAAAGTAGTCTTCTGTGAGCCAAAGAAAATTAAAGATTGAAAACTAGAGATGGTAATGTGCAAACCTATCTGCTGAGGGCTGCTTCCCAACTGACAGAGGTATGCTGTAAAGCTCAGTCAAAATATTAAGCACTCTGCTGCTAAATATTGAGTTGTAATTAACTAATACACTAGCATAACCAAATTAGAATAGTCAAGTGATGATGTACTAGTAAACTGTATGAGTAGTCAAGTAAAGAAAACTTCACTGTAAATGTGAGAATCTACTTACCCCTTTTGATATTCACATTTTTTCACTTTTAGTATACATTAAGAATGTATTTCAGAGAGATTTAACTTGATCTTTATTAAGAAAAGAAAGACTCAAAAACAGTCCTTCAAACACAAATGTCTCCTTTCTCTGAAGACTAGCATGTAGCATCCCTATCACTTAGTCAGCAATTAACTATTGCCCTTTCTTTTGTTGTTGATTTTTAACCTTTTCACATGTATGAGAACTATCTTGTTTCCCTCAATATATTCTAAGTTTCCTGATGGTAAGGATTTTCTTCTGATATTTTCAGATCCCTTCTGAAGCTCCTAGCGCCTAGTACATAATGGAAACCCAATAAAAATATGCTGAACGATCTGTCAATTCCAATTGAATGGGAGAGTAAAAGGACCAATTAATACACTAAACATGTAATCTGGAGGAAACAAACAATGATTTTTTAAAGTATTCTTCTGGAATTGCTTTTCTGGTAAGATTCAGGCAATGCCCTCTTCCCTGGGTCATCTCCTTGCAAGAATTTAACTAAGAACCAAGATTCTCAGACCCACCGCTCCAGGCCAAAGGTCTTTCCATGGCTCCATATTGCCATCACCAATAGCTACTTGAACATTCCAGAGGCTACCAGTTTAACATATCTACACCCAAGTTCATCATTCTGCTTTATCGAAGCCTGCTCTAATCTCCATAGTCCCTAATGAGGCAAATAACACCAAATTCACTGAGACATCTGAGCTGAAAGAACTTGCAAGACAACTACTCTTCTTTCTCTGCTCTAAATCTATGTTCTGTCAATTCTCATTTCAAACATGCCCCCTGTTCTTTCATCTTCAGCAGCACTACCCCAAATCAGGCATCTTCCCCAACTGGTCTCCAGGCCTCGAGTCTCATCTCCAATCTGTCCTCCACCCTTTTCCCAGAATTACAATCCTAAAATTCAAATCTAATTTTGTTACTCTCCAGCTTAACATCTTTTAACAATTTCTTATAACTGAAAGGATAAAACACAAACTTCTAAAACTAATATGTATCATAAAAAAATATATATTTCTCTAGAAGATATGAAAGAACACCTAGAACACAGCACTTTTTTGTTGTATAGTAAAATGTGTTCAATTACTCACCTCCTCAAACTATGAGCATATATAATTTTGAGTAAAACAAAAAGTAAAATTTTTAAATGTCATGTATTACTACCCGGCCCCTGCCTTCCTTTCCAGCATCACCTCTCATGACTAAACTTCTATCTGTCTCTCAATATTGCATTAGATGAGCTGCAAGAGGATACCACACATCAACCTTTAAGGAAAGTAAGGCTCTTAGGCATTGGTTAGCAGGAGAAGGTAATCCTGTTACCCAGACCAATTCAGGGGCCAACTACTTCTGAGGGGACGGGGGAGATTTCTCTCCAATAGCTCCATGTTGCATGACAGCAAATAGACCCAACCATGTTCTCTCCTTGGGAACTTCTCAATGAGTGATGAACATAGAGAAAATTCATTAGAACTCAAGCCATGTCTCAATTAAGTGCAAGCAGCTTTGCCAGTAGTCCATAAGAATAGCTCAGAAATCTCAACTAGTTTATTATGGGCTGCCTGGAAGACTCCTTGTTTTTCTCTCACCTTTGTAAAAGGTTTCTTCGCATTTTTGCAAAAGGCTGACATTAATGAAAAGAGTCTAAGCAAGTTTATTCCTTATGACTCTGATGAGTCTGCTAGAATGAATACACAATTCACTGTAGTCTGTAACACCTTCTCTGGCCCTCCCAGGTAGAGGTAGTTTCCCCCGCATCCCCCTGGAACTACATTCATCACCTCCAGGTACTCATGTAAGTCTCTGCCACTAGCCTTCAAATTGCTGAAAGTCAGGTAAGTATCTCACTTACTTTTGCAAACCCAGGGCTTAGCAAACTGACTGGCACCTAATGGACACTCAGTAAATATTAATTGAGTAATCCCATGTTGCCAGAACACTAATTATATCATTTTAAAATTCAGTTAAATAGAAAGAAAACACAGAGAGGGCTTAAATAAGAAATTTAAAACCAAAGGCCCAGGCTTTTTTGCCTATGGTTTTTCTCATCTTTGCTGTGTAGGTTGGAAGAGTCACTTAACTTCTCTGTACATCAATAGGGTATTAGTTAAGACTCTTTCAGAGAAACTGAATTCAAAACATCCTAAGCAAAAACAGAGTCTAACTAGCTCATGTAGCTGGGATAGCTGACAGAACTGGAGACACATCTACTGGAACTGACCCAGGGATTTCCACTCCATCTTTTCTGCTTCCTTTTGAGCACTGGCCTCACTGCCTCCTATCATAAAAAGGTCTTCTCTATGAGGTGCGAAATGGATCCAATGGTAGCCCCATGAAAGTCCAGAAGAAAAGAAAGCCTCCCTTTCCCACAGTCAATACAGAAACGTCAATGAAAGGCTGTAATGCTTCTGTTTTGGATCCATACCCTACTCGAGACTAACTTTTACTGCCTGGAAGGTAAATTCTGTGATTGGCCAGTCCTGTACTATGCTGGGGTGAGGAGTAGAGTCTGTTAGCATAGTAAGGCGGATGGGAAGCTTGCTGCATAGACAAAAACAATAGTTGTGCAGTCTATTAACTTAATAGCCATTCTCTTGCCTTTACATTAATAATATTACTTTACGTAATGCAAAAAAGCATCATCATCTTCATGGAGTGTTATATAAGCATAAAATTTATTATACCGACTACCTCATAGTTGGGCAAAATAAATATATGAGATTAGATAATTATAATTGTGACAATAAATGCCAAGGAATAAGTAAAACCTGCTCTCTTGCTCTCAGTTTTTCAAAAATGCAGCATAGAACACCTTTCTGTCATCATCTAGCAGGCTGGCAATAGAAAAACTGTTGGTCGGGACCGAAGGTACAGTCATGACCCAATTGCTTAAACCCAAGGAGCCCTATGAGGCTTCATCAGGGGTCTATAGAACACCCACAGCCCTATTTCCATGACTGGAAGATCCTGTAACAAAAAAAGCAATTGAGAGGGACTCAAAAACTCTACCCAGTCCTCCAGAGAAAAGAGATATGACAACAGCTCATTGGGAGGAACTGAGGTTTATGGGAAAGGAAAAATGAGGCACCTCTCCAAAGAGTAAGAGGACAGCATCCCTCTGACTGTTTCAATTAAGAAAGCTCAGGTATGCAGTATTTGTTCTCTTCTCACTTAGAGAAACGGGAGCATGTGCATAAGAATCATCAGGGCGGCAGAGCAAGGCTGAGGACCAGCACCCTCCCTGGAATCACAGCCAGCCTCTGAGCATTAGCGTGCAGCACCTCACTCAGGGGCATGGGCGCCATCATCATAACAGACACCTGGGATTGCAGGTGTCTATAATCCCAGCTAAGATAGTGTTCAAAACTTGCATTTCCAATATTTGATGCACTGTTAGTATGTTGATGATGCTACAATGCTAAGTTAAGAGTTCTTCCTAATTCTTTCTTAGAGAAATATGTAAAACAGCTCTATGTTTCAAATATGTATTACTGTATATTGAGTGGAAGTGTAGGCACTGGGGATAAAAAGCAAACCAAAAGCAAGTGACCAAAGTGAACCAAAAACCCTGTCTTCATGGGGCTTATATTCTAGCTGGGGGAGACAGACAATAAACCTAAAAATAAATAAACTATACAGCATTCGGACGGTGGGAAGTGCTAGAGAAAAATAAAGCATGGCAGGGTATGGGTAGGGGTTGGAATGTATAGGGGACACTTCCCTGCAGTATCCTTGGCTGTTGATTCTTTGCAGGTGATAACCACAGAAATCCTCTTGCTCTGGTGAAGTGTGAAAGAAGGGCTATAAAGAGGGGAAAGAGAAAGCCCGCACAATCACAACAGTGGGATTCAGCCCTGGGCCACAACTCTGCCACACATCTGGCCCAGTTCCCACCTCAGTTTAGATTTCTATGTCCCAACCTGGGCAATGATGTTAATAAAACCTGCATCCCAGCTAGCTCATGGCACATTGCATTGACAGGTCTCATGGCCATAAGCTGTCCTAAATATATATTTATCCTCATTTTGAATATTTAAAAGCTCACATTTGGGTTTTTATGCTTCATCACCTATTGCTTGAGCATCTACTATGTGCTAAATGCTGTTCTAGGTATTGCAGTGAATAAGTATCTGTCCTCATGGAACTTACATTCTAATGGAGGAGATGAAAAATTCAACAATAAATTAAATACTGGAAATACAAACAAGAAGGAGATGAGATACCATTGAATAATCCAGGCATGAGATGATGAGCACATCCTGAACTAAGATGTCTCTCAGACAAGTTGAACTGAATTCCTCCACCATCTGTGGTCACCTACAGAGCCCTTTCTATAAAGGTGTCATGGTAATAAATTGATATGAAAATCCAATTATGGTTTAAGCCTTTCTAAAATGTTGAAAGAGCAGCTTCCTTTCTCTTACTGACAATCTGTTGTGTGGACAAATATGCACACACCCTTCCTTCTCCTAAGGGTTTCTATTTTGTGGACTGCAAAAGTGTTATTCCAACTTGTGGACTGCAAAAACGTTATTCCAAGTTGTATAAAAGAGTGTGTGCTTTGGTTTCCAGAGTCTTTAGCTATTTATTCTAGCACTGCTGTTAACATTTAAAAAGAAGAAGAAGAAGAAGGAGAAGGAGGAGGAGGAGGAGGAGGAGGAGGAGGAGGAGGAGGAGGAGGAGGAGGAG
>NC_045441.1:50658892-50738466 GCF_002776525.5 Piliocolobus tephrosceles
AGAAGAAGAAGAAGAAGAAGAAGAAGAAGAAGAAGAAGAAGAAGAAGGGGAAGGGGAAGAAGAGGAGGAGGAGGAGGAGGAAGTGGTAAGCATCACATACTGGTAAAAATATGTATAATAGTAACAAATAAGAGCATATTCTTTTCAAATTAGAAAATGAAGCTAAAGATCTTACGAGATTGCTGTTGGGCTGGGAAGGATAGGTAGAGGGATCCAAAAACACACATTTGGGGAAGAATCACCCCACACTTTCCATGTTCAAAAGCACTAGGTTCTGAGTAGATACAAGAGACTAGAAAATGAAAATGTGGCTACAGTGCACTGCAACACCTTGGGGAGAGAAGCCTAGCAGATATGAAACTGAGAAAGCTACAAGACAGAGTGTTGTAAGTGCTAATGCTTTTCCGTACAAGTTTCCGCCTCAGCATTGCTGATTTGACCAAACACTTGTCTCTAGCCCAAATGTCTCCATGGAGTCTATTTAAACTGAAAAGCAGCCCAAGAGAAGTTGTTCCTGGGTATGTGGATATGAATCCCTCTAGTAAGCATGGCAAGGAAACCAGCTCAACAACACTTTCGCATTATATACTTCGGGCCCAGACTTTGTGGACACAACAAACTTTCTGTGTGCAGCGCAATACAATTGGATGTAATGTTCACTGCATATAACATGAGATTACTATAAACACCACTCCAAGAGCTGCTGCGTTGCAGGCATCTAAACTGTCAGGAAAGCCTGCCAGCTAGAGACAAGGTTTCCAAATAAGTTTACAGCCTCCACTAGCGGTAGCTAGACAAGTCAAAAATCAAATTATTTGGCATGGTTTCCCATTGAAATCAATGGCAATGAAGCTCACTTGGACTATATATGGAATGGCTTTTATAAATTGCACCTGTCAATAAGGACCTCTTAAAGAAACACATACTACCTTAATGCTTCTCCTTAGAAACTTTGAATATCAAGCTAACTTAGATCAACACATTTTTTATTTGTCTTTTGTTTGTGTGTGTGCTTTCAAAAACAATAACAGCAGCAAAACAAACAAACTGGCAGGAAGCTGGTTTTCCCATCAGTGCCCTTGTTAGAAACAGAATGTCTAGAGAATATGCTTGGAGAAAAACCATATTTTCAAACCACACTAGATATCTGATGCCAAATGTCTGATGAAAGTAGTATCTGGTAATCATGGAAGGTGTCTTTGGGACTTGCCTAGTGACTGAGGAGCAAACTGTGAATGTACAGCTATCCCTCCAGCTTCTGACTGGAGTGACCAGCAATTCATTGATGATGAAATATTTTTTCAGGAAATACTACGTATTTTCAGGTCACCTCTCCTCAGTACCCCAAAACAGACAGAACCCAATGAAGTGAATGAAATTCAGAGATCTCCATCCATCAGGGCAACTAGAATTCTGGCCACTCTATTTCACTGTTCGAATATTGCAAGAAAACTCCAATATCGTTTCTGCCCCCCACTTTCTCTACAAGAACCTTTCTTTCTAGTAAGCATTTCTCCACCAAAAAGAACCCTAGGAAATATCAGAAGTTCGACTGGGCTAAGGAGAGGGAAAAGAGAAATGTAGCAGCCAGAATGCATGCTGAATTTTAACTGTTGGTAAGTTTTTGGACCACCTGCCCTAGTGTTTGCAAGCAGTTTGCAGAGAAAAACTCTTCTTTCAATTATAAGTCCCTGTCTGGGTCCCAACTTTTCTCCCTGGGCAAAAAGGATCAGAAACACCTCACTGAGTATTGGGCCACCATAACTAACTCATCAAAGGACATCTCTCCTTAACCCCCAAAAAGCATGACTTGGAACAGTAAGCCATTCTAAGACAGAAAGACAACTCTCTGTGTTGGAAGAAAAGTAGCAGTGACTGTAATTAACAGAGCAGCAGTTGTGGAACTTCTAGGGTTGTATTTAAAGGGCCATGCAGGAACGGGGTGAACAGTCGTGACTGCGGCTGTGTAGTAAAATAAGGATGAGAGAGGGAAACGGGGCAGGAGAAGTAAATAGGTGGACTTACAGCCCGCGGAGCCGAAGCCAGATTTTCTCGATCTGTTCCGGTTGCAGGTATTTCAGAGAGTTGCTCTCAAATTCTTCAATCTCCTTGGTTGGGGACTCCATAGCTGCAGGTAGGTGACCACTGGCGGTGAGGCTGAGAGAGTTTGGGCTGTCCCCTTCCCGTCTCCTCGCCCAGCCCGCGATGCCCAGCCAGGCGCGGCGCGCGTTTGCCCGGCACTTTATGGGCGCGCTCCCCGTTCTGCGCCCCCAGACTCAGACTTAGAGCGAAACCACGGTCCCAGGTGCGCCCCGGAGGCAGCTGCGGGAACCAGCCATGGTCCCGGGCTAATGCCCAGGGATAGGCATAGAGATACGGATTGGGATTTGGATAGGGATAGGGCTTCTGCTCTAAGAGAAAGCACCTCAGATCTATTCGTATTCTCCCCCTACCCCCAAACAAAGCCACAGAAGCGATCAGCGCCCGCGGCTAAAGGGTTTGGAGGAGAAAAGGAGGACTGGGTGGGGAGGAGAGAAAGTGAGGAGGAGGAGGAGGAAGAGGAAAAGGAAGAAAGTGAAGAAAGGGAGAGAAAAGCTGCGACTGAGCCAAGCGGGAGCCAAGCGGGCGGTGGGGCCTGACCCGGAGGCCGCGCACCCGGCTCCGCCCAGCACCCCGCGCCCGGCTCACTCCCTGACCGCGCTGCCTTCGCGCCCCTCTGTTTTCTCTCACTTACCAGCAGCTCTGCTGACAAGCGAGAAAACTGACAAGTGAGAAAAGTCGTCTGTCAGCGCCCGGGCTGGCGTCTGGGCTGTCACCGCGGGCGCGGAGGGAGGGGCACGCGGGCAACGCCGTCTGCCGGGCACACGCGCGGCTCCGACCCAGGCCGGGCACACCCGCCCCCGCAGGGCAGCCGCGGCCACCACCGACCTGCGGAGCTGCGTGGGCTCCCGGAACCCGCACCTCAACGAGAGCTGGGCTCCGCGCGCAAGTAGGAGGGAAGGGAAATCCGTATCCTCCCGGGGCACGCAGCAGCCGCGAGGCTCCGTGGAGGTTCTGCCTGGAGGTCCCCCACAGCCTCACTCTCGGACCCGCCACAGAACCAGGTCCATTCTGAAATATTAAAGCGACTGATGGGGACGAAGGGAACCACACACCACACTCAGAAAGTCTTGATGTTTTCTTGCTAAAGGGGCTTGCTCTCGCTCTCTCTCTGTCTCTCTCCCTCCCTCCCTCTCTCTCTCTCCCCGCAACCCCATCTCGTGCAGAAGCAAAGGACCAACAGTGAGGAGGTAAGGTGCTTCAGTTCAATGCCACACGCTACTCAAGAGGGTCCCTCCTGGGGCTGGCTGGGCGGCTGTGGATGGTGACAAAGTTTCAGCTCCACAAAGCTGCAACTCACTGTCAGGGTTCCCCTAGGTCATGCACCATGTTAGTAAAGTAGAATGCTCTGGAAGAACGGGACCAGGTATGAAGTTGGGAGTCAGGGAGGGAGGACGGAGGAAGAGAGGAACCAAAGACGGGGGAATCCATGCCCAAGATGATTGCAAGCGACATCACAGAAGGGTCCGTCAAACTTCCTTCTAGGTGAGGCCACCACCAGGTGCTATTTCAAACCTGGTTCTCAGGGTTCCTGAGATTCAGGGTGGGGCATGCCCTATACAGTATTTTTCCTCAATGACAGGTAATACTTCTTTCCATCACACTCTCAGAACTAATTTTCTATCCATTAAATGATCAGAAGTGAGGACTAGTTTTTCTTCACTGCTCAAGTTCCATTCACCTGACCTTAACAAAGGAAAAAAATGGTCTCTAAATCATAAATGCTCACCCACTTCGTAATTGGTATTCGTTTTCCAGAAATTAGAGGTGAGAGTGATGAGGATGCTTGGCTGGCCCCATGCATTCTAGCAGAGAAGGCAGTACCTCAAGGTAAGACAAAAGACTTGTTTGATGAAAAACGACTTACCCACTCACCTACCAGGTAAATCTGAAGTCGCCCCATTAAAGTCAGCCCTTTAAGGTTTATGGAGGCGCATACATTTTCACTGAGTTAAGGTATTATTACTAGGCAATGGTAACATTAAGCAATATTTTAACATGGAGTTCATCTATCTGAATAAAATCAATTACCCTTCCAGTGTCACCCAGCAGAGAAACAGTGCCCTGGGGAATAGAATGCCACAAGAGGAAATTTTTATAGTGACTTGTTTTGAGAATGGAAGACAGCAGCGTGGTCCCCAAATGGGGTATTTCCATTAGTGTGTGCACCTTGGGCAGCCTGCTGGCAGAATGTGGAAGTATAATAATGATAATAACAGCAAACAAGTATCGGAAACTTTCCATAGCCCAAGCATTGTTCCAAGTGTTCTACTCTCATGTAATACTCAAGACTACCCTAAGAGGTAGACACTATTATTATCATCCCCATTTTACAGTAAGAAAACTGAAGTGCCAGGAGGCTTCCTAGACCAACTAGAGAGAACTGAGCTAGAAAAGACCAGTTTGAGTTATAGCTGGTTACCTTATCCTACACAAATTCATCCCTCTCACAGAGTCCCATTTTCCACATCTATAAAGTGATACATTTAGGCAAAAATATTTTTGTGTTCTTTTCACCATTATGATTCATTGAGGTCATCTGAAGGGCCTTGGAAAAAGAAATTGCTGAAAAGAGAGAGGAATGATGCTGAAATTCACATTTTAACTATGTCATAGTTTCTCTAAGTACTGGCCTAGGATGAAAATATACAAAGGAATATTAAGGATGATACTTACCTTTCTGCTCCATACCACAGCTATGACATTTTCCTACTCTTAGTGGAATTTTGATTGTCAGAGTAAAGCAAATTTTGGAAGAAAAAGAAAAAAAAAATGGACTTTCGCTGTAATTAAGCAAATCAGAGAGAAAAGACCAAAAAAAAAATCTTTTAAAAAGTTTTTAAAGCTAGATTTTGTTTCATTTTAGAAAATTTCTTACAAAATTAATGTATATTAGAAAGTCAAGAAAAATATAACTTTGCTTTATTTATAGCCATAATAATCTTTAGAGCAGGAAGGAGCCCAAAAGACAACAGAGTTTGGAGGTTTTCACGTTTTTGAAGCAACAGAGTATTTTATTTTAAATAATATAAGGAACTCAAATGCATAACTCAGCTTTAAAAAATAGAGTGGCTCCAGTTGAATGGGGAAGGGAAGTAGTTAGTTCTCAGGTACAGAGTCAATCTCTGCCTCCTCTTTACCCCAGCCCTTAGTGCCCAGTGCTCCCACTTTGCAGATGAGAAAACTGAGGCCAAAGTACCACAAAACAACTAAGGATTCCTTGCTCCTAAACCACACTAGAAAACAACTTTGTCTTCTCTCTGCCAACAAAATATTACAATTTTTAGATGCACCATGTTACTATGTCACTCAGATTGTGTTCTCTCTTCATCTATCACAGCCAAAGTATCTTTGATAGTTGCAGCAACACCACAAGCCACAATTTCTACTGGCATTCTGCTCAGAGGCAAGCAAAAAGAAACAGATGCAAACAGACCTGGAAACAAAAGGTCTGAGAAAACACAAAGCCACTCACAACTTTGCTTTACAGGTTAATTTCCTTTGTTTCTTCCTAACCCATATTTTTCAGTAAGACTGTTTAGGAAACATTACATGGTCTAACATCACTAAATGCATATAGACATGCATACATACATACATATATATATGCACAGGCACATATACATGCATATATGCATGCATACACACATATAACCAACAATTTAAAGTACTCCTCCAAATACACACAGAGTAAGTCTATGGACTAGCCAACCTCTGCACTGTCAGAATTAAGTATCATAAAAGATTAGGAAGAAGGTGAACTACCTGTCCCAGAGTTCAAGGGGAGGCTAGATGTTACTCTGACAAAGGAATATGAATCAGGCTTTGAAGGCATGAGAATATCCCCTCTGGTCTCTTTCATTGCTAAGATTTCATGATTTAATAATAATCACAATAACTGCATCTACCACCCCTACCAGTTTTTGAGAACTATCTTGTGCCAAGCACCATGGCAGGCACATCACACATTGGTCCATTTCATCCCCAACAAAATACTTCAGCACAGTTTAATTATGCTCATTGACAAGTAAAGACAGAAAGGGCTCCCAATGGTCAGATAACTTCTGCAAAGACATACAGCTAATATATGGCACAGCAAGTTCCAAACCCAGACCAAAAGGCAAAGCTCATGTTCTTTTGCCTTTACTTTACCACCCCCATGCAGACACATAAAAACTCTAGTAAAGAGGTATATAATAGAGAAGGTAGGGAAAGGGGCAGGAGCATGGATGAGGGGGTCATTCATGCTGTGGGGAAATTAGGAAGGCTTCATAGTGAAGGTGACATTTGAACTGGATCTTGAAAGTAGGTGGAGTAGAAACTGTTTGCATGAAAGGTGGGTGGAGGCAGGTGATTCCAGAAAGAAGTCACTGCATGAAAAGAGCCACAGAAACATGATAAGGGGTAGGGTGTCCTGCAATCCACGAACAGTTTTGTGTGGTGTGTCTGTGAATGTGACTAGGAACAGAAAGAGAAAATGCTGGAAAGATAAGCCAGATTCTTGTTGTCATGGAAGAAGCTTGGGCTCTCTCCTATAGATGTCAGGGAGCCATGGGTGCATCTAAACAGTGAGAGGCATGGCCACATGTGGAGGGTACCTGCTGCCCTGAATATGCCAAGGGCATTGTGCACAAAAGTCAGCTCTCCAGGAACCTGCCATAGGAGCATGCAACAACTATGGTGCAAATGATAACCAGGGCTGCAGAAGAGAAATCCAGTGACCAACTGCAAACAAGCTCCTCCGCTTACAAACAAGGAAGAGTAGAAAAAGGAAAATAGGCAAAATCAGAAAAAGCAAAGCTGTTTTTCCTTCCAGCTACAAGATGATGACTACTTGCTTTGACCTCCATGAAGCCAGCCTGTGCCCTTGATCCATTTTTCACAACTTGGCAGTGGCATCATGAAGAGAGTCTGTTGAGGGGGAAATTCTGGAGACACATTTAGGACATTAGAAGTAGCACCGCCAGGCACAGCAGCCCCTCCTCCCCGCCCACACCAGATGTGAGGCAGCCCCCATAATGTTCTGTCAACAGAGGCTGTTCTCTCTAACTGGCTTCCTTTGTGGGGAAAGGGGCCTCTTTGGTGACAGTCACCCTGCTTCTCCCTCTGATGTCTTTTCTGTTTGATTTTAAAATTTGGGGCAGACTCTGTCTCAGGAACCACCTTCCCTAGAAAAAAGAGGTGAAAGAAAACGCAGAGGACTGGCTAAGCCCAGAGGTACCCTCACTCTAGCCCCCATCTGAAATGGGACTCTGAAGAGCCATAATCTCAACTACATGACCAAGTAGTGGCCCAGAGAGGTGAGAAGACAAAAAGATAGAAGAGACAGGGCAGCTGAGGGGCAGCCTGATGTTGCCTGCATGTGACCCACAGTTTCTATGCCTCTCTCTGCCAGGATCCTTTAGTTGTTCCCGCAGAAGAAGCTCATGGAATCCTCCCGATAGAGGTGGCACAAGCAAAGGAAAGGACTTGAAGTGGTACTGCCTCACCACACCACCTAGGACAAGATTCTTCTCTTATTTGGCCATGGTTGGGTTGGGCTCAGGGACCTCTGGATCCCTTTCCAATGCTCACATACCCTAATGTTCCATCAACAGAGGCATAGTTAGTCTGGCCTGGGCTAACCAAGCTTTTCACGGACCCAAAAAAGCTGCAGGAAAACCTGCGTCTGTGCCCCCAGGCCAGATTTGACTATAATAAACATAACCTAGATTGCCCAACCAGAACCATGGACACCATACCCATGGATAGAGTGATTGGTCTAGGGGGTGACATGTGACTGAAACAGATCCAGTCCTTATGGGAGATTTGATGTGGCCACTAGGAGAGAGATAGTCTATTTCTCTTTTCTTCGAGAAAACAAGCCATATGGCTTGAAGTTATCTTAGCCATGGGGTTACCTTTTCACCATGTAGAGAGAATGTACCAGACAAATGACATCAGGGCTGGGCGCAGTGGCTCATGCCTGTAATCCTAGCACTCTGAGAGGCTGAGGCGGCCAGATCACCTGAGGTCAGGAGTTCGAGACCAGCCTGGCCAAGATGGCAAAACCCCATCTCTATGAAAAAAATACAAAAATTAGCTGGGCATGGTGGCACACGCCTGTAATCCCAGCTGCTCAGAAGGCTGAGGCACAAAAATCGTTTGAACCTGGGAGGCGGAGGTTGCAGTGAGCAGAGATCACACCACTGCACTCCAGCCTGGGCAACAGAGTGAGACTTCATCGCGAAAAAAAAAAAGAAAAAAAATGACGTCAACACAGAAAAAGCTGAGATAAGAACTAGAGAGACAGAGTAAAAACAATGTGAGAGGATCCGCTGAGCCCTTTGATCCTGCTATGCCTGAAGCCAGAATGCCCACTGACTTTTAGGTTATATGAACCAAATAAATGTACCCCACCTATTTTTTTTAACTTAAACTAGTTTGAGTCAGATTTATGTTACTGACAACTAAAAGAATCCCAACTAATAATACAATTATTCCTTACAGGAATGTTGTAAGGAGAAAATAAATAAATAAATAAAAACCCAGGGCCGGGCACAGTGGCTCATGCCTGTAATCCCAACACTTTTGGAGGCCGAGGGAGATGGATTGCCTGAGGTCAGGAGTTCGAGGCAAGCCTGGCTAACATGGTGGTGTAACCTGATCTCTATTAAAAATACAAAAAATAGCCAGGCGTGGTGGCACATGCCTGTAGTGCCAGCTACTTGGGAGGCTGAGGCAGGAGAATCACTTGAACCTGGAAGGCAGAGGTTGCAGTGAGCCGAGATCGCACCACTGCACTCCAGCCTGGGTGAAAGAGCAAGAGTCTATCTCAAACAAACAAACAAACAAACAAACAAAAAACCACATATGGCCAGTGCCTTGTACATTGGAGGTTCTCATAAAATAATTCCTCCTCCATCTCATCCATCCGGCAGGACACAAAAGGATGGAAACTGGAACACTATAAAGGGATCTAGGGGTGGGCACAGCACTCAAGGTAAATAGAAAAAGCCTGTATTATCTTGATAAATAGATATACCAATAATTTTCTTTCAGTTACATTTTGATAATGACCTATCAAATCATTGCTATGTTACATACATTAACCCCTCAGAACAAACCTGAAGTGAATGAAACACTTTATTTATTTATTTATTTATTTATTTTTATATTATTATTATTATTATTATTATTATTATTATTATTATTATTATTATTATTTTAAGACGGTGTTTCGCTCTTGTTGCCCAGCCTGGAATGCAGTGATGGCATCTCAGCTCACTGCAACCTCTCCATCCCGGGTTCAAGCAATTCTCTGCCTCAGCCTCCTGAGGGCTGGGATTACAGGTGCCCACCACCACACCCGGCTAATTTTTGTATTTTTAGTAGAGACGGGGTTTCACCATCTTGGCTGGGCTGGTCTTTAACTCCTGACCTCATGATCCACCCACCTCAGCCTCCCAAAGTGCTGGGATTACAGGCGCACTTTATTATTATTATTACCTCCAGTTTAGAAATGAGGTGGCGAAGGTCCGAGAAGTCTGCCGGCTTCCCTCGGGCTGGTCTGCTCTCCTCCTGCTAGTGGCAGGGCAGCAAGACAGTGCAGGCCTCCTGACTTCTGGCTCCGTGGCCATTCTGCCTCTCAGAACACACTGCCACCCCAGCAGAATTAACTTGGCTGTACTAATGAAATTGAAATTTTTGTTCATGTAAAACTGCTGATGCTACAAATCAGCCAAATTCTGACCCAAATGTACGTAAATCCGCGGGTTGTTCTTCCTATCGCTGTAAAGCAAATTTGAATAAGGAAAAACCTCAGAACTGAAAGGGATCTTTATCCAAGCTCCTAATTCTTCAGATAAGGAACAAGCAGCTCAACCACATGAAGTCACCACACAAGTTAGCGGCAGAGCTTGGACCAGAAGCAATGTCCCCGAACTCCCAGCCCAGTCCTCCACTGTCTCTAAACTTTCTTCTGTGGGATCAAGAATGGCCCCCACTTCCAACTGAGGACTGGTCCAATGGTTTGCTCAGTTAAGAAGAAATGTCCACTAAAAAGCATAGGCTGTTGGTAAACGTTTCTTGAAGGAAGGGGGTCTCTTGGAGAACTGGTAGAAGTAGAGAAGAAAGGCTCCAGGAAAGTGGAAAGGTCCACAGCAGCCTAGATAATAACAAAGAACCTAATGTGATGGGTGTAAGAGGGTCAAGAAAGGGACACTGGGCAACGGCTGTATCTGCAGACTGAAGGGGCCTGGACTACCACATTAAAGCTTAGGCCTGGCCGGGCATGGTAGCTCACACCTATAATCCTGGAACCTTGAGAGGCCGAGGCAGGAGGATCTCATGGGACTAGGAGTTGGAGACCAGCCTGGGCAACATGGGAAGACCCTGTCTCTATAAAAAATTTTTAAAACTTAGGCAGGTGTGGTGGTACACACCTGTGGCCCTGGCTACTAGGGAGGCTAAGGTGGGAGGATTGCTTGAGCCCAGGGGTCAAGGCTGCAATGAACCACGATCACAGAATTGCACTCCAGCCTGGGCAACAGAGCAAGACTCTCTCTCTCAAAAAACAAAAACAAAACAAAACAAAACAAAAAAATGCACAGGCTTTATACTCTTGCCAATAGGGAAACATTAAAATCTGTTGAGCAGGTGTGTAGGAGATGCAAAGTGGAAGTTTGATTTGCAAAGAAGGATTTAAAAACAGGATTTTCGAAGGTTGTTTTTGAAAGGCCACCAAAGGTGAAGATTTACAGATTCTTATCTCTGTATCTGGAGGGAAATGATCTCACAAACAAATAAATGCTGGAACCTTTTAAATTCATTCATTCATTTAACAAATATTGGCTGAGTGCCTACTATGTGCTGCACACTCTGTGATACTAGGTATGCAACGGTCAATTAGAATACTCCAGTTTTGCACCATGGATCTTCAATCTAATTGGGAAAACAGATACTAAACAGATTATAAAACAACAGATACATCATTGTAAAGGTAAAGGGTGCTGAAAAGAAAAACAGGGTGCAGTGCAGAGAACAGAAGGGATAGGATTTATTTACAAATAGAGTGGCATTTCAGCTATATTGCTGTGTAACAAACTATCCTCAAAATTTAGTGGCTTTTTAAAACAACCAATTTTTCTCTCTCATGATCCTGTGGGTTGGCCAGGTAGTTCTTCTGTTGGTCTTGTTTGAGGTCTGCCGTGCAGCTGTAGCCAGATGGCAACCTGGGTTAGAATATCCAATATGGTTTCACTCACATGTCTGGTGCTTTGGCAGTGACAGCTGGAAGGCTGGGACCTCTCTCTTTCTCCACATGGTTTCTCCCCATGGTCTCACCATGTAGCTAGATTAGGCTCCCATACATGGCAGCTACATTGCAAGTGCAAGTGTGCCAAGAGTAGGGAGGCAGAAACAGCCAGTCCTCTTATGGGCTAGGCCTAGGATTGGCACGACATCACTTCTGCTGCACTGGGTTGGTTAAAGCAATCACAGGGCTAGCCCTGATTCAACAGAAGAAATAAACCCCACCTCTTGATGCAGGGTGTGGGGAGGGAATAACACAGATATTTGTAGCCATCTTTAATATACCCAAGTGGTCACGGATGGCCTCCATGAGCAGGTGACGTTTGATCTAAGACCTGAAGGAAAAGGAGACAGCCAGGTAACAGGCTACCTGTTAAGAGTAGGAGGAAAATATTTCTGACAAGAAGGAACAACATGTGCAAAGATTATTAAGCAGGGAGAAGCTTAAGGAGTTAAAGGGCTTAGAAGGAGATAAGTCATGGCAGGAGCAATGTGGCAAGGGGAGAGTGGCCTGTGATGAGGTCAGGAGGCAGGCAGGTGGGGACAAGGGAAGAATCTTGGGGACAGATTTAGGGACCTGTCTTCTAGAGGGCAGAGATCACAAAGGTCTTGTTCACTGTCCCCTGTCCCCCTGACCTTCCCTCCAACCCCCTATGCCTGACACACCAATTGACCAATGACCAATTGGGCTTCTCAGACAAGTACTGTGAAACTTATTTCATTTATGGCACAAGGTTAGTGATTCCTAGCAATACATTATACTCAAAGAGCAAACCTCAGCCATGGACACAAACTTGAGTGTTCTACTAGACCTGAAGATGTGGGGCTACTCAGGGAAAGGCAAAAAGCAGTGACCAGAGTTACCTTTCAGTGCGTAAAGGGTTAATTTTCAATTATCTGATTAGCTGCACCTTTCAGTTATCTGGCAGAGAATTACTGTTCCTTGCACCCTCCAGATAAGTGAAATGTTACTTTTCATGTGACTCAGCACACAGGGGGAAATGAGGGATGATATTAACTACTCCTGACAGTGTTTCCAAAATTGTCCTTGGGGACATCTAAATGGTCCATGCTAGTCCCTGTGATTCTCAGAAGTGAAAGGATTTTAATACTCAGGAGAATAAAAGAATATAAAAGAATAACATATCTATGAATGCCTTCCACCCACATGCTTTTAACAGATTCACGCTAATAAAAAAGACCCTGAAGGCACTGTGACTCAACCCATAATCCTTCACTCGTAGACTGACAGACCCATCAGAAGTTGACACATGCATATATTTCTACGCCTGAGATATAAACTGGCTTCTATGAGCAGGGAGTGGGACTTGATTTATGGAGAGGCATGGAAACTTATGGACACAATTTAAAAGTAATTAACATGGAAAGCCAATCTTAGCAAAAGACTCTCAAACTGCTTATGTGCTGCCAGTACCGCCATGGAAACAGGTGGACTCTCACACGTAGAGCTATGTGGCTTCCCTGCTGCCTTAGCTAAATGTAAATGGAGAAATGAAAATTATTCTCCTCAATGGGATTTAGGAAGCACTTGGGAATTTTAATGAAGCATTGAAAGGAAAGAGTGCTGAGTCCTTGAAAATAGCTCCCAACAAGTCAATTATGACCCTGTTAGAAACCATTCTCCCTTCACTGCGGGCAAAGCCAACAGAGCCTTCTGAATCAATGAGTCTTTTTTTAAGAAACATTTCCTTTAATACTCCCCCCCCCCAACCTAGGCATAAAGAGCATGTGTGAAAATCAGTCCCACTCTCACCCATTCATATAACACAGCAGAAGTATCCACTGCATCCTGCACTGAAATCAGACTTATTTGCTGTGGAATTTCCTACTGATAATTGGATATTTCCTATACTCCTATTCTACACAGAATTCAACCTATCAGAATCCAATCATTCTGCCAGATCAACGCTCAGCAATTCCTAAGGATGCTGCTGTCACCTAGGACTTTTGGCCACTTTTTCCTCTTCATTTATTGCCAGATTCATCATCTCAAACAGTGTGCTGGAATTAGTTGGTAAGAGAGGAAATTTTAATGCACGATCTTTTCAAAACCCCCCTGCCTTCCATAGTGAAATCCAACTTGGTTAAGGATTTATTGATAGAGGGCTGGTCATTGACTGCTGGTGACCTCGGGAGATTTATTTAATAACCATGGCTTCTAGAAGTGACATTCACATCAAAATGAAAATGTGTTTATGTCAAAATATTGGCAGGAAAACTTACATCATTCAATTTTATTATAAATTTGAATAGCATTTCAGTGATAGCCTACCTTCCACCATTACTGTCTCGCACTGGAAACCACCACTAATAAATGCATCATCATAAATCACTTAAAACATAAAGAAAAAAAGGAAGAAAAAAAAACTTTAAAAAGCTGCAGAACATTTCAAGGCAAAAAGACTTCTGAAAATGTAGTGATTGGACATTTTTTTAATACCAGTTAAGCAGGTGTTTAAATTTAGGAGCTTATCAGAGTTTGCTCTTCAAAACTACATTTGAAGACATGATTCTGGGCATCTTGGCAACAGCCTCACACCGCATCCTTTTGTGCTGCCTGAAATATAGATCTGCTGGCTGAGCCCACCTCTCTTGGCAACCGCAAGCATTTGAGGCCGGGCTTTTCTAATCTGCCTAGTCCGCCAAGGTGGCCAGAGCCCTGCAGCGGCGAGGAGGCCTCATTTTTCCCAGCTGCTGCTAAGCACGGCACTAAATCAATATCCCATCAGACGGCGCTTTGCTGGCAACAATTGCAATTAATAGCGCTCCCAAGGCTGTGTGACGTCGCTGGGTTTTGCAAAGCAGAGGAAAATCCCTCTATGCACCAGCGGTTCTGACCTCACTCCAGTGAGCTACTCGCCTGTCTTTAATCACCCGTGAAATGGTGCAGGAAAAAAGCAGTGCGGAGGAGAGGCTGCAAGGAAATAACCCACAGGGATGACCAGATGTGAGGGAAGGAACATTTTGGAGCAGGATGGCATTCTAACTTGCCTCCAAGGGACACAAGAGAGAATACGCTTCTTGCTCTCAGCAGACAAGGATTGTGCAATGCAGCTGAAGAAAACGACCAGCATCAACAATGCACTGGGACCCATGGCTGACATATTTTTCAGCTATCTGAGTAATTGAACAGTTGCCAAAATATAGCTCTCAAAGGTCATGTGTGGACAGAGCCATCACTGATACTGAAAGGCAGGTTTAACCCTGGATGGTATCCAGAGGGCATATCCCAAAGTCTCTTCTTTCCCCAAACATAAATACTGCTACCAACACATGCAGTAGTAGTAATAGAAGTATAGTACTATTTATTTTTGGTATGTTGTATGTACTATATTTTTTTTTACAAGCATGATATCCTAGAAATTCCTCACACAGAAGCTTTAAGTAACTCGATCAAGGTCATATAGTAAGTAGTAGAAGTGGATTTGAACTAAAGCCTGTCATTGACCTACAGAATCCTGGGGCCTCTCAGAAGTAGGTATTTTGGTGTGAGTTGAGAGGCTAGCTCTGTGTCTGGTCAATGAATAGCCCTCTGACTCAAAGCCCTCTGACAATGGTATTATGACTTTGCAATTACCAACCACATCAAGCTATCTTTAAGCAGCTTTAAAGATTTGAGAATGAGGAGACAAAGCAGAGAGGAAAACACTAGTCTAAGGCTACAAGTGCAGACAGTGTCAATGCTGAAATAAAAAGGAACCTGCAGTTCTCATGATAGGAACTGCTTCAATCATTCATTTGAGAGTCTGCACAGCCATGCTATAATGGTTCCCAAGACCTCAGGGAGTGCATACTGCACAGCTTTCACAGGGAGGCGATGCTCTCTTCACAAAAGTTTCCAATGACAAGAAAATGTCCAAGCATGCTGAGCAATGTGTGGAATCTTGGAAGCAGAGTCAAGGACCCCAAGATAAGAAACCTACAAATAACGTATCTAGAAAACTCTCTATCACCACAATCCATTTTCTTGTTTTTGCCTCAACAGCATTTTTCCTTCTCTCCACAAGGAGTCAAGAGACCACAGTAAAAATGTTTCTTGCCTGCTTCACTAAGGCAGGACAAAATAGTTTCTTGGTATCATTTTCTTGTCTTTTAAACTTATCCTATTCCTTTTAATCTAGTTTTTATTTCTTGCATCTAGCAAGAGATGCAAGAAATCAAACGAAAATGTTTTCCTGATACAATGTATGAAAATGAAAACAGGGGAGCTTGGATTAAATACTACACAGCTGAAAATAATGCATGGAGCTAAGTGAGCCAGCAGCCTTATTGCTAATAACACAAATAAAAATAATAGCAAAATAACAACACTCCTACATTTATCTCCCTTCGGGACCATCCTTTTCACAGGCTTCCCAAATCAGAGCACAGAATTATGCTGAGTGCCTGAAGGGCTCTGCCCTCTGTGATCTGAGATCACCCTAGATTAATGAGGCATTCCTGACACCTGTGCTTACATTTCTTACACTGCCTTCAGCCATCTCAGGGGTGGTTTTATCTACATGGGAGCAAGTCTCTAAATTCCAGCAGTACCAGGGACTCAGAAGGCAATGACCTTGACATGCATGGGCTTTCTTCTCACCACCCAGGAAGCAGGGGACTCAGCACCAATATCAGTCAAAAACCATCCTACATTCTGGAATTAATCATCATTTCAGAGTTTCCACTTCAAATTGTTGTTTAGGAAAACCCAGATAGCAGACCAGTAATGGGGGTTGGGAAAGGAAATCCCATGGTTTGGATCAAGGATGGATAAAGGGCACCCTTTAAAGGTGTCCTTAGATGGATGTATCAAGGACACCCTTTAAGAATCTGATAAATGTTACAAATTTTGTCTCTACCTATTTAAACAAAATAGGTTATACCATATTTTGTATATATTTTTAGGAGGCTCTTGGACCCTCCTGGAGCCCACCCAAAAGCTGCCTTCCCCCAAAATTCTGCTGCAGTTCAATGACGTGCAAGCCAGCGCACATGTGTGCATGTGGTGTCTGTTTTAACCTAGTTTGCTCTTTTTAGCATTACAAGAAAATGGTATAAACTAAAAAGGGGAGATAACTAACAGAGATATATTCAAGTTCTTCAGAAAGGGAACTATTTAATGAGCACCGAAAATATTCCTTGTTTTCTACCAGGCATGTTATATGTGTTCTTGCATTACATCGTCTTTACAACTGCATAACAGCAAGGACTGTGCCTTTCATATTCACCTCTCTATCTCCAATGCCTTTCATAGCAATAGTGCTTATTGAATACTCCTTGAATGAATTATTAGTATTTTGTAGAAGAGGAAACTGAGCCTCTGGAAAGTTAAGTAATTTACACAAATCAGACAGGGAATAAATGGGAGAAGTGGAATTTGAACTCAGGTCTTTCTGTGCAACTTTCCCCTCTGCTTCAATGAACTTTAGATGCAATCTTCTCTGAGACTAAATAAAACACATGAACATAATACATAACCAAATTATATGCTACACTGGCAACCAGAGCTGTGGAAAAAAATACAAAGTAAGGTCAGGGACTGGGAGTATATGAAGCAGGAAGGACACGTTGCAATATTGATCAGGGTGGTCAGAGTCAGCCTCATCAAGAAGGTGAGATGGGAGCAAAGCCTCAAAGGAGGTGAGCAGAAGAGTAAGTCAGGGAGGGGCAACAGCTGGCTTATTAGAGGCTGGCATAGGAACCAGCCTCAAATGCAGAAGTATGGCTGGTGGATCAAGAAACAAGGTGGCTAATGTAGCCAGAGTTGGAAGAGCCAGTGGAGAGTAATAAGAAATGAGGCTGGAGAGAAAACGGGCGCTAAGCAAAATCCATTACCTCTCCAGTCATTGCAAAGGCATGGGTTTTTACTCAGAGTGAAATGAGGACTCATTGCAAGACTTGGAGCAGAGCAGGGACATGATGTGACTTCTGTTTACAAAAACCACTGTGGCTGCTGGGTTGAGAATAGACCATGATACGGGCAAGGGCAGGAGGGGAAAGTCCAGGTAAGAGGCTATACATCTAGTTCCCAGGCAAAAGATAGTGGTGGCTCAGTCAGGGGGTAACCATGGAAACAGAGAGAAGTATATTCTGGATATGTGAGAGAAGAGTGGACTTACTGATGACTCTAAGATTTTTGGCCCAAGGAACAAAACCAACATATGTTCAGGCTCATCCCTATGTTCTAAAAGGGCAGAAGCCTGAGGGCTGATTCCCAAGGCTCCAAGGCCAACCTGAGAGAAAGAATAGGATGTTTTGCAGTTTCCAAAGATGTTTCCTTTTGTTCATGAGAGAGACAGATACTCACTCTGTATAGCCCATGAGAAAAGAGGAAGGAAAGAGTTCCTTAAAGAGCATGATTTTCACTGGATTTGAGTTTTGTAAGTAAAGTGTGTGCTTTGAAATGTTCCCTCCCTTCATGTCGGAGGCTACATAATCTTCTCTCCTGCGCTGCTGGATGCTGGCTTACTTGGACCTAGCCCTGCTGGTCACTAAACCCTGGGGCCTCAAACAGCTTTCTAAAGTTAGGAGCTCTGGGCAGATACTGACTTCCCAGTGACCCAAATCTGACAACAAGGATGAGAGACCAGGGCTCCTCTCTCCTGTCCCCCGACCTCTGCATAAAAAACACAGGCATCTCTGGCTAGCCTAGGCTGCCAGGCACATGTTAAGCCATCAGCTCTGGACACAATCAAGAGTGAATCTGGAGGGCCCTTTCAGATCCCACTGCTTAGCCAGGAAGATAGTCTATGGGAGGTTAAAGCAGAAATTACCAAAGGTTTTACACAGGATAAGTCTCCCACTTACTTGCTTTCAGGGCTTGCCTTTTAAAATACTAAAATGGAAAAGCCAAGATGGTATAAAAACTATAGTTTTGTAAGGAAAAAATGTATTACACATCCACTGTGTGCAAGGCACTATGTTGAATATTCTTACCAGCATTGTCTTTCTGAATCTACACAACATGTAGATTGTGAATTCAGCATTACTACTTTTTTTTTCTAAGGAAAGTTTAGAAAGGCCAAGCAATTGGCCCAAAGTGATCCACTAGTCAGTAAAGATGTCTAACTTCAAAGTACAGCTTTCAACACAACTATCTCTAAGGTGACAGACTGTCCTGTCTGCTGGGGACTAAGAGGGTTCATGGGATTTTCAGGTTTAAATGCAAGAAAGTCTCTGGCAAACCAGAACAAGAGGATCACTCTATCTGTATCATTATACTAAAGTATGCATATAGAAAGTGCAGTCATTTCAAGAATACTTAGAAGGGTATGTGGAATAACTGCCTAGAGGGTTTACCTTTCAGAAGAGCAAGCTCTTCCCCACCTAGTTAATGGCCAGTCTTCTGTAGTCACAAGAGTGGAGTTCTTGGTGAGAATTTACTGCAGAGCATTAATCCCCATTTTCCCAAACATTCAACCCCACACCAGGATCACCTCCTCCAGCTGACTCTCAAAGCACGCTTGCCATTTGTGTTTCCAAAATCTCATTCCCTTTTGCATCTGTTTGCTGCAAAATGTCAACTGCATCTCCTGCTTTGGTCATTATAATTTATACTGCTGACTCATTTACCCAAGGACTCTGGCCCAGTATCTTGTTGCAGGAATATCAATGAATTCAGTGGCTTGGGATAAGATTCAACTGCTTAGAAATGTGGTGTTACTTCTCTGGAGCCTGGGTTGCACCATTTGCTGGCCCTGCTCATACATTCCTCCCACAAACATTTATGCCAACATTGGGCCAAGCCTGGGGCTGTTATCTTTACATGACTTTGTCAACTGGCAAAGAACCCTGTCTTCAAGGAGTCTCATTGACATGGTTCAAAGAAACTAATTGCCAAAAAATAAGCCAAAACAGTTGAAGTGTTGCCCTGGACCCTGTGGCTTTGAGAAGCTAACCCAGCTGTGCCAGGGGCCAGAACCCCTTGCTGAAAGCTGCTGTGTGCTTTGGAACAGTGCTGGCAGGGAGAGCTCTGCACCAGATGGGCCCTCTCTGCACTTTTCTCCACAGGCCAGGAGCACAGGAAGGCACAATCTCTGGATCACCTCTTAATCTCAGGGATAATACCCAAAAGGGAGAGAAGGTTAAATAAGTCACTCTGACCCAGGAATAGTTGGTAAAGGGCTACTCCTTCTCCAGCAGGAATGTGTGAGCCACTCTGCCTATCACTGTCTTACTCATGCAAGTGTCCCCCATGGCATAGGTGTGCTGGTAGATGTCTAACAGTTGGCTCTCAAGATTGGAAGTGGGGAAGAAACTCTTATTTGTAGCATTTACTGATACCTGTGGCCCACCATAGCCAATTCCAAGCTACCGATATGATAGCACTGAATACAGAGTAGGGAAGAGATGCCATAAAAAGTAGGGAAAAGATGCTATCCTCTCCAGAGCTGCCTCCAGCCCACCTCCTCTCAAAAACCCACACCAAGGACTCAACCCCTTATCTTTAGTCACACTCTCTTCCAATTATTGAGTGAGGGAGGAGGGAAATTTTGTGCTTGTAAGAACACGAGGAAGCACATGATATTTTGCTTGACTGTAGCAGAGGGCATGTGGATTTTTACTACTTTAAGTACTTTCTCCCTTAACTGCTAAACAAGTTCACATGTATGATTTCAGAGCAACTTGACAAACTGCTGTGAAAGAGAAGCAGCAGTTATTTGTTAAACAGATAAGCAAACAGCTTCAGAGTGGCTAAGAGAGTGCCAACCAAACAACTAAATCTGAGCCCAAGCTCTATCATTATTTATTTATTCATTAGTGCAAGGACCCCCCTCCTCTCCCTAAGGAAGAGTCCAGCGGTCCAGTTAGCAGTGAGTGTGATGATGGGCTCCCGGCTTTAAGGCTTTCGGTGGCTTCCTATTACTCATAGGATGAAGTCCCAAATATACAGCATGGCACAAAGGCGGTCTTTACCTTGACCCCCACCTTCTCTCCAGCTCCATCTCTTGTTCTGCCCATCTCCTCACCAGCCCTGCAAACTCGTCTAACCTCCAACCATACTGCTTGGAATTCCTTTAGCTCCTTCACAGCTCTGGCCTCTAGCTATACCTTCCTCTTCCCCACTATTTGGAACACTCCTCCTTGTGACCTCTCCCAGCCCCTGCTAAGATCTGCATATCTTTCCACTAATTTATGGTCCTTATTTCTATAGAAAGCAGTGTGCCCCTCTAGACTATAAATCAACTCCTTGAAAGTCAAGGTCAGACTCAATGTGTCCTCCAGAACATAAAGGAAATTTGTAATAAATGCTTGCTGAATCATTCTATTTCATCACAAAAAATCAGGCTTGCTTCTCAAAAAGAATGTTCCATGCTCAGCTTGCCTGAAGACTGAAAATCTTGGGAAAGAAACCAGATATCCCATCAGTGGAATTTCTGATGAGGGGCAGACCCTTATCAGAGGGAAAAACAGCGTGAAGTTAGACCACAATCAGGTTGTGTGCCCATGACAGACAGATCCAGTACCCTTGCAGGGCCGGACACGGAATCCTACCTTCATCCTCAGTCCCTTCTTTCCAGACAATGGCATTCGAGATGTGTCACGCTTAGCAGGCTTCCTTGCTAAAACTGGTTCACCCTTTACTACTGTCTCAGTTGCAGCTGCAGAAGTATATGGGTTGGCCAGAATCATACCAACCCTGACCTAGGCCAAGGGAATGCCAAGAGGGACACAAAGTTCTTATTGTATTTCTCCAGCCCACTTTGGACCTCAAATACATGTGTGGCTTTTCTTCATCCTTTTGATATACCAAATATGCTGCTTCTAGCATGGGAAATCTTCATCAGTTTAGTTTACAGAATTAGAAAGCTGCTGCTGGGGGTGCTTCTCTGTTTCCTGAACATGAGAAACAGGGTGACTCACACATCGACTATCCTTATGTGATGTGAATATACCATCCAGGCCTTCACCCCAAACTAGACCTAAATGAACCAGTCTGTAAGTAGACTGCCTGCAGAATAGGCAGTCTACCTACAATATGATGTGAGGTCCCCCATTCCTGGCTCCTTTCCAGTCTCAACAGGTGCCAAGTCCCAACACTGACCCCATGCTTAGGCCAATATTTCCCATAATATTATGTTGCATATAATTAGTCACTGGCATCACAAACATGGTCTTTGCTCAAATAAGTTATAGAAATGCGGGGTTACAAAATATTAAGAGGGTACCTTTGCTACATGACATCTGAGAGCTTTAACTTACTACAGCATATTATGAACCTCCAAAATAGGGTACAGTAGGCAGTGTTTCCAAGATTTCATGAACCATGGAAAACCCTACTCAGCCCTGACTTTGGTGGATCATCTTGAAGCATTGATGTGCTCCCAATATAACCTTGGGAACTGCGCTCTACCTTCATGCTCATTCAGTCACTAAGCAGGCTGTGCATTTCAACCAAAGCCGGGGAGAGGAAGTACTAGTGGGTTTTGGAAAATGTTTCTTAAAGCCCACGTCAGAGGGTGAAGTCAGACAACAGAATGCTAAACAGAAAATCTTAAAGTATCTCCAAAACAAACTTTTTAAATCTTTAGTTGTAGGGCCATAAGGTGCATAAAATGTTGTTAAGAGAACAAACTGTTCATTTCCCCTGACATCTTGTCAATCTTACCATGGTGGAAAGACTATAGGATTAGGAATTAGGTATACCTGGCTTCAAATCTTGGCTCTGCTCCTCTTCACCAGGTCTAAATCAGCCTTGTGAGGCTGTATTAAGAATTAAATGAACAGTACTACATAATAATAAGCAATTAAAACATGTCTTAAAATTATTATGTTTCTGTGACATGGAAAACATCCCACTATGTCTTCTGCACATAACCTATGCTCTGTTTATATAGAAGCAATTGTCCTATTGCAAGCTCTGGTGTATGTCCTGGTCCAGGACAAATTTGTATTAGTCAAGGTTCTCCAGAGAAACAGAACCAGTAGGAGATAGGTAGGTAGGTAGATAGGTAGGTAGGTAGATAGATAGATAGATAGATAGATAGATAGATAGATAGATAGATGGATTGACAGTCAGCCATTAAGAGATTTATTATAACAAACTGCTTCAAAGATTATGGAAAATAAGAGATTCCCAAATCTGCAATGGACAAACAGGCGACCCTGGAGAACCAATGGTGGTGGTCCAGGCCAAATGCCAGCAGGCTCAAGATTTAAGAAGAGCTAATATTTCCATCCAAATCCAGGCCAGAAAAGACCAATGTCCCAGCTTAAATCAGGGATGAAAAGTTCTCTGCCTTACTCAGCCTTTTTGTTCTATTTAGATCTTCAGTTTATTGGACGAGACCTACCTGCATGAGGGAGGGCAATCTGTATTACTCAGTTTACTGATTCAAAAGTTAATCTCATCCAGAGACACCCTCCCAGACAGAGTCAGAACAGTATTTGGTCAGATGTCTAGGCACTTCACAGCCCAGTCAAGGTGACACATAAAATTAACTATCACAACATCTAAACATAGCTACTGAATTAACTAGGTTGAGTAAATCTGGGATTTGGGGCTGTCAGAAGACCAAAGTGCCAAACAGCAAGTTGGAATGCCAAATGACAACCCAACTCCAGTGCTCAGATGCCTAAATAACTTGAGGAAACATTCGATAACCTTGCTGGAGTCAACTCTTCAGCAGTTTTGTCTGCTGCCCACTGACTGGCCCTCAAAGGTCAGTAGATCATGGCTCCAACTTCATTGCCAACATTTGGAGAAATATAAATCAGAGGGAAAATGTTCTAAGCCACCAGACAAAGCATCCCATGGTGAGAGGGATGTTTTGTTTTACTTTCTCTTAATCATATAACTTTACCTTGTTGGTGCATTTTAAAAGAAAAAATGATAAAGCCTCCCAGCTAACCTCAGCCACCACTGATAAAAATGTGCAACTGAGATTCACACTGGGAAATGGGGAGGTAAACAGAAAAGCGTAGTTGCTAGAAGCACTAAAACCTCAATTAATGAGATTAACAAAAGTAAGCCTTCATCCTATGGTACTCTTAATAGGAACACAAGTCACAAGATAAGGAAAGGTGCTAATAATGGTGCGTGCCCATGTGCCACACTGTACCCAGCCCTTTAAAGACATAAATCCACATAATTTTCACCACAACCCTGAGGTGGGTAATCATTTATTTTCTCCGTTTTATAGATGAAGTTCCCAAAAGTTAAGTGATTTGCCCAAGGTTATATAACCTTTGTGAGCCCTTCTCTTTAAGGACAGAGAAGTCATGTAAGTGAATATATTTGTCCTTCATTAAAACTAATAGGAAACTCAAATTCTAATGATCCTAATACAATCCCTGCTCATGGATTTTATTTAATTTCTTTTTTTTTTTTTTTCTTGCGTTCTTGCAAGCCACATCAAATCCTTCATGAAACAAAGTAAAGAAAGATAAGTAGAAAGGTAGACACACAGGACATCTGAACTGACAATCCACATTTACCTGATTCCAAAGCTCTTACTCTTTTTACTTTATTAAGTTGGAGAGATTTCATTGAACTAAGTTTTTGTTTTGTTAGGGATTTTGTTTATGAACTAAGTTTTTGTTTTGTTAGGGATTTTGTTTATGCACCCTGTGGACTTTCCAGGGTGCATCCAGACTTATATATCTTGGGCCTGCAGCAGACCTTCAAGTAATTTCCTCTGAAATCATCCTCATCTGCTCTATTCTATCACCTTGACTATATATTTGAATTTTTTCATTTGAAATGCTGAGGATTCATAGGGAAAGAAAGTATAATGGTGGTTGCCAGGGGCTGAGGAGGAGGACAGGAGTTTCAGTTTAGGATGATTTTTAAAGTTCTAAAGATGGATAGTGGTGATGGTTGCACAACAATGTGAATGTACTTAATGCCACTGAATTGTATACTCAAAAAGGTTAAAATAGTAAATTATATGTTATATATATTTTGCCACAATAAAAATAAATAATTTTAAAATGTTGGGAGAAAGCAATGAATAATTCTGAAAATTTGCTATAGCAACAGTGGTTACTCTTGACAATACACAGAAAAGATGGAACAAAAGTAGAGAGATTTACAAATATTGTTACATAAACATGAAAAAAATGAAGTAAAATACACTAAATAAGCCAGACCCAAAAAATAGTTTGTCTTCTAAAAAAGAAAGTTATACACAGATTATTTGCTTTCAATAAAAGGAAGTACCTACAGGAGGAAATGTTATCTCTGCCATTATAAAGAACCCTCAGGGGAATGAGGAAATAAGATGTTACTTCTAAGAATTTCCAATACATAACTGTGTGCTGTTCCTCAAAGCACTGTTCACCTGTGTCTTACTCCTCCGTGTTAATGTTGTCATCTAGAAGAAAAATGTTGGATTAAGTGCTATTTCAGGTCCTTTTCACCTCTAACATTTTATAATTTTTGCCATCTTTTGCATGTTCTGTACGAGTCCTTGTATATTATATGGTTAGATAAACAGGACATTAACAAATTAAAAAGCCAGCAAACCTACCTCTCTGGATTCCTCTTGTCTGCAAATCAAGTCAGAACTCCTGGGGATGGCAAAGAAGGCCCCCCATGCCTACAGTTCCAGCCTCCTCATCTCCCATCACTCTTACCTTTTCTAGACTATAATTATTTGCCTTTATTCAAGTGCACCATCCCTGTGCCTTTACTTATGCTCTTTCCATGGGCCAGAGGTCCCTGTAATACCTCCTCTCTCCCGATACCCACTCCCGACATGGGTACACATCCCCCTGGTTTACTCTGACATTTCCTTCAACATAACTCAATTATCACCCCTTCAGTGAGCTCCTCTCTGACCTTCACTTTTCAATGCCCCCACCCCTCATTGTCAGCATCACCAACATAAAAGCAGTTGTTCTACCTTCTACACCCACCTTTTCTACTTTCAACTATCCACTGTACTCACATTGGAGAATTTTTTTGGTAATATGCTTATCCCCACAGCAAGTGAATCTGTGGCACAGAAGAGCCCCTTAGACTCCATCCTATGCCCAGTGTCTCACATAGCACAGGTAGCGCATGGCAACTTTTCAGTTTTTATTGACAGTATAGAAAAAAGGAAGGGAGGGAAGAATGAAGGAAATCAACATTTCTATATGTCCCAATGAACTCCAGGCTGTTTTACTATGACATTTCTAAAGAAGAATTGCTTATTTGCAAAAATAAGTGGTATAAATTCTGCTATGTTTGAGAGAAAAATAAATCCATAGTTCCCATTAGTCATCCAGTGCCATAAATTAAACTTTTGCCTGGTGGCATATTAATCTACTTTCCCTTAAATTACACACTCATGCCATATGCTTTAAGCTACCAATCTATTAAATCAAGGAAATAGTAAAGATGATGTTTTACTTGAATTTTTCAGAAAGTCATGTAATTACTTCAGTCCTGGCTAAGGCAGTGTAAATGCCTTTAGAGTCAAACGTTGATCAGCCTTCCCCTTTAATTTAGACTGACTCATTCATAACCCACCTACTTACCAGAATAAGAAAACCCAATAAATCAGCCCAAAACATCAAATGGTATCTGAGGCAATGCGTGAGATGACCACATGTACCTATACACACACATGTGCATACACACAGATATGCACACACCTGTTTTCCTGCTCCTGAATTTCTCTTTGATGAAAAATTTAGACCCAAGCTCCACTCCAACTGAAGGTCGGATGTGGATATCCACATATTCCACGTTCTCCCTAGTATTCAAACAAATGTGCCAGAGGGAAAAAAAAAAAAGAACTGGACAAACATGCTTGTAAGAAGGGGTTGATTCAATTCACCATGACTTTGGCCTAAATATAACTAATGGAATTTCCACATAGCACAGTAGATCAGACTCATTGAATGTTTTGGTCACATTTGATGTCACTTCCCACACTGAACCCCCTTGCTAAACATGGGACCACCACACTGGAAATTAAGAAGCAAGACTCAGATCTAAATTTGTTTGCCTCCTCAATATAAGGTTTCTTTTCCCTTGCTCATTTCTAAAACATTCTTTTGAAAAATTATAGCAAAAGGAGGTCAAACTGTCACAACAAACACAGATGTGACATCAACCAGCAAAGTTGTTCTCACAAGGATTCCCCACATGAAGTCTTAAAAGTAACAATAAAAATTTGGTTTGGGTAATATCAGATACCCAAGATACATTTCTTGGCCAAGGACAATTGAAAGTTGGTTGTGTATTTGAATTTCTGGATTCTTTGAAATCATGATCTATAATTCAAGGTATTTGCTATGGTTTGGAAGTTTTGTTCCCTCCAAATCTCATGTTGAAATATCATCTCCAATGTTAGAAGTGGGCCTGGTGGGAGGTTTTATGGCCATGGGGATGGATCCCTCATGTATGATTTGGTGCTATCCCCATGGTAATGAGTGAGTTCTCACTCTGGTAGTTCACTCAAAAGCTGGTTGTATAAAAGAGCCTTATACAACCACTCCTGCTCCCACTCTCACCATGTGACATGCTAGCTCCCCCTTTGCCTTATACCATGATTGGAAGCTCCCTGAAGCATCACCAGGAGCAGATGTTACCACAATGCTTCTTAGCCTGCAGAACTGTGAGCCAAAATAAACCTCTTTTCTTTATAAATTTACCAGTCTCAGATATTCCTTTAAAGTGACACAAACAGACTAACACAGAAAATTGGTACAAAGTAGTGGGGCATTTCTATAAAGATACCTGAAGATGTGGAAGCATAGTGCCAGCATGTGCTTCTGGTAGGGGCCTCAGGAAAGTTACAATCATGATAGAAGGTGAAGGAGGAGCCAGCATGTCACATGGCAATAGAGTAAGTGAAGAAGAGAGAAAGAGAAAGATGCCAGGCTCCTTTAAACAACCAGATCTCACATGAACTCACGGAGTAAGAACACACTTATTACCATGAGAATAACACCAAGCTATTCTTGAGGGATCCGCCCCCATGACCCAAATATCTCCCACTAGGCCCATCTTCAACATTGAAGGTCACATTTCAACATGAGATTTGGTGGAGACAAAACATCGAAACCATATCAGTATTCTTGAAGATTTTAAGAGTAGTCAGAAAGGCGGAATCCTTCTTCCATCTTGTTTGTTCCCTCAAACCACATTGACTGAGAGCCTCCTGGGTATACACTTAACAAAGAGCATGGTTTCTTTGAGGTTTCTTGGGAATGGAAAGAAACCATCCCAAGAACGTCATTCAGAGTGATATACTGGAGGTCTACCAGATTTTTTCTTGGCATATTTGGGTTCAAATCCCCATTCTGCCACTTAGCAGCCATGCCCTTGGCAAGCTATTTAACTTCCCTGAAACTCAGCTTCCTTATCTGTGAAGTGAGAGTAATAATACTATCCTCAAAGGGTTGTTACAAGAATGAGGTTAGTAAACCTATATAAAGCACCTGGCATGATGCCCCCTCATTAAATGTCAATTCCCTTCCCTGCTTTCTTTCCTATCTAGGAAGAGGCAACTGTCCAGGAAAAATAACACTCATTCCTGGGAGGTCTGGAGTGACAACTGCTTCTACAGCATGGCACACTGCCAAAGCCAAATGGGAGACAAAGGCACAAAGGACGACTTTTGAGGTGACTGCTGTTTAGCCTTTGTGTTCTTGGTGTTGTCTCCTGGAGACTAACGGCAGAGGCACTGGCCCCTTGCCTGCTCTCAAGAACGGGCCATGGAGGAGCTGGTCTATTATAGGCATTCTACATTCTGCACATGCATACACAGAGGCCTCTCAGCTCTCCCTTGGCTTCGGTGGCATTGCTTCACATAGACAGAGAAGTCAGAATTGTGAGGCATCCCCAGATGGCTTAGGAGAACATGACAACTCACATAAAACCATATTCTATTCAATAGGGAGAGAGGCTCCCGCTTTGGCCAGCCGAAACTCAGTTGCCACCTACAAATAAGGGAAAATTGCTTGGGCTAAAAGCACAGGTCTAGAAGATGTCAGTTAAATAACAATCAATTAAGTTCAGAGTTTTATCACCTCAACTATCCCATGAAATATCCTATAAGAATAAAAGGAGACAAAAAGAATGTGGTGAAGACATTAGAGGGTGAGAAATTTCAACAGATATTTGGAAGCAGAAAAGGAAGGGGAGAAGGTAAAATGTGGCTATTCTACCAGAGAAGAGAATGCTATAATCTAAATGCCTATACCCCGCTAACTAAGAGTGAGTTGATTCATCCTGCAAAACCCTGAGAAGACCCCCAAGACTTGAAGGAATCAAGTTCAGTGGAAAGTAGGGGTGAGGACAGAGTGGAGGACAGAGGTCTTAGCCTGCATCCCTATCCCCAGGATGCTGGCAGCCAGATGGATGCATCTCCCACCCACTTATGCCCAGGTAGCAAACTAAAACATTCTTCTCTTGAGAAATTAAGGAATTCTAGAAAAAATAACACAATGTACCATTCATGATTCTCCAAAAAAAGACTGACTAAAAAGCTGCCCAACTGCCCTCCAGGAAACATGAAAGCCCAACAATCGACAAGACCCACCCACATAGAGAGGGCTTGCTGTTAGCTTGTAATACTCTTAAATACAAATGGACAATGACTGTCATGTATTTAAGAAAAGTCTTCTACTAAATGATACGAGTCAAAAACAAATAACAAAAAGGAACCTGGAAGAAAAATCAACAAAATGCAGGGAAGAGATGAAACTTTTAGAGAAAAAGAGTAACTGATATCTACCACAATAAGATAAAATATTACAGAGAAGAAACAATAGGATGCTACCTAAATAATAGAAGAGAATGAGAGAGCTATTAGAAACAAAAAGTATATTAGACGAAATAAAATGATTCAACATAAAGCGTAGAGATGAGCTTGAAAAAAGTCTAACATAAAGTAAGACAAAAAGACAAAAACATGGAAAATAATACAAAAGATCTTTAAAAATGAGAAAACAATCAATTAAGCTCAGACATCTGACTGAGATGAATTCCAGAGAGAGCGAAGTGAGAATAGAAGGAAATAAATTATCAGAGGAATGATGCAGTAACATTTCCCAGAATAAGGCATAAGTTCCCAGATTAAAAGGGTCCTCACGCTGCCCAGGATAAAGAGAAATAGGACACACATCAAGGTACAACATCATGAAAGTTCAGAACACCAGAACTAGAGAGAATATACTAGGAAGTTTCCAGAGAGGGTGAAAAAAGTTCAGTTAGCATAAGAAGAACTAGAATCAGAGAGAATCATAGCTCTCAATTATAATACAGAAACCCAAAAGCAATGCCTTGTTTTGAGCAAAATATTTCTCAACCTGGAACTTTATGCCTAGCTAAAATTTCAAACAAATGTAAGGGTAGAACAAAGACATTTTAAGACATGCAAGTGGCCGGGCGCGGTCGCTCAAGCCTGTAATCCCAGCACTTTGGGAGGCCGAGACGGGCGAATCACGAGGTCAGGAGATCGAGACCATCCTAGCTAATACGGTGAAACCCCGTCTCTACTAAAAAATACAAAAATCTAGCCAGGTGAGGTGGCGGGCGCCTGTAGTCCCAGCTACTAGGGAGGCTGAGGCAGGAGAATGGCGTAAACCCGGGAGGCGGAGCTTGCAGTGAGCTGAGATCCGGCCACTGCACTCTAGCCTGGGCAACAGAGCGAGACTCCGTCTAAAAAAAAAAAAAAGACATGCAAGTTTTCAAAAAAGAAAAGTATCCCTTTTCTCAGGAAGCAATAGAGGATATGCACTCCCCAGGGCTCAACTTGACTTTTCTCCTGACTTGGATTTTCTGTTTTTTGGGTCCCATGTCAAAATGATATACACACTAAATATTGATGGTGGAGGCCAATAGATAATGTAAATACACTGGGAGGATACAGAGTGGGGAAAAGGGACTGGTAGTCTAAGGAAACTGAATCTTTGTTTACCAGAATAGGAGGTCAATGGATTATGTTTAAACTAAAGAAAGCAATAACAGTGCTACACGCATGTATTATTTTGATAAATCCATATTAATTTAAAATAAAAAGGACCAAAAGCTGAAATATGACTCACCATGCAATTTATACTGGTCACATAAAAAGTATAAGTGACTAATGATCCAGTTCAAATGCATGACAGAAAGAACCCTTCAAACATCTCTTTGAGATCTGAACTCAATTTGGTTTTCCTCTTCAAGGCTTCAGGAAAAAATAGATATATATTTTTAGCTCCAAGAACCTGCCAAAGTCCTCCCATATGAATTATGGTTAAAAACTTCATGTCTCCCAAGCTGGTGAAAATAAGGGTCAAACTACAAAAGAAGATCTCAGCATGCTCAAAAATTCCGTAGTTGCGTTGACCGACGGGATAGTGTGAAATGGAGACAAAAGGCACATTTCTAGCTAATCATGATGGAAGAAACCACACTAACCCACTTTCTCTCCTAAATTTCCAATAAAAGGGACATGAGATAACTTTCTTTTCTTAAGGTATAGCCTGGAAAAACAAAGAAAATGAGAGAAGATACAATAACATAAATATTTAGGAACCTGACAAGCAAAGAGATGAGTAATAACTGATTCAGGAGACCCATGGAAAAATCTTTAAAATGCACAGTAACTGGTAGCAACATGGTCCTCTGGAAGAGAAAGGTGGAAATAGGAAAATTGGGCGAAAATCTGATGAAGAATCAGATATCAAGATTCACTGACCTGTTCCACCTAGATAGACAATTCCCTTATCTCAATAAGACTGAAGGTTTAGTGTTTGTGGAAGATAAAGTAGAACATCTCTGGAGGGAGAAGGCCATACACTCCCCTTCCCCTTTAGCTCCCAGAATGTTGGCAGATAAGCATTCAGCTTCCTTTCAGCCTGGATCTCTTAGGCTCAATCTATCCTCCCACTTCAGCCTCTCAAGTAGCTGGGACTACAGGGATGTACCACCACACCTGGCTATTTTTTTTTCTTTGTATTTGCATGTTGCCCAGGCTAGTCTCAAACTCCTGGACTCAAGCAATTCACCTGCCTTGGTCTCCTGAAGTGCTGAGATTACAGGCATGAGCCACCATGCCTCGTCTGGAAAATTCTTTTCTTAGCAATTTAGAGCAGTCCAAGAGAAAAGTCCAACTATGCTGATATTAGAAATTCTGCCCCCAAACAACTTAACTAGATAACAGAGAAGCCCACAATCAATAAGAACCACCCCCACCATTTTCTCTCTATCCATGTATAGAGCTTACGACTGGAGTTTTACTTACTTGTATTTAGTTTTCTTCTTTTTAGAGACAAGGTCTTGCTCTGGCACCCTGGCTGGAGTGCAATGCGCCGATCATGGCTTACCACAGCCTCGACCTCCTGGCCTCAACTGATCCTCCTGCCTCAGCCTTCTGAGTAGCTGGGACTTGCAAGCTTGTGCCACCATACTCGGCTAATTTTTTATTTATTTATTTATTTTTGCAGAGATTAGGTCTTGCTACATTGCCCAGGCTGGTTTCATGACCCAGGCCTCAAGCAGGCAGGCTCCCAAAGTATTGGGATTATAATACTGCCTCAGCCTCCTAAAGTACTGGGATTACAGGTGCAAGCCGCTAGGCCCAGTTTTACAACTAGAGTTCTAGTGTCCTTCTCTTAAATATGAGCAGTCAGGGAAATGCCAGACATCTGACAAAAATATGTAATGAAATAGATGGAGATTAGAGAGAGACAGAGATAGAGAGAAGCAGGAAAGGGGAGAAACTGAGAGGAAAGAGATGTTTTAAGGAAATGGAAACTTTAAAAAACTACCATTCTCCAAACTTTAACACCACATAAACAGGGCTCCTGTATAATAATAGGGGATTTAACTAAAAGAACTCCAAGCCTCAGATCCCATTTAAGGAGTCTCTAGGAAAACTCAAAAACAACAGGAGAGACAGAAACAAGAACATTAGAGGAAATTTTAGCTACAACAAGGCAACCCAATTCCTCAAGAATTAGGCCTTAGAATTAGACTCTACACCAGTTCTTTTATCTGATACATCTTTCATCTGATATGGTTTTCAACAAAATATTATAAGCCATGCTAAAAGACAAAAAACATAACCTGAAGCAATAAAGTATAAAAACCAGACTCAAATAGGGCAGATATTTTGCAATTATCAGACAGGGAATTTAAAATAGCTAAAATTAATATACTAGTGGCTCTAATGGAAAAAGTGGACAGTATACAAAAATAGATGGATAATGTAAGCAGAGAGATGGAAACTCTAAGAAGAAACAAAGAAAATGCCAGAAATAAATTTTTAAAAATAATGCAAAAGAAATGAAAAATGCCTTTGATGGACTCATCAGTAGAATGGACATGGCCAAGGAAAGAATCAGTGAGCTCAAATATATGTCTGTCACTAGAAACTTTCAAAACTGAAATGTAAAGAGAAAAAAAAGACAGAACAGAATATACAAGAACATAGGACAATTACAAAAGGTATGATATATATGTAGCAAGAATACCAGAAGGAGAAAAAGAGAAAGAGAAAGAGACAAAGAGAGAAAGATAGGGAGGGTGAGAGGGAAGGAAAGGAGAGGGGGGAGGGGAGGGGAGGGGAGGGAAGGGAAGGGAGGGGAGAGAAGGAAGGAAGGAAGGAAAGAAAGGAGGGAGGGAAGGAAGGAATTTAAAGTAATAATGGCTGTTCCTACAGTGGAACAAGGATAAGAAATGCATTGAACTTCTCATCAGAAGCCCTGTAAGCAAGAAGAAAGAAGAGTAAAATGTTTAAAGCATTGAATGAAAAAAGCAAAGTCAAAAAATACTAACTTAGAATTCTGTAGCCAGCAAAATTACTCTTCAAAGGTAAAGAAGAAATAGGCTTTCTCAGATGAACAAAAACCAAGTAAATTTATTACCAGTAGACCTACCTTGCCACAAATGTTAAAATAATTTCTTCAGACAGAAGGAAAATTACATAAGTCAAACTCAGATCTACAGAAGGAAAGGAAGAATATTAAGAAATAAATGAAGATCAGATAAAATCTTTTTTCTTAATTATCAAATAAAAGTTTGTTAAAAGTAATAATAGTAATCATATATTTAAGGATCACAGCTTATGAAAAAGTGAAATGAATAACAGCAATCTTATAAGGGACAGGAGGGATGATTGGGAATTCTCCATTATAATCATGAAGCAGTAGAGTGTAATTTAAAAGTGGACTTGGACCCGTTGTATATGTATATTGCAAATTCTAGGGCAATCAAAAAGAAATTTTTTAAGTATAATTAATATACTAAGAAACAAAATAAAATTCGGTAAGATGCTAAATTAATACCAGAGAAGACAAAAAAGATGGAAGATAAAAATGAAACAAAGAAGAGAGATATATAGAAAAGAGTCACAAATATGGTAGACATTAATCCAACTATCTCAGCAATCACTTTAAATGTGAGTTACTTAAAGATGCTAATTGGAAAACAGACTGTCAGCATGGATAAACAAGCAAGACAAAAAAAAAAAAAAAAAACCCAAGACCTAACTATATGTTGTCTAAAACAACAAAAACAACAGAAACTATCACATTTACCTTCATTGAGAGAAGGAAATAAAAAAGAAGTCTTAGAAATTAAGAATATGATAAAAAGCAATTAAAAATTCAGTTAAAACATTGAAATACAGGTTGAGAAAATCTTCCACGGGGTAAAGAAAAAAAACCACACACGCGCGCGCGCGCGCGCGCGCACACACACACACACACACACACACACAGAAGCAGAAATAGAAAAAAATAAGAAAATTAGAAAATCCATCTAGGACACAGTGAAAGTTAAAAGTATTTCCCAGGCCATAATTCCAGAAGAAAATTCCAGAGATTCAAAATACCACAACCTCAATCCTCCTCTAAACATTTATTGGGCACTTATTTCGTACCTGTACCACGACAAAGACCAACATTTGACACAAAATCCATATGAAATTGTTTCTTCCTTGTTCTAGTAAGTGTGTAAGGTGCACTGCATGAATGTTCATGATTTGAAAAATCTAGCTATGGTTTCCTCCTGAATTTCACGTTGTCAGATATAAGCCCAGGTGCGCTCTGGCCTGGTCCACGCCTACAGACCCAGGCCTGCAAGCAGTGCCAGAGCATGGAGATTGTAAATGGTATCTGAGTCACTCAGTACAGTATGCCAGCTAACACAAGCTTCTGTGCCAATATTCGTGCGTTCTTGTCAGTTCAGCCTTACCCCTGGCACATATATATTCTGATTCATCTGGCCTTCACTCCAGGACTTGAGGTAAAATAAGGACCTTTGGCCAAAAGAACATGCATAAAATTGGCCACAAATACTGTAGGAGCAAAGGAATGAAGAAAAATGGAAGCTCAGTATTGAGGTACATTTCCTGAGGGCCCACCCTTCTCTGGGCGCAGTATGAGTCACTGAGGGTACAAAATTAACAAAATGTACTCATATTTATGACAAGGGACCTCCTCAGAGTGTTGTTTGACCTCCTCAGAAAAACTAGATAAAAACTAAATATTTGAAAATTTTTAAAAAGGTTATTTAAATCATGGTAGAGCCATATGAAAAAAGGGATAACATAGGCTTTAATAATTGGAGAGAGATGGATTTATATGTATGGACAGATGTTTATCACTGAGCAAGGGAAAAGATGGCAAACTAGAATCTGTCTTTGATTCCAATTTTGTTTTTTTTTTTAAAAAGCACAGAGAGCCCATCTAATAGGTCTGAATCAGGATCTCTCAGCCTCAGCACTACTGATATTTTAAATTGGATAATTCTGGGTTGTGAGGGCTCTCCTGTGCATTGTAGGATGTTTAGCCACATCCTGGCCTCTACCCAATAGGTGCCAGTAGTAACTCCCCAGTCATGACAATCCAAAATGTCTCCAGACATTGTCAGATGTCTCTGGGAGTCAAAACTGTCCCCAGTTGAGAATCACTGGTCTAAATGAAGAAGTCTGGAAGGGCATACAGCAGAGATTTTGCTACTTACTATTCAACAAAGTCTTCACCATGGCTGCTATCTCTGCTTGGTAGAATAACAGGTGATTTGTCTTTTCTTTTCTTTAGAGGGAAGAGGGCCTCTGAGGTGTCTTTAAAGATTTTCGTGGCATAAGCATATGTTTTCTGAGAAGCTATTATTTTTAAAATACTGCATAGTCAAGATGAAACAAATAACTCACTTGGTCAACAGAGTTTGTTAATAAGCCTAAAGTGGAATGTACTATTTCTGCACTTGGACTTGGGATGTTCGACTTAGATATACTTGAAAGAGATGATTTTTTGATTCAGAGAATGACAGCATTTTGGATTTGGAAAAGACCTCTAGCGTTCCTCTAGCTAAGGGGTAGACAAACTAAGGCTATGGGTCAAATCCAGCCTGCTACTGCTTTTGTAAATAACATTTTTAGGAATCCAACCATGGGAATGGTCTGTGGTGGCTTTCACACTACATCAGCAGAAATGAGTGGTTGCCACTGAGACTGTATGTCCCAGAAAGCTTAAAATATTTACTGTCTGACCCCTTGCAAAAGCAGTGTGCTGATCCTCTTTCCATGTGCAGGTATCTCCTCTAGGATATTAGGCCTTGGCTGGTGGCCTCCATTTTTAAAACCATCAGATTTCATGAGACTCATTCACTATCATGAGACTAGCACAGGAAAGACCCATCCCCATAATTCAATCACCTCCCACTGGGTTCCTCGCATGACACATGGAAGTTGTGAGAGTTACAATTCAAGATGAGACTTGGGTGGGGCCAAGGCCAAACCATATCATTGAAGGACTAACCTCAATCTATGCACCACTCTAACAAGATGCCAGTGAATCATCACCCCTCAAGATGGTACTTCTGCCACCAACCTAGCAGCCTTTCAGAGACCTCCCTCTGATTAAGCCCCAGAGATGGGTGGTGTTTTCTGAGCATCAAATTCTGAGATCAGAGGCAGGTGGGAAGTAACAACTGAGCTTATTGGAAGATGACTTTAATTGCCTGAGAAGAAAGTAAAATTCTCCTTGAAATCCCCAGAGAAATTTCAAAAACTCCAGATCAGCTCTGAGCACAACTACACATTGGCGACCAGTAAAATATCTCACATTGAGATACATGAAAATATCTACCAGCAGAACAGCTACCAGTAAAATATCTACCAGAAAAATCAGAAAATATCTACCAGTAATATAGTTACCAGTAAAATAGCTATGGTAAAATATCTCACATTGAACATACTCTCATATTGAACACATCTCACATTGAACATACTCTCACAAATTGGAGGGTGCTGTTAGGGAATGTGAGGGGAGGCAGTGGACTGACACAAATTAAACTTGATAGTGAGGCCTTTCACACACACACACACACACACCACAGCAGGGAAGAGGGTTTCACATAAACCAGATGGCAAAACAGGGCTTCTGAGAGTGAGGAGCTATTCCCATCTTAAAAGAAACGGGTCTTCCTGCCTCTTTTCAAGAGAAAACTCAAGGGCATTTTCCAAATCAGGCTCATAAGGACCAAAACTCTTAAAAGCCTCCAAAAATATAAGAAAATTAAATCAGTAAGTACCAAAATTATATATAACTAGTTCACCATCCCTAGATTTTCAAGCTTTGAGCAGAGGAGCAGATGTGAAGTGATGATAAGAATCTGTTTCTGAGACATTAAAGACAGTAGGTTTGAACACAGATTCTAAAATCTTCTAAAGAATAGTACTACATTCATAGCATTTTAAAGACACAAAATTGTGTAAGATACAAAGGACTGGTTATACCAAACTTGTCAGAATCCTTCGCCCATCATGAGATGGTGCAGGAAACAGGGTTGGGATGAGGTGGCAGGCAAGGATAGCTTGATCACAACCAATTAGCCTGGGATTGTGGAACCATGGTTGGGATTTGGGTTCTTCTGGAGCCACAGAGGTGTTGGGAGCCAGGAATCCACACAGGTCAATGTCTGTTGGGGAAACTGAGATTCAGATCAGGATACCTTTGGACCATAGTCAGACAGCAGCCAGAACTAAGTTCAGAGCTAATAAGGCAGATTGTGAGCAAAAAAAGTTTGGAAATGCTGAAGGTGTACCCCTACTATGTGGGGATTGGTAGCTCACTTTATGAATCAGATATGAATGCCATAAGAGTGTAACTCACACTGTCTTAAAGAGAAGAAGGGTAAACAAAACAAAATTCAGCAACAAATCCACATCAGTTACCTGCTTGCCCACTCTACAAGATAATACAGATGGTCAAATAAATGAAGCTGATTTTCCTTGATGTTCTCCCAGTCTCATTTTGTTATCTTCACCCAAAGTGAGAGTTACTTACAATTCTGCCTTAATTCATTTATGGCAATAATACTATCCTTCAGTTGTGAAACCAAAATTCTGTTCCCAAACAGATGGGCCATTTGAAATCTAAACTTTCTAAACACACTGAGAATCAAGGGAATCCTTGTATTGAAGAGCATGTGTCTAAGATGAACATGAGATCTCTTGTGGGTTTTCCCAGGACTTGAAAAACTCACCTTAGATTGCTGGAGAGCCCCCGTTACTCAGACTTTCTCACCTCCAAAATGATGTTTTCTATCTTCTCCTGCTTCCTTAGGTTATTTTCATCTTCCTTCATCTTTTTTCATCTTCTTCGTTCCTCCTTCTCCTCTTCTTCTTTTTATATATTTTCCAAAATTTATTATGTGAATGATAAATTATCCAACTTCATTTTTAACAAATGTTTTGCCAATGGCTGCAACACATTTTATTGAGATAACTATCCCTTCCCCATCAATTTTAAAAGCCTAATTTTAGTTTTCTTTTTTGTTTTGTTTGTTTGTTTGTTTGAGACTGGGTCTCGCTCTGTAGCCCAGGCTGGAATGCAGTAACAGAATCATAGCTTATGGCAACATTGAGCTCAAGTGATCCTTCTGCCTCAGCCTTACAAGTACCTAGGACTACTAGGATTACAGACACTTGCCACCACACCTAGCTGGTTGTTTGTTTGTTTGTTTGTTTGTTTTTGAGATGGGATCTTGCTAAGTTGCCCAGGCTGGTCTTGTAATCCTGGCCTCAAGCAATTCTCCCACCCTGCCCCAGCCTCCCAAAATGTTGGGATTACAGGCAAAAGCCACTACACCTGGCTTTAAAAAGCTTTCTTGATTACATATAAAACATATATATATATATATATATATATATATATATATATATATATCAACCCCTGCCTGCTTCTTGGTTATTATGATGCTTCAGCTTTGATCAGAGGCAGTAAAGACATACTCCTCCTCTTCCCCCAAGAATAGCAGGTGTATTATCTTATGAGGTTTTCTGAGTACATTTAGGAGCATCCTTTGGCAATGAGGTAAGTACAGCTCTGTGCTAGAAGGAAGGTAAGTGCATCAATCTTCTACAAATTGAATAGCATATGAGCACCCCCATAACAGTTATAGGTACAGAAATAAAAGGAGAAATGAGTTAACTAAGATGCTATCAAATCATGACACGAAGTTTCAAAGCACCCTGTAGTTCCACCTGAGGGAAGAGTTATATATTTATATATATATATATATATATAGAGAGAGAGAGAGAGAGAGAGAGAGACCGTAAATATAAATATATATATGGATATGGATATATATGGATCTGTGTGTGTATATATATATTTATTATATTTACATATATAAACATTTTATGTATATATCTTCATTTCTGGGCTTTTTATTCTGTTTTATTCATCTCTGTCTGTCTACATGTGAATCTGTACATAATGTTTTAATTGTTATAGTTTTATAACATATTTTTCTAATAGGAAAAATTCTCCCTCATTATATTCTTTGTTTCTTAAAAATAACTGTCCTTTCATTTCTAATTTTATGAGATTTAATTAGAAATAAATATTACCTTTTAACATCAATTTATGTAGTAATGAAATAAATTTCTAATACTGAACCATCTTTGCATTTCTGGCATATTTATTTGGTCATGATATAGCTAGAGTCCATTTGGTAATGCTTTTAGAATTTCTGCATCTATATTCAGAAATGAGATTGGCAGTAGTTGTTCTTCCCTACTCAGACAGCATATTTTCTGAGAAAAATTTTCACCAAAATTTGCAAAGTTGAGCTTATTATATTTCTAATTTCTAAAATCCATAAGACCTAATGAGAAAAGGTAATCCTACACACCAATAATAGACAAGCAGAGAGCCAAATCATGAATGAACTCCCATTCACAATTGCTACAAAGAGAATAAAACACCTAGGAACACAGCTAACAAGGGATATGAAGGAATTCTTAAAGGAGAACTACAAACCACTTGCTCAAGGCAATAAGAGAGGACACAAACACACGGAAAAACATTCCATCCTCATGGATAGGAAGAATAAATATCATGAAAATGGCCATACTGCCCAAAGTAATTTATGAATTCAATGCTATTCCCATCAAACTACCATTGTCATTCTTCACAGAATTATAAAAAACTACTTAAATTTCCTGTGGAATCAAAGAAGACCCTGTATAGACAATCCTAAGCAAACAGAACAAAGCAGGAGGCATCACACTTCCTGGCTTCAAACTATACTACAAGGCTACAGTAACAAAAACAGCATGATACTGGTACCAAAACAGACAAATAGACCAATGGAACAGAACAGAGGCCTCAGAAATAACACCACACATCTACAACCATCTGATCTTTGACAAACCTGACAAAAACAAGCAATGGGGTAAGGATCTCCTATCCAGTAAATGATGCTGGGAAAAAAATGGTTAGCCATATGCAGAAAACTGAAGCTGGACCCCTTCCTTACACCTTTGGAATTAACTCAATATGGACTAAAGACTTAAATGTAAAGCCCAAAGCCATAAAAACCCTAGAAGAAAACCTAGGCAACACCATTCAGGACATAGGCATGAGCAAAGATTTCATGATGAAAATTTCAAAAGCAATTGCAACAAAAGCTAAAATTGACAGATGGGATCTAATTAAACTAAAGAGCTCCTGTACAGCAAAAGAAACTGTCATCAGAGTGAACAGGCAACCTACAGAATAGGAGAAAATATTTGCAATCTACCCATCTGACAAGGTCTAATATCCAGAATCTACAAGGAAGTTAAACAAATTTACAAGAATAAAATAAACAACCCCATCAAAAAGTGGGCAAAGGATATGAACAGACACTTCTCAAAAGAAGACATTTATGCAGCCCAACAAACATGAAACAAAGCTCAACATCACTGATCATTACAGAAAGGCACATCAAAACCACAATGAGATCCCATCTCATGCCAGTCAGAATGCCAATTATTAAAAAGTCAAGAAACAATAGATGCTGGCAAGGCTATGGAGAAATAGCAACACTTTTACACTATTGATGAGAATGTAAATTAGTGCAACCACTGTGGAAGACAGTGTGGTGATTCCTCAAGGAGCTAGAACCAGAAATACCATTTGACACAGCAATCCCATTACTGGGTATATACCCAAAGGAATATAAATCATTCTACTATAAAGACACATGCACACATATGTTTATTGCAGCACTATTTACAATAGCAAAGACATGAAACCAACCCAAATGCCTATCAATGATAGACTGGATAAAGAAAATGTGGTACATATACATCATGGAAAACTATGCAGCTGTAAAAAGGAATGAGATCGTGTTCTTTGCAGGGACATGGATGAAGAGGGGAGCCATCATCCTCAGCAAACTAACACAGGAACAGAAAACCAAACATCACATATTCTCACTCATAAGTGGGAGCTGAACAATGAGAGTACATGGACACAGGGAGGGGAACAACACACATCAGGGCCCGTTGAGGGGAGGGGAGTGAGAGGGGGAGAGCATCAAGACAAATAGCTAATGCATGCGGGCCTTAAAACCTAGATGACTGGCCGGGTGCAGTGGCTCAAGCCTGTTAATCCCAGCACTTTGGGAGGCCGAGGCGGGCGGATCATGAGGTCAGAAGATTGAGACCATCCTGGCTAGCACGGTGAAACCCCATCTCTACTAAAAATACAAAAAACTAGCCGGGCGAGGTGGCGGGCGCCTGTAGTCCCAGCTACTCGGGAGGCTGAGGCAGGAGAATTGCGTAAACCCAGGAGGCGGAGCTTGCAGTGAGCCGAGATCACGCCACTGCACTCCAGCCTGGGTGACAGAGCAAGACTCCGTCTCAAAACATAAAAAATAAAAAATAAAAAAATAAAAAGTAAAAATAAAAAATAAAATAAAAAACCTAGATGACTGATTGATGGATTCAGCAAACCACCATGGCACATGTATACCTATATAACAAACCTGTACATTCTTCACATGTATCCCGGAACTTAAAGTACAATTAAAAAAAAAAAGAAACGATAAGCCAAAATGCCAACAACTTTAGACAATCCGCCAAATAGTTGGTCAACAATAGTGTAACAGTTTAATCATTATGGGATACAATTATAAATGTAGGAGACTTCTTTCCCCAATTCCTTTGCCCTTTTAGCTTCTTCTTTGTCCCCAGCTCTCTGAGGAAAGAAAGAATGAAAACTATATGGACAGATTCTGAAGAGAACTGTCATCAGAGGCAAGAATTCTAACCACAACGAGACTTTGCCCAGCGGAAAGATGTGACTTGTCAGCAATCCATTACACAAAGTTGTGCATGACTAAGGGACCAAGATGGCAGGGAAAAAATGGCATGGGTGAGAGAGGTCTACTCAAGTATGAGAAAAATCTCGGGAAATTGGGAAATTACAAAGAGAACAATGAGAGACTTTAAAAAGAATTTTCTTAGACCAAACCCTTAAGATTCCTAAAACATTAGAGAGACATAAGTACAATTAAGGTTTTGTCCTTAAATATGACCTTTCCCTGGGATGGAACTACAGGGTGCTTTGAAACTTCATGTGATGATTTGATAGCATCTTAGTCAATGCATTTCTCCTTTTATTTCTGCACCTACAACTGTAATGTGGTGTTCATATGCTATTCAATTTGTAGAAGATTTGATGCACTTATCTTCCTTCTAGCACAGAGCTATACTTACTTCATTGCCAAAGGATGCTTCTAACTGTACTCAGAAAACCCCGTAAGATAATACACCTGCTATTCTTGGGGGAATAGGAGGAGTGTCCTTATTTCCTCTGATCAAAGCTGACACATCATAATAACCAAGAAGCAGGCAGGATTTTGTCAGATTTATTCCAAGTAAACACCTTAATGACCTCCCCAAATGGCAGGGGGCCTGCTCATAATAGGTGCATACATATGTAAAACAGCAAAAGAGAAGGTGCCAGAATTTTTCTGCCACCTGTACTTTCCTCTCCTGATTCACCACCTGGGGAGAGAGGAATGATGAGCTGTTGGAAACCACAGAAGGTGCAGTAACCTTGAAAATCTGGAAGCTGAGGAAGCAGTGAGCTAGAGAGTGAGAAGCCAGAATACAGGAGGTTGGTCTGAAAGCCTTGTCAGTCTACATTCCCTATTAGATAATTTTTGTCCCCTTTTGCTATTGCTTAGAACTACAAATTTATGGAATTATAAAGCTTATGTCCCTTATAATCACATGGTCATTTCTTCCCAGAGCTTTAGTCACATCTCTGGACAATTTCATCTACAGCACCCTATAGACCATTTCATGGCAATAAGCATCCAGAGTGTTAACACTCCTCATCTCACTATGACTTCCTGAACCATACAGGGAAAGCACTTTTATAAGCAAGTTATTGCTCAACTACACAAGTGAAAAATCTCTACCTCTTGGCTCCTCAGAGTACATAGATGCAAAAGGCAGAAATCAAAACTTTCATTTGGTAGGCATCTAGAAGCCTATCAGTAGAAAAACATCCTTGAAATTTCTACCTCTTTTGATATGGTCAACTTCTCTTTCTAGCCAAACCTTTATAGAGGTTTCGTTTTAAAGGTCAAAAGGGAAATATGAAGAATCTCAAGCAGTTTGGCTAGATAGGCTTTCAAAACTATTTGACAAAAAGCTATGGCCATGCTCCACTAATAATAATAACACCTATAAGAAAACTATGTCATATGTAACCGTATGTCATATGAACTGTATAGTCCATACAGTGATTTCACATATGTGATTCCTTTTGGGTCTCAGTGGCTATGAATGCAGACCTGTTAGGCTCTTCTATAGATAATAAAACTGAGTGCCCTAGCAGTTTATAGACCTGCTCGAAATTATTATCAGAGCCATAACTGGAACCTAAGCCTTCTAACTGCAGTATAGAACCCTTTCTCGTCTTTATGTTTTAAAGTATTTTACCCTTATTGTAACAGTTGGTCAGTTTACCACAAATGTGGGCACACACATGTGCACATATACATATGTGCATAGCAGGATCTATATTAATGTCCCCTCTTTCCTTCCTAATGCTTGTAATTTGTCCTTTCACCTATTTTCTTGATCACTCTGGCTAGAGGTGTGTTTCTTATGGCAGGTTGCAGTCAAGAGTGTTCAAAATCTACTGCTCACTTTTCTTTCCTGAATGACTAAAGAAATTCTGGAATAGAGTCAGTCATTGATAAATTAAATTGGTCTCATACTTTTAATTCAAAGGTTGGGGGAAGGGGTGTGGTTGTGAACTCATCAGCCAAAAGAATTTGGGCTTCTTCCCATCCACTCCCAAGAGGGAGCCAGCTGGGCTCTGTATCCTTGAGGGCTGGTGTCTGTTACCCTAAAGGAAGTTTTAACAGGACAGTATTTTAGCAGAGATTGAGCAAGAGGAGGACAAGCTGGACACTGACACAACAAGAAGAAGAGAGACTTGTCTTTTCCCTAAGGGTTGGATTCCCAGAACCTGGGAAGTCATGTGAGTGCTTTGGGGGAAAAGGGCTAAGGAGAGAGTGGAGGGTTACATGGCATTGCCATGGTTAAATATGCAGTCAGTGGGGAAGGATCCTGTGAGCATCACCACAGACAAGTGTAGAAGCAGAACCTGATAGCACAAAGGACCAAGTCCCAAGAGGAACATCTGTGAGCAGATGGAGAAATATTCACAATGTGATCACCGTGGACTTAAGGCCAGGCTCTTTCTTTATTGTTCAAGAATATATAAGTGCTAAGGTCCTTGCGTGATTCAGTAGAGAGGAAAAAGCCCCAATAAAAATGAATATTAGAATTCTTCCCCTAACCATAGCTAGTGAGGCTTAGAGCCAAGTTTGATTTTATTTTCAAAAATAAAAACAAAATGTGACCTTCCTTTACCTTATCTTATAGTCTGTTTCCTGCCGCTACAATACCAAAGACTTCATAATTTATGGTGAACAGAAATTTGTTTGGTTCACTGTTCTAGTGGTTAGGAAGGGAGACTGCAAACACTCTTAACTACTAAGCCAAAACTGCCAGCTGAAAACCTACAAAATGACATTGAAAAGCTCCAGGTTACGCCAAGGTCTTAACTACAACTCCAGGCTTGCCTCACTTCAGGCTCCTCTTGGCAGCTACCAAAGGGGTCTCCAGAAAGCAACAGCTTCAAGGGAAATGTCCTAGTTTCCATAACAGCCTGAAACTAAATTACAACAAGGCTGGTAAACTTTCCAAACACTGAAAGTTTCAGGTGGTTGGCAACTCAAAACATAATGAGAGATGGCCAACTAGAAGCAGTTGCAATCAGAGGCTCCAATCAAAAAGAACCATAATGCATGTAAATCCTGCACCAGCAAGCAAGGTATCCAGGTTTTTTCATCAGAAGTGACTAGGCTGCTGGCATGATCCATAGAGGGGAAGGAAAAGCAGTGTGGTGCAGCAGCACACCTGAGAGTCACACGGGGCAAGGGAGCCCCCACCCCCCAGCCAAGGCAAGTGGTGAGTAAGCCTGTTACCCAGCCATGCAACCCATGAATCAGAAGATCCCACTCAGGGACCCATGCTCCCAGGGCCTTGGGTCCCAACCCTGAAGCCATGCAGATTCTCAACAGCCTTTCAGCTAGAATCTGCTTAAGACTGCCAAGCTCCCGGGGGTAGGGGCAACCAGCACCATAGCTGTGACTGCCTGCTGTTGAAGCCATTAGAGCTCCTTGGCGGAGGGGCCACAGCCAGCACTGGGACTCATAACAGCCTAACATGCTAGTTCCCTGGGTGGGGGAAGGGCAGCATCCATCTCTGTAGCTCCAGGTCACACTTTTCCCCTGCTGGAGCCAGGGAGGCTAGACAGCTTCATACCTAGAGGTGCCCCCCACAGCCCAACACACCAGCTGTGTTAGACTGCAGCCAGAGCACCTCTTCAGGCCTTACCTTGACTCATCCTTCCTCACTGGGCAGAGCCTCCGTGAAGGAACTCCAGCAACTCCAGCTAGAGACTCAGGTACAGAACCCTGATCTCCCAGGGCCTGAGCCCCTAGGGGGAAGGGTGGCCGCAGTCTCTGCAGACCAGCACATTTAGCCTTTCCTTGTGGTAGTTCTGAAGAACCTGGGCAGCCCAGACAAGTGGGATTCCCCTCAGCAAAGCACACCCTCACCACCAAGCAACAGTCAAAGTGCTTCATTAAGCGAGTCCTGTTCCCCATGCCACCCAACTGGTATAGGAGTTGTCAGACACCCTATACAAGAGCATTCCTACTGGCATCAGGTTGGTACCCCCATGAGGTCAGAGATCCCAGAAGAAGGAGCAGGCACCTATCTTTGTTGTTCTCCAGTCTCCTTGAGTGACATCTCCAGGCACAGGGGTGAACCAGATGAACAGGGCCTGAAGTGAATCCCCAGTAAAGACAGCAGCCCTCCAGAAGAAGGACCTGACCATTGAAAGAAAAACAAACAGAAAGCAACAACAACAACAAAAGCCCCCACAAAAGCCCCATCTAAGGGTCAGCAGCCGCAAAGACTGAAACTAAACAAACTCATGAAGATGAGAAAGAATGAATGAAAAAAAATGCTGAAAACCCAGAAGGCCAGGTGCCTCTTCTCTCCTCCAAATGATCACAACGCCTCTCCAGCAAGGGTGCAGGGCTGAACTGGGGATGAGATGGACGAATTGACAGAGGTAGGCTTCAGAAGATGGTTGATAAAAAACTCCACTGAGCTAAAGGAGCATGTCCTAATCCAATGCACAGAAGCTAAGAATCTTGATAAAAGATTAGAGAAGCTGCTAACTAGAATAACCAGTTTAGAGATGAACATAAATGACTTGATGGAGCTGAAAAACACAACACAAGAACTTCATGAAGCATACACAAGTATCAATAGCTGAATCAATCAAGCAGAAGAAAGGATATCAGAGTTTGAAGACCACCTTGCTGAAATAAGGCATGCAGACAAGGATACAGAAAAAAGAACGAAAAAGAATGAACAAAGCCTCCAAGAAATATGGGACTAGGTAAAAAGACCAAACTTACGATTGACTGGAATACCTGAAGGAGACAAGGAGAATGAAAACAAGTTGGATAACACACTTCAGGATATTATCCAGGAGAACTTCCGCAATCTAGCAAAACAGACCAACATACAAATTCAGGAAATACAGAGACACCACCAAGATACTCCACGAGAAGATCAACCCCAAGACACATAATCATCAGATTCCCCAAGGTTGAAATGAAGGAAAAAATATTAAGGGCAGCCAGAGAGAAAGGCCAGGTCATCTACATAGGGAAGCCTAACAGACTAACAACAGACCTTTCAGCAGAAACCCTACAAACAAGCCAGAAAAAATTGGGGGCCAATATTAACATTCTTAAAAGAAGAAATTTCAACCCAGAATTTCATATCCAGCCAAACTAAGCTTCATAAGTGAAGTGATTCCAGACAAGCAAATGCTGAGGGATTTTGTCACTGCCAGGCCTGCCTTGCAAGAGCTCCTGAAGGAAGCACTAGATATGGCAAGGAAAAACCAGTACCAGCCACTGCAAAAACATACCAAAATATAAAGACCAATGACACTATGAAGAAACTGCATCAACTAGTGTGCAAAATAACCAGATAGCATCATGATGACAGGATCAAATTCACACATAACAATACTAACCTTAAATATAAATGGGCTAAATGCCCCAATTAAAAGACACAGACTGGCAAATTGGATGGAGTCAAGACCCATTGGTGTGCTGTATTCAAGAGACCCATTTCATGTGCAAAGACACACATAGGTTCAAAATAAGAGGAAGGAGGAGAATTTACCAAGCAAATGGAAAGCAAAAAAAAGCAAGGGTTTCAATCCTAGTCTCTGACAAAACAGACTTTAAACCAACAAATATCAAAAAAGAGAAAGAAGGGCATTACATAATGGTAAATGGATCAATTCAACAAGAAGAGCTAACTATCCTAAATATATATGCATCCAACATAGGAGCACCCAGATTCATAAAATAAGTTCTTAGAGACCTACAAAGAGACTTAGACTCCCACACAATAGTAGTGGGAGATTTCAACACCCCACTTTCAATATTAGATCAACGTGACAGAAAATTAACAAGGATATTCAGGACTTGAAGTCATCTCTGGATCAAGTGGACCTAATTGACATCTACAGAACTTTCCACCCCAAGTCAACAGAATATACACTCCTCTCAGTGCCACATGGGACTTATTTTAAAATCAACCACATAATTGGAAATAACACATTCCTCAGCAAATGCAAAAGAACTAAAATCATAACAAACAGTCTCGTAGACCACAATGCAATCAAATTAAAACTCAAGATTAAGAAACTCACTCAAAACCACACAATTACATGGAAATTGAACAGCCTGCTCCTGAATGACTCCTCAGTAAATAATGAAATTAAGGCAGAAATCAAGAAGTTCTTTGAAACCAATGAGAACAAATACACAACATACCAGAATCTCTGGGACACAGCTAAAGCAGTGTTAACAGGGAAATTTATAGTGCTAAATGCCCACATCAGAAAGCTACAAATATCTCAATTGAAACCCTAACATCACAATTAAAAGAGCTAGAGAAGCAAGAGCAAACTAATCCAAAAGCTAGCAGAAGACAAGAAATAACCATGATCACAGCAGAATCGAAGGAGATAGAGACACGAAAAATCCTCCAAAAAATCCATGAATCCAGGAGCTGCTTTTTTGGAGAAATTAACAAAATAGATAGACTGCTAGCCAGACTAACAAAGAAGAAAAGAGAGAAGAATAAAACAGACACAATAAAAAATGATAAAGGGGATATCACCACTGACCCACAGAAATACAAACTACCATCAGAGAATACTATAAATACCTCGACACAAATAAACTAGAAATTCTAGAAGAAATGGATAAATTCCTGGACACACACACCCTCCCAAGACTAAATCAGGAAGAAATAAAATTCCTGAATAGACCAATAACAAATTCTGAAATTAAGGTAGTAATTAATAGCCCACCGACCAAAAAAGACTAGGACCACATACATTCACAACCAAATTCTAGCAGAGATACAAAGAGGATCTGGTACCATTCCTTCTGAAGCTATTCCAAACATAAAGAAGGGGCTCATTTCTAACTCATTTTATAAAGCCAGCATCATCCTGATACCAAAACCTGGCAGAGACACAACAAACAAACAAAAAAAACTTCAGACCAATATCCCTGATGAACATCAATGTGAAAATCCTAAATAAACTACTGGCAAACCACTGGCACATCAAAAAACTTATCCACCATGATCAAGTTGGCTTCATCCCTGGGATGCAAGGCTGGTTAAACATATGCAAATCAATAAACATAATCCATCACATAAACAGAACCAAAGAAAAAAACCACATGATTATCTCAATAGATGCAGAAAGGGCCTTCAATAAAATTCAACATCCCTACTTGTTAAAAACTCTCAATAAACTAGGCATTGATTGAACATATCTCAAAAAAATAAAAGCTATTTATTACAAACCCACAGCCAATATCATATTGAATGGGCAAAAGTGGTAAGCATTCCTTTTGAAAACTGGTACAAGACAAGGACGCCCTCTTTCACCACACCTATTCAACAAGGTATTGGAAGTTCTGTTCAGGACAATCAAGCAAGAGAAAGGACTAAAGCATATTCAAATAGGAAGAGAGGAAGTCAAATTGTGTCTGTTTGCAGACGACATGATTCTATATTTAGAAAATCCCATCATCGCAGCCCAAAAACTCCTTAAGCTGATAAGCAACTTCAGCAAAGTCTCAGGATAAAAAATGAATGTGCAAAAATCACAAGCATTCCTTTACAGAAACAATTGAAAGCAGAGAGCCAAATCACGAATGAACTCCTATTCATAATTGCTACAAAGAGAATAAAATACCCAGGAATACAGCTAACAAGGGACGTGAAGGACTTCTTCAAGGAGAACTACAAACCACTGCTCAAGGAAATAAGAGAGGACACAAACAAATGGAAAAACATTCCATCCTCATGGGTAGAAAGAATCAATAGTATGAAAATGGCCATACTGCCCAAAGAAATTTATAGATTCAATGTTATTCCCATCAAACTACCACTGACATTCTTCACAGAATTAGAAAAAACTACTTTAAATTTCATATGGAATCAAAGAAGACCCCATATAGCCAAGACAATCCTAAGGAAAAAGAAAAAAGCTGGATGCATCACGCTTCCTGACTTCAAACTATACTACAAGGCTACAGTAACCAAAACAGCACGGTACTGGTACCAAAACACACACATAGACCAATGGAACAGAAGAGAGACCTTGGAAATACACCACACATCTACAACCATCTGATCTTTGACAAACCTGACAAAAACAAGCAATGGGGAAAGGATCTCCTTTCCAATAAGTGGTGCTGGAAAAAATGGCTAGCCATATGCAGAAAACTGAAACTGGACCCCTTCCTTACACCTTATACAAAAATTAACTCAAGATGGACTAAAGACTTAATTGTAAAGCCCAAAACCATAAAAACCCTAGAAGAAAACCTAGGCAATACCATTCAGGACATAGGCACGGGCAAAGATTTCATGATGAAAATGCCAAAAGCAATTGCAACAAAAGCTAACATTGGCAAATGGGATCTAATTAAACTAAAGAGCTGTTCCACAGCAAAAGAACTATTATCAGAGTGAACAGGCAACCTACAGGATAGGAGAAAATTTTTGCAATCTATCCATCTGACAAAGATCTAATATCCAGAATTTACAAGGAAATTAAACAAATTTACAAGAAAAAAACAACCCCATCAAAAAGTGGGCAAATGATATGAACAGACACTTCTCAAAAGAAGACATTTACATGGCCAACAAACACATGAAAAACAAAGCTCTACATCACTGATCATTAGAGAAATGCAAATCAAAACCATAATGAGATACTGTCTCCCGCCAGTCAGAATGGCAGTTATTAAAAAGTCAAGAAACAATAGATGCTGGTGAGGCTGTGGAGAAATAGGAACACTTTTACACTGTTGGTGGGAACGTAAATTAGTTCAACAATTATGGAAGACAGTATGGCGATTCCTCAAGGATCTAGAACCAGAAATAAACCATTTGAGCCAGCAATTCCATTACAGGGTGTATACCCAAAATAATATAAATCATTCTACTATAAAGACACATGCACACATATGTTTATTGCAGCACTATTTACAATAGCAAAGACATGAAACCAACCCAAATGCCTATCAATGATAGACTGGATAAAGAAAATGTGGTACATATACATCATGGAAAACCATGCAGCTGTAAAAAGGAATGAGATCATGTCCTTTGCAGGGACATGGATGAAGATGGAAGCCATCATCCTCAGCAAACTAACACAGGAACAGAAAACCAAACGCCACATGTTCTCACTCATAAGTAGGAGTTGAACAATGAGAACACATGGATACAGGCAAGGGAACAACACACATCGGGGCCTGTTGGGGGGCGAGGGGAGAGAATTTAGAGGATGGGTCAACAGATGCAGCAAACCACCATGTCACACATTTGTATACCTTTGTAACAAACCTGCACATTCTGCACATGTATCCCAGAACTTAAAGCAAATTTTAAAAATAAAGAGAAAACACAATGGGATAAAATAATTAAGAAGCAAGCTATTCTCCAGCAGTTTCTGGGTGCCCCTGCTGGTCACATGCCTCAAGACACTGGACCTACACATTATAGGTAAGCTTAATAGATGCAGAATTGGAACTATTGGGACAGACACCTGTCCCAATATGATTGAGAAATCTGACTCATGAAGAAGTTTACTTTTGATAACTTGAGGAATGAAACAGGAATCATGGTCAATCATTATTGATTTTGTTTTCCTGGAACCCTTCTGGTCACTGGAAAACCATTATTCCTGCATAAAAGAAAGTTCTGAAAGAACCTGTGAATCACAGAAACCCAATCCACCATTATAGCTAGCTAGCTAGCTAGTTAGAGAGATAGATAGATAGACAGACAGATAGATGGATTCACTTAAATATCACTGAACCCTATGAAATATGCACTGTGATTATCTATAAATGGGAAACTGAGACCAAGAAAAATAAGGTAACTTACTCAAGGAAGAGTGGCAGAGCCAGGTTCTGAACTCAGGCAGTCTGGCTGCAGACTTCAGGCATTTAACCACTGTATGACACTATAGCTGTCATTCATAAGTATACAAAACTTGTATGTATGTATGTATATGTAACCTGATAATTTTGTTCACTGACAAACAGGGAGTCTGGCTAGATAACTAAGGAAAAAGTAAATAACATAGGATCTATGAAAAACTGATGTATTACAGAGTTTGGAAAGCTCAATTTGCATAACTCAGAAAAGGAGTATATCTTTGACAATAATCTAATGCTGGAAGCAGACAACAATTTTAGATAACTATTTGTTATTCCCAATATCATGGTACAAAAAGGTATAGTCTCTATGAAATAGAAGAGTGAAATAATAGGGATAACTAACCTAAAATTTTACTACACAAATAAAAAGAGGTACTGGATTAGATAAGGAAGACTTACAAGAAAATAAAAAGTACAATGGCTGAATTAAAATCAAATTAGAAGTAAAGCATAGAATGAACCTTGAAGATAATTGAGGCAGTGCGACAGTTAATTTTGTGTGTCAATTTGACTGGGCCACAAGATGCCCAAACATTTGGCCAAGCATTACTCTGGGTATATGTGTGAGAGAGTTTCTGGATAAGATTAACATTTGAATTGGTAGACTGAATAAAGCAGGTTGCCCTCCCCATTGTGAAAGGGCCTCGGCCAATCAGTTGAGGGCCTGCATAGAACAAAAAAGGCTGTTGGTCCTACCTGACTGGCTTGAGTTGGGACAATAATTGTTTTCTACCTTTGCACTCAACTGAAATGTCAGCTCTTTCTGAGTCTTCAGCCTGCCAGGCTTCAGAAGAGAATGATACCATCTGCTCTCCCTGGTCACCAGATTCCCAAGTGCAGGTCTTGGGACTTGTCAGCCTCCACAGTTGTATGATCTTAATTCCTTATAATAAATCTCTTTCCATATTTGCATACATATATGTCCTATTGGTTCTGTATCTCTGGAGAACCCTGACTAATACAGGCAATCATGTAGAAGACCAATTTAAATGCTCTTTAGAATACAGAGAAAATCTCTGAAAGAGTACTTTATTATAATAGGAACTCCTAAAGAAAAGACAGAACCAATGAAACAAGAGTTACAACCAAAGACATAACAGAAAAAATCTTTCCTGGGTTAATCTTCAAATGCTATGATTTTCTACCAGCAAAACTAAAAATAGAACCAAATAAGAAGTCAGGACAAGAAAGTAACAAATTATATTATTTTACTTTATCACATATCAACAATAAGCAAGACAATATAATAGGGGGAGACAGTCTTCTAATAGCAACAATAAAATATAAAATGCCTAGAAATAAGCATAACAAAAATCAAATCAAATATTAATAAGGACTAGTATAAGTAGAACACATCAGTTCCTGGACTGTGACACTCAATATTGTAAAGATGTAAATTATCCCCTATGTAACTATAAAGTTAATATAATCTCAGTGGGACTTTTTAGAAGTATGTCAAAGATACTCTAAATTTTACCTTGAAGAATAAATGTACACATTGATTATGCTGTTTCTGGGAAAAAGAAAAGAACAGCAACGAAAAGAAACTTACCCAATCAGATAACAATATGTACATTATAAAGCTATAGTAAATACAATAATGTTATACTAATGTAGGAAAAATCAGACACATACATGGATTATGATCGAAGAAAGGAAGAACAGAAGTAAACTTTAGAATTTAATGTAAGAAAGTGTGGCATTTAACATTACTAGAGATAGCATCTTAAGAGTTGGTATTATATTAGTTACATAACAATTCAGTAAAAAAATTTAGTGCCTATTGTATGTATATAAGACACCAAAATAAACACCAGTGTATTAAAAATATAAATGAAAAGCATAGAGCCAAATGAATGCTTTAACTATTTACTATAACTTTATAGTTATAGTTATTACAGCACTATTTACAATAGCAAAGACATGGAACCAACCCAAATGCCTATCAATGATAGACTGGATAAAGAAGATGTGGTGCATATACATCCTGGAAAACTATGCAGCTGTAAAAAGGAATGAGATCATGTCCTTTGCAGGGACATGGATGAAGCTAGAAGCCATCATCCTCAGCAATAGCTGAGTTCTATATACTTTTTTGTTCTATATACAATACTATAACTTTATAGTAAATAGTTAAAGAAATATTTATATTATAGGAGTGGAAAATATGTTCCAAACATGAAACATAAAGAATTGAGAAGATTGATTTTCTAAGAATTCCTATATGTCAACACACAACATAAAATTAAAAGTAAAAAATCATACAACAGGGAAACTGCAACATGTATAACATATAAATAGGATACTGTTAGAATTCTTACACTTCAATAAGATAAATATATATTGTTAAGAGACACATATGAAAGAAGAAATTCAAATGGTCTATAACACTATAAAAATGTTTGACTTCATTATTCAGTTATAAAATGTAAATAAAACCATAAAGATTTCTCTACCATTGAGTTAGTATGCATTTTGTTTTAATGATCTCGGCCTAAATGGTGGAACATGGACTATCTCATAAACTACTAGTAATAGTGTAAACTGGTATCACAGCTCTGGGGGACAGTTTATCAATGGCCTAACATCAATGTACTACTAATGCAAGAAGAGCTCTTTGATAAAGTAATTATCCATCTAGGAATTTATTGTAACGAAGTAATCATGTCTTGCAGGGGGACGCTTGCCATAAAACAGTATGTATCACAGTATTACATATTATGGTTGAAAATGAGAAACAACCTAAACAGCCTACAATTGGGAATATACTTATAAAACAATATAATTTGTGCAGTCGTTATAAGTAATGTTGACAATTAGTCACGTGAATTATTTTCTACAAAAATAGACCATTTTTTCCTCTCTCTGTCCCAACCGCTTATACCTTGAAAAAACGTAATTGATGTAAAATATTACTGTCATGACTGTGTTTAATCTGTTGGTTGTACTAAAGTGTTTTAAAAAAAAAAATGGTAGATATGACCATTCTGACGACGCACATTTACTGACACAGGAAAATATGGCACTCTTGCAAAGAGAAGATTATCAGGCAGGTATTCCCACTTCTATTTGTTGTTGAGAAAACATACACAAATAGTAAAAAGATATAAAAAGCATTGCAATGATTATATCTGGGTGTTGGAATTACATTTTTTAAATTTTATTTTTGATTAATTTATACTCATTTCAATATATTAATATATACTTATTTGCTAATCAAACTCAGCATATTAATGTACATGTAACATTTTTGTAAAAAAATAATTTCAAATTTGTTAAAATATAATAAATAACCCTCGAGTTTCTCTTTATCATGGTGTTAACATCAGTAGTGGTTTATCAAAACAAAAGCTTATGCTAACAAACTCACTCTTGTTTTTTTCAATAACCTGAGATTAATACTAGCTTTCTTCAGATTCAAAACTTTTTGCAAGTACTTTCAAGTCACTCTACATTAACTTGAAAAAACACAAAAATAGTCTTGTAATAGTATAACTTCTTTATTGCTTTCATTCAAAGACTCCAAATTGTTTTAATGGATTTATGTTTTTTTCTTCTACTGAGTTAAGACAGAAATAATTTTTCCAATGACTCTGTTATCTCAGTTTAGTATTAAAATAGAGCACACATTGTTCCAATATAATTAGTCCTAACATTCTTTTACATGGTACTTTACAAAGTTAGAGAATTATAAAATTGTGATTTTAAGCTTCCAAGTTTTTCTTCACTGTTACCTGGAAACAATGTACCTCCCACAATAATAGTGGAAACATATTTTTAATATACAAGTCCAAAAACCAAACTCCTTACTTTGATTATTTTTGTTTTATAATACAGATTTCTCTTTTTGGTTGTTGTTTGTTTTTATTTTCAGAAAATAGTGCCTAAATATGCAAACAGAAAAGGCAGGACCAACAGAAAAGTTATCCCTTTCGCATTCAAAACAACTCTCTTTCCCTCTCATTGCAGAAGTTATCTATCTACCTTTGGATGGAGAAATGCTACAGATATTTTTCTGGAATAAATGGAAGCTAACATTTCTTCATTACAAAACATAGGAGGTAATTAAGACAAGGAAAGTACACTACAAATTAGGTCAAGACATGAATGTTAATCAGGGACTTTCTCCTCTCCTCTCCTCTCTTTCTCTCTTTCCTCTCTCCTCCCTGCTTTCTCTCTCCCTCCTTTTCCTGTGGTGTTCTGGAAAAAGTACCTCACTGTCCTAAGAGCTAGGATACTCAAGTACTACTGTCCTCGTTTGGTCATTATTTGTATGTGTAATTTCAGCATAATGAATTCCTCTCTTTACATCTTTTGTTCCTCAACCTCAAAATAATCTCCACAGTCCTTCACTTCCTTAACTCCCTATGGTCTGTCTTACAAATTCTTCCTGTCCCTGTAGTATTCACCAAAAATCTAGCCAGCAGGAAAACAGACTCCCACATACCTCTCCTTTGCTTGACCACCTCTGGTGCAGGAGATAATGAAGAACTTAAATATCATCACCATGCACATCATGTTGAAGAAAAGGAGAGAGTTGACAACCCTAAAAATGGTAACCTCTCTCCCCTTACTCCCTTCCAACTGGGCAAGTGATGACAAAAAGTATAAGAGCACCTCCTCAGCTCATGATCTGCCCAATTCCCATCATCATAATAATGGTAATACATATATAATTATTGCTAACTTTTACTGGGCATTTTGTGCTCTACACTCTGTTTCATGTTCCCTTTAAGTCCCTTCAAGTTAAGGAGGTCAGGATAAATCTATGTGAATCAAGACTGACACATTCCACCATAGAGTGCTGGAACTTTCCCACAGGTTATGGATCTCTTCGTGGTTTCCCTACATGAATCTGTACACATGCATTTCTCTTAGTGTCTCGGGAGTTTTAAATTCAAGCATCTCCTTTCAAAATTTTTCTTGAAGCAATTACACTCACTCTTGGAGTGACAGCCTGTCACACACACCCATTAGAGCATTTATCATGTAAGATAGCACTGAATGCTAGACAGACATTTTTGCCAGACAGACATTTTTGAATGTCTGATTCTACTAGTCTGAAAACACAAGGTCTGTATTTAATCACTTCTATATCTCCAGGATCTGGCCCAGAACCTAGTTCATGGTAGGTTCTCAGCAATGATTTATTTATTGTTTGGTTGGTTGATTGATTGGTTGGATGGATGAATGTAAAATTTTAAATATTTAAATACTTAGAAGGAAGTATCAGAGCTTCCTTGAGTTTCCATTCGTGAATCAGTGACCCTTAGAAGCCCTGATGAAGCCATCTTATTAGATTCAATGAGGCCTATTGGGCCTAATTAAAACTTTGCCTTAGGATAATTTATTTATATTGAATTTCAAACTGATCTGACAATATGATTCATGATAAGATAACCCAATGGGTCTATATTCCCTCCTCTTGATTGCCATTGTCCTAGTTCAGCTTCTCCTTTTCTCACCTCTAGGCTAGAGACATTGCCTTCCAAATGATTTCACATTCATTTCTTCATTCATTTAACACCTCTTCATTTACCACAACCAGGCATTGTTTTAGACATTGGGGACACAACAGTGAATGTGACAACAGAGACTCTAACTTCATGGAGTTTATAGTTGGGAGACACAAAGGAGTTAGAAAACAATAGTAGAGGTAGTAGTGGTAATAGTGGTAATACTAGTAGTAGTAGTAGTAGTAGTAGTAGTGGTGGTAGCAGTAGTAGTAGCAGTAGTAGTAGTAGTAGTAGTAGTAGTAGTAGTAGTGGTAGTAGTAGTAATGTGCGATGACAAAAAGAAGAAATGATTTAACAGACAGTGACTGGGAAACCTGGCTTGTTTGAATGGTTAGGGAAGGGCTCTCTAAGAAGATAATATTGAGGTAACTGCTGATGACAAGAAGGAACCAGCATATGATAACTTAGGTAAAGGGTGATTCAAGCAGAGGAAAGATTAAACGTAAGACTTTGGGCAGAAGGAAGCTTGGTAGAGCCAAGGCACAGAAAGAAAGCAGCAGAGCTAGAGCCCAGTGAGCAAGCAGCAAAGGGGATCCAGGTGGGAGGAAACAGACAGGCAGGAGCCAGTCATGGAGAACCTCCTAGGTCAAGGTGAGGAGAAAAGACCCTTTTCCAAGCAGAATGGGAAGCCATTGGAAGGTTTTAGGCAAAACAGTAGCATGATACATATTTGACTTTTATAATATCGGTTAAGCAGGGTACAGTGGCTCATGCCTGTAATCCCAACACTTTGGGAGGCCAAGGTGGATTGCTTGAGCTAAAGAGTTCAAGATCATCCCGGGCAACATAATACAAAAAAAATTAGCCGGGTGTGGTGGCACATGCCTATAGTCCCAGCTACTCAGGAGGCTGAGATAGGAGGATAGCTTGAGCCCAAGAGGTCAAGGCTGCAGTGAGCCACGATCACTGCATTCCAGCCTGAGTGATAGAGCAAGACCTTGTCTCAAAAATAACAATAATGACAATAAATAAAATAAAATACCAGTTAAGTTGCTACCCAGAAAATTTTTGGGGGCAAGAATAGAATCAGGGGTCCAGTTCAGTTAGAAGGATATTTTAGTAACCAGATGAAAATGGGGATGGCTTGGACTAGAGTGGAGAAAAGAGCAAACTGAAGATACATTTTAGAAGTACAGCTAGTGAGAACTTGGTATTAGACTAGGTGTGGGATTTGTGACAAAACAAATCAAGAATAACTCCTAGGTTTTTATTTTTTAGTTGGAAAGTGAAGTGAAGAGTGCTGCCATTTACTAAGATAGGGAATATTAAGAGAGATAAGATTTAGGAAAAAAATTGTAAGTTCTGGTTTGAATATCTCAAATTTGAGATTTCTATTAGACGTGCATTAGAAGTATTAAATAAAAAGTTGAATATTTGAGTGCAGAACTAAAAAGCTAGGGTTGAGAGTGCAGGTGGGATGGGAAAAGTGAAGATATAAATTTGGCAGTCATGGACATATATACAGTATTTAAAGACATGAGCTATATCTGCTTCTGACATACAGAAGAGCATGTCTAACGAAGTGATCCTTAGCAAACAACAGCTATAAACTCTGGAAATAATTTAAAAAGCAACTACCTGAAGGCTCTGGAGACTAGACAAAGGCAGGAAGATTTTGGAGGAAGTTGAAACTGCAGCATGTCACCAGTACAGAGTAAATTGTCCCTCTTTTGGAGCTTCATTCTGAGGGATATCACAGTGGTAGGGAAGAAGATAGTGAAGACACAAAGAGAAAGCCTGCCATCTTTGTGGCTGAAGGAACCAGGGGAAAATCCTGGGGCATCCAGTGCTACCAGGGAGTGAGGAAGGACCCTGAATCAGTGTATAAATTTAGCCCAAATGTCTGGATGACCCCTTCACTCACAGCTCTGTCTTAAAGTACTAAAATGAAATCTGAGTGACCACCCACCACACGCATGACAGCTTATATTAGACTATAAATCAAGTTAATTGCCAGCTAAATCAAAAACATCAATACTCTTTGGGGCAACATAACAAAATCTACAATCTCTGCAATATTGTGTTCATAACTTCCAGGATATATATGAAAAGCCAGGATAATGTGATCCATCCTCTACAAGTCAATATTAAGATAACCCAAATATCACAATTACCAGATAAAAACTTGAAAGCAGCTATTACAACCCTGCTTATGGAAATAAAGGAAAACATGCTCATCATGAATGAAAAGACAGGAAATTTCAGCTGGTAAATACAAAATATATTTATATCTTATAAATATAAATATAAAAAGAAACATAATAGAAATTTTAGAATTGAAGAATACTATACCTGAAATTTAAAATTCCCTTATGGACTTAACAGCAAAAAGAATATGACTATGGAAAGATTTGGTGAATTTGAAAATAGATATCATAGAAATCATCTAATGGGAAGAACAGAGGGGAAAAAAAGTTGGAAAAAAATTTAAAGAGCCTCAGAGATCTGTGGAAAATTTCAAAAGGTCTATCATAAGGTAGTTGGAGTCCCAGAAGAAGATTTAAAAATTGGCCAGAGGAAATAATAAAAAAGATGCCCCAAACTTCCCAAATTTGGTGAAAGACAAAAATGTACAGATTCAGGAAGTTTAGAAAACCCCAAAAAGAATTCATTCAAGAAAGCCACACATATCTCCATTCTAGTGCCTTGAATTGAGACAAAAGACAAAGACCTGGGACAGATTAAATCACTTAAAATATGGATAGAGAAGAGGCCCAGGACCAAGCCCTAAGATCCTCTAAAATGGAGATGTCAACTAGAAGATGAAGAGCCAGTAAAAGATATGGAGAAGAAATAGCCAATGAGGCATAAAAAATATATATAGAAGAATGTGATGATCACACTGGTCACCATGGAATATTATGCAGCCATAAAAAAAGAATGAGTTCATGTCCTTTGCAGGGACGTGGATGAAACTGGAAGCCATCATCCTCAGCAAACTAACACAGGAACAGAAAACCAAACACCACATATTCTCACTCATAAGTGGGAGTTGAACAATGAGAACACATGGACACAGGGAGGAGAACATCACACACCAGAGCCTGTCGGGGAGTGGGGGACAAGGGGAAGGAGAGCAGTAGCTAATTCATGCGGGGCTTAAAGCCTAGATGATGGATTGATGGGTGCAGCAAACTACGATGGCACATGTATACCCAGGTAACAAACGTGCACATTCTACACATGTATCCCAGAACTTAAAGCATAATAAATAAATAAATAAATAGCTAACTGTGTAGCATGCAGTACCATGGATCAAGTGAGATGAGGCCAAAACGTGACAGCATGGGAATTGGTAGAAATCAAGACAAGAGCAATCCCAGTGAAAGGGCAGAGTAAAAAGGACAATAAGAAGAGGCTGAGGAAAGAAAAGAAGGCCAACGAGAGACAAAGACATCCTGGGCACCACCTCCCAACATGCCAGTCTAGAAGGAACACTAAAACACCAAGGAAAATGTAATACAATAGAGAAAACTGCATTTACCAGAACTCCTCTCATGATGAGCCCTATAGGATGTTGGAAAGAATACTTTGAAAAACGTTTAAGGGAGTGATGGTGAGAAGTGAGAGTTCTCAAGGATCAGCCAACAAAATGAAAAAGCAACCTACAAAATGAGAGAAAATAGTTGCAAACCATATATCTGATAAGGGGTTAATATAAAAATATATAAAGAACTCATACAACCCAATATCAAAAAAATGAAACAAACAAACAAAAGAAATCTTCAGATGGCAAAGGACCTGAATAGGCATTTTTCCAAAGAAGATATACAAATGACCAGCAGGATTTAAAAAGGTACTTAACATTATTAACCATCAGAGAAATGAAAATCTAAACAACAATTACTTCACACCTGTTAAGATGGCTATTATCAAGAAGACAAGGGATAAATGTTGGCAAGAGTGTGGAGAAAAGGAAACTCCTGTATATTGTTGGTAGGCATGTAAGTTGGTACAGCCATTATGAAAAACAGTAGAGAGGTTCCTCAAAAAATGAAGAATAGAACTACCACATAATCCAGCAATCCCACTTCTATACTTCTAGGTATATATCCAAAGAAAATGAAATTCATATCTTGAAGAGATATCTATACACCCATGTTCATTGCAGCATTCTTCACTACAGCCAAGATATTGAAACAACCTAAGTGTCCATCAGTGGATGAATGAATAAAGAAAGTGTGGTATATTATTCAGACACAATTAAGAAGAAAATTCTGCCATTTGCAAAGACATGATAGCATGCAGCAACATGGATGAACCTGGAAGACATTATGCTAAGTGAAATAAACCAGATGCAGAAATACAAATGCTATATGATTTAACTTAAGTAGTATCTAAAAAAGTTGAGCTTATAGAACCAGGGAGTAGAATTGTGGTTACCAGGAGGTAGACGTGGGGAAAATGGGGATGTATTGGTCAGAGGGTACAAACTTTAAGTTTTAAGATGAACAAGTTAAGGGGATCTAATATATAGCATGAGTGGAGAAGGATGTGCTCATTAATTTTACTATGGTAATCACTGCACGGTGTATACATATACCAAATCATCACATTGTATGCCTTGAGTACATAATGTTTATCTGACAGGTATTAAAAAAAAAAGCATTATTTTTTAAAAGGAGACAGCATGCTAAAGGAAGCACAAATAGCACTAACAATCCCACTAACCCTAACCTAATCATTTATCCATTTTTTTTTTTTTTTGCTTCCCTGTGCCCAGAGTGTCTAGCACATATTAAAATACCCAATAAATATTTGCTGAAAGAATAAATTAGTTCCAAACAGCTCAATGATACACCTTCCTTGGATTTTAAACTTTACCAAAGGACTATTTCTAATGCATATTTAGTCATAAAGAGAGAAGGGGCCAAAACAGGCATGTACTAATAATGGGAAGGCCGCAGCTGCTGAAATGTTGGTGCATGTTGAGGTAGCTTTAGCTCAATTCTTTGCCCCCCCAGGATAAATCTATACCGCATCATAATTAAACAGAGGAAGTGTCTGGGCCTAACACAATCTAAAACATCTCCCTCCTTTTGCAAAAATTGTCTTCATCTGAAAAGGCATGGAGAGTTCACTTGTTTAACTGAAGTAGTTTGATGTTGTTTATTTATCAGTCCTTAATAGAAAAGAAGAAAGCAATTATACCCATAAGATTTTCTTTTTAAACCCCACATTTATAAAGCATTGCATTCTTTTTATGCATTCATCCTTGATCACAGAGTCATGTATTCACTCCGTCATTCATTCATCATTTATTTCATCCCTGTATGTAGTTATCCAGATGGAGCATGAGACTGTCATAGTGTTTTTATAAAGTAAAATCTGTTTCAATAAAGACCCTATACAATGTTAAACGCAACATGTACTGCGAAGGGAAGTTTGCTTCCAGAAATCGGATTTCATGCTGCAAGCAAAGATGCATAGCAAGCAATCACAGCAATCTAAAAATAGACCAAGATACACCCCCAGCCCCAGCACTTCCATTCTTCATTCTTCAGTAGGAAAAACCCCAGAGTCACCTGATTCCTCAAGGGCTGTGCAATTGCAACACCTTTTGAGTCCATGCTCCATTTTCTAGGCAATACAATCAAATCAATCCTCATCATATGCTTTGCTTAGGTGTCACCATTATTAAAAAGCAATGTGGAGGCTGCCTGGGAAAAAGCTAATTAGCAACCATGGTTAAATAAAAGCCGTAAAATAGAATAATCAACCAGGTGGGGAATGGTCTCATCGCCACCTGTTGTTATTTCCTCCATCCCCTGGAGAAGCAGCAGAGGGGTAAATGACCAAGGCTGTTCATCATCAGATTAAATAACAAAAAGAGCCAATAATCATTTTCTACTTCAGTATTTGTTATACAATTCACTCGACCTATTATTCAAGTTTTGTCTACATCAGTTGTAAGAGTGCTTCCTGTCTGGAAGCAACATTAGCAGTGAATATGTAAGAAAAAAGAGATGTCTCTATCCATTCAATTCCCCATCCCCTCCTCCTTCCCTCCAATTCTCTTTGACATCATTCCAGTGTGTACAAGGAAATGGTTACTTACAGTAAGTAAGAGGTTTGTATCCATCCATAAGTGTTTACATCTCTGATTGGTCAATTGTGTCATAATTTAGCATACCTTTTATATCAAAATTCCCAGGTTTTTCCACGATTACTTATGGATTGAGTCCATTTATTTTTGTATTTTACAACTCCCTGTGAGAGTTTAGCATGGCCATTTGTCAATTATCTCTGGCAAAGAGGTAAAATACACTGGTGTAGTAGAAAACAAAGAATGGAAGCCAGGGATAATATAAGTAGCATTAAATTTTGAATCAGGAGTCCTGGGTTCAAATTCTAGTTTTATATCCTTTTGAAACATGTGCCATATATGTTTAGTGAGAATTTTTTCAAGCCAAGTTCTTACTTTATTAAAAAAAATTTATCCCAAACCAATGTACCACATGGTAGTGATCTAGTCTATTTTCTTGTCTAAAAAATTGGGATAATAAAATAACTTAGAGGTTTGTTATGAAAAATAAATGAAATAAATGTGAAAGGGATATTCCAATATGAGATCCTATTATTAATAATGTCAGTATATAATTATATCAACAGATCCTCAGAACTCCTTCTGCAAACCAATGTTCTCCCACCAAACCTTCACCCAAGACACTGACAAGCTGTAATTTTTTTACCGTTTGAATTTAGCACACTCTCCTTGCCCCATCGTCTGGCCGTAATGAAGGTGTTAGCAGCTGGGAAACACAGACTACTGTGCAGACCAAGATAAGAGAAAAAACAATAAGTTCAGAGACCATCACTCCCTGAATACCCAAGAGTTGAGGTTTGTGGGCATTAATGAGTAATAAAAGTTATTAATTAATTAATTAAAACACACATTGCAAATGTAGTTTTGTTTGTAGCTGAGAATTGTTAATTCCAGCTTATATAGATAAACTGACAAATAACTTACAGTGATTTTTTTCTAAATGTTGACCCATAGATCATTTTTATCATTTTTTTTCACCAATTTACCCATCCAAATTATTAAATTCATACACAGACATTAGTAATCCCGAGTCCGTCACTTCCTCAGAATTTTAAAATTTGAAAAGTTTGGAGAGAAGTGCTGTGCAGTAGAACTTTCTACAATGATGGAAACGTTTCAAAATTTGCACTGCCCAACACAGTAGCAACTAGCCACATGTGGCTACTGAGCACATAAAATATACCTAGTGTAATGGAAGAACTCAATTTGTAATTTTATTTAATTTCAGTTTCAACATAAATAACTAACCAGACTTGATACACCAGAAGCCATTCAGATACTTCTATCCTGGTGGGAACTTGAAAAGAGGGAGTAATCAATCTTTATTTTTTAGAAATAGGGCCTTTCTCCGTCACCCAGGCTGGGGCACAGTGGCATGATCACAGCTCACTGCAACCTTGAACTACTGGGCTCAAGTGATCCTCCTGCCTCAGCCTGCCAAGTAGCTAGGACTACAACCAGGCAACACCAAAATCAACCAATTTTTTTTTTTTTTTGAGACCAAATCTTGCTACATTGCCTGGGCTGGTCTCAAATCAATCATTCTTTAGACATGATTTAGTGAGAGTCCTTCAAACTCTGTGAAGAAAATGAACCAAACAACCAATTCAAAAGGGAGGAAGAAGTATCCATATTTTAATCAATCAGGCCAATAACCAGCCTCATGAGTGATCTCAGTATCCTTGTTTGCTTGGACACGCAAAAGGTTTGGCGTACTCAGATGCTCCTCCCTCTTAATAGAATCCAGGAATCCAGGGGTTTTTTCCAGGTAAAAGTGTAATCATTGCATCGGAGGAGACTGATGCTTCCAAGCTTTGCCTCAGGAATTGATCCTGATTGTTATAAACCTATTATGGTGGCCCATGATTTAGACACTAACTTTTTGATGTAATTTTAGCCAATGAGACATGAAAAGTAGTCAGCTGGAGAAGGAAGGATGTGGGTAGGGTTATTTTTGAAAATGGGTTCCTCCTCCTTAAGAAAGACACTGGAAGAGATACCTCATCTTCTGCCAGAGCTGTAACCTCTGAACATGATGCTTGGAACCTCAACAGCCATATTGTGGCTGTGAGGAAAGTTGGTCTAAGACCTAACCCATCATGCTGAGGATGACAGAGCAGAAAGCTGGAAAAAACCTGGGCATTGGATGACAATGCTGAGCCTCTGAACCAACCAATCCTGGAGTTATCCTACTATTATTCTTCTATATATGTGGAATAACATAAACATTCTTTTGATTCTTTTGGCCACTTTTGGTTGGATTTTCTGTTACTTGTGCCCAAAGCATTCTGATGCAGTTGCCATCTATTAAGTGCTGGATAGGCACTTACCAGGCATTATTTCATTTAATCTTTGCGACAACCAACCAAAGCAAATTTCAAACTCCATTTTACAGCTGAGAAATCTGAGGCTCAAGAGAGATGAAGTTACAGAGGTCACCTGACTAAGAAATAGCAGTGTCAAGACTGAAACTTAGGTATTCTTGATCCCAAAACCCACATACTTCTCTTCCAGCCTCTGCCTCTTAGAACTGTATGTCGCAAAGAGCATGTGAATTAGCAGACAAGTCAGAGCGGCCTGTTTCCTGCACTCAGCTGCATCACTTTCACATCATCTGTGGATTCTCACGTGTAGAATAAAGTGATCTGCCTAGATGATCTCATCCAACTATGATTATAAATGGAAAACAATTAAAGCTGTGATTCATTTCAATTTTTATTTCAAAAGCATTCCCTTCACACTTTTCCTGATAGCTGAGAAAGCAGGCTTCGAAGCGGAAACTCTACCTCCCATCAGACATTCTGCGGGTCCTCTGACTTTCTGAGGCATTAAGCTTGGCTAGGTAGGTAGGGTATGATTGGGGCTGTTACAAGGCAAAGCAAACCTTCTACCCACTTCCCTTACCAGCCAGCAGGGTGGCTCAGCACCTTGGCCTGCCACAGAGGCTGGTGCCGCAGTGTGCCCACTCCAGAGTGAAGATGTGGGATGTATAATAGAGGCAGTAAGTGAATCCAGGAGCATCTTGCCACTATTAGCGAACTCCAAGGTGTGCTACTTCACAGAATAATTATATGCTAAGTGGTTCATTCACTTGCTTTGTTTTGATTCCCTATGGACTCTCTCTCTTACCTGTGGAATAAAAATTTCCAAGACTCCTCATTTGGTTGCCAGGGAAATAGCTTTAAGGCCAAAATTTATGTCTGCCTTTCAGGCTGAAGTCTATTTAAAAACTTTGAAAGCATTTAAGTGGGGAAGCAAAAAGAATAGGATGTTCCAAAATAAGTTGCTATTCCTCCTGCCAGGAGGTGGAGCTTAATCCCATCCCTCATAAGTGTGGGCTGGACTTACTGACTGGTTTCTAGTGAATAAGAGTATGGAAAGGACATGTAGTCCCAGCTACTAAGAAAGCGAGAGAATAGCTCAAGGCCAGGAGTTCAATGCTGTAGTGCGCCATTATCATGCCTGTGAATAGGCAGCTACTACACTCCAGCCTGGACAACACAGCAAGACCCCCATTTCTAAAAAGAAAAAAAAAGAGCATGAAAAGGAGAATATGGTAACTTTAAAGTAGAGAAATTTGGCAAACACTGCCTTAATTAAGTGATCAAGTCTAGCAAAGTGAGTTATGTCATGTGGATATCACATATGCCTGGTAGGTTGTGATGAGGAGAGAACTTCACTTCTGTAATCTTCCTCCTAAGAACCTAAAACCCTAAACTAATCAGGAGAAAAAATATCAACAAACCCAAACAGAGGGACAACATTTGACCAGTATTCCTCAAAATTGTTGAGGTCATCCAAAGAAAAGAAAGACTGAGACACTGTCACAGACCAGGAGAAACTTAAAGAACTAGGACAACTAAATCCTGTGTGGTACCCTGGATGGGATCCTAGAACAGAAAAAGGACATTGGTGGGCAAATTGGCAAACTCCAAATAAAGTTTGAAATTTAGTCAATAGCCATGTACTAATGTTGGTTTCTTGTTTTGACAAAGACACCACAGAAATATAAGATGTTAACGTTAGGAGAAACTGGGTGAGGAGTATATGGTGACACTCTGTATTATCTTTGCAACTTCTCTGGAAATCTAAAATTATTCCCAAATAAAAAGTTTATTTAACACCCACCCCAAAAAAATAATAGAAGAAAATGAAATAGCTGGCCTTTTTTTAGTTTGTCCATGACCACACGCGTGTCTGTCCCTGACTCTGTGCACTTACACCTTCTGCAGTTGGGTTTTGAGTGGGAATGAAAAGTAGGTTATGAGAAGACAAAGAGAATAGGACAATTTTAAATAAAGAGGAAAAGGTGAGGAGTAGAAGGAGAAAGTGATAGATAAGGAAAAGAAGAAGAAAAGGCAGAAGGAGAACGAGGAGGAGAAGGAAATAGAGAAGCAAGAATAGGAAGAGGGGAGAAGGGGGACAGAGGAAGGTACAAGGGCAAAGGCACTCAAGGAGGTTTTATTCTTGCTCAAAAGCAAGGAACAACATCACAGTAGCAGAACACAGTGAGCACAGTGCAGCCTGTGCACAGGCCCTCAAGGGTGTCAATTTCCCTGCAGCCTGATGTGTTCAGGGTACTTTGCTCAGAATGGCCAGAGGGTGTAGAAATGGGAAAAACTTCTCCAGAAGGGACGTGAAAGTGACTGGTCAGACACTCACCAATCCCACTTTCTTGTCCAGGGCCCACCAAAAAAACTGTACTTCCCAGCCATTTTGCTTTTAGGCAGGGACACTATCACTCATCTCTGGCCAGTGGTGTGCAGGTGGAGACAACATGCACCACTTCCCAGGCTAGTCTCTAAAACATCCCAGACCATCCACCATCTTCTCTTTTTCTCTCCTGTTCTCTGGACATGCAGCTGGAAGCTAAGGCCTCTGAGATGGCAAAGCCCCACTATGGAAGATGCCCAGATTCCTAAGTCCCTGGTTGGAGGTAGCCCCAAAGAAGAGACGCTCAAGCTGCATAAGATGGTGGACGAGTAAGAAATAAAGTATTTGTGTGTTAAGCCACTGAGACTTGTGGGTTATCTGGCAGCTAGCCTAACCCAACACAGAATATATATATACAAATAACTCTCATGACCGAAACATTTTAGGGTAGTTCAGAGTGTAGAGAGACCAGTTCAACTGGCAAATAGCTTCAGAGAAGAGGCAGCACACATCTGTACCCTCAAAAAATGACAACTTTTGGTCTTGCAGAGTTGGGAACTGAATATTGTAGGTGGAGAGATTGTCCTAAGAGAATGACCAAGACAATCACAGCAGGGCATGGTCAACAGCAGCGACTGGCACCTGGTTTGCTTCAGCTGGGACACTACGGGAAGGAATGGGAAGATTTTTTAAAATGAATCTGTGAAAGGAAGTTCAGGTCATACCATAGAGAGTCTGAAGCGATGCTTTAAAGAGATCCCTTAGGTACTTAAGTTTTGTAAGCAAGGCAGTAAAAGGAACAGAGCTGAACTATAGGATCATTCTGATCCCACATACGAGATGACTGGGGAGCCCCATGAGAAGACTTCTTCAGTATTCTAGTGGGAACGGCCTGACCTAGGGAACGGCAAGAAGGGTAGACTCCTGAGAGACATTCCAAGAGCGGACATCCCATCTGCTGTACAGGACACAGTGTCACTGACCGTGATTTTATGTGACTCAGAAGGAATCAGGCTTGAGCTTCTCTTCTTGCCATTCCCATGTGCTGTGCTAAATTCTTCATGTCTGGGAGGCTACCATATATTTTGCAGCTGTCAAGTGCAAACAGTTCCCAGAAAAAGAGATTAAATAGGTTTAACTTATTCAACAAGTTGTTCCCATCTTTCTCTACTCATAGCCAAAGCCCAAGACTCACATTGTAAAGGGCAAAATGTACTTTTTCTCTTTTATTTTCTATCTTTCCTCCTTTTATTTGTCCTCTTTTTCTGCTAATTTAGTTCAACAAATATTAAATGTCTATTCACAGAAGTTGTGCAAAGTATTACAGGTATAAACTAAAGTGTCTGAAATTTGGTGTCCCTTATGCAAAGAGCCAGAAATTCCAGTGCACATGTAGCTAACTGTAAGACGAAATGCAATGACATGTGTGAGCCCACGCTACAGGAGCACGCATTCTGTCCAGGTGGGGTGGAAAGGCACTGGGAATATCTGACCCGGACCTGGACAGATAAATAGAATGCTGCCGAATTGAGAGATGGAGATGGGCATCCCAGGCAATGAGCAAAAACACACGAGCATAAAGGACTTGCCATGTGGGCAGTGGTAAGGAGTCTAGTGTGTCAGACTCTTGATTTGAGATGACAGAAAAGGAACTCGTGCTGACTTAAATGACAGAGAGACAGAGAGACACTATATCAGCTCATAAAACCAAGCTTTATCTACCTTCAAATGGATCCAGGGGCTCAAATGAAGCCACCAAGACTTTGTGTCTCTCTGTCTCTCTTCTGTGCCAGTTTCATATAAAGGTAGGCACTATCCCCAGGGTGCAATAGGACCTCTGGCAGCTCCAGACATGAATCCTACCAACTTGGCAGCCTTCGTGGAAAGGCAGCACCACTTTCCCAGTAATTCTTGAAAAAACACAGATTGGTTTTGATTGACCCAGCCAGAAACACCTGCCCGTCTCCAGGCAATCATCATGGCTGGAGGAATCCTGTATTTCTTCCGGCCAGTCATGGGATACAGGACCCATCCTGAGAGGCTAAGAGGTGGAATCAACCTATGAAGTGGAAGTAGGGGAGCAGAACTTCCCCAAAGGGAAACCAGGCTGCTATCACCGTGGAAAGAAAAGATGCATGCTGAGTAGGAAACAAATGTCCCTATACCTGATAGAAGTACAGAAGGCAGGTATGGTTAAGGGTGAGAGGGCAGGAGCAAAACCAAACTGGCACCAGATAATGAATCCCTTTGCTGACATGCAAGAGGGAGTGGATTTTATTTTTCAAGCTACTGGGTCTCAACTATTTCCCCCATAATGTAAATGATGAACACCACCATCTGCAGGCATGGCTGGGTGTTGTCTGTGAATTTTCCATGCATTAGCTCTAATTCTACCCCTATTCCACCCTTACTCTCCCTGGATAGACAGCACTGATACAGTGAACCTTGCTCTAATTGGTTTTTAAAGAGTAAAACAAAAAGAATAAATTATTCACAGACTTTTGCTCTCTAATTATTAGCAATAACAAATTACTTTGATTCAACAATGTCTCCCAGTGCCTCTGCTGAGCACAGATGTTTTGGGCAATGGGGAGCCACTAAAGGTTTTTAAATGGTAGAATCTGTTGTAAGAAGATAACTGCGATGGCAGAATGTAGGCTGAATTGGATGAAAAGATTCTAAGGGCAGAAAGATCAGATGGGAGGCTATCATGGTAGGAAGGAAGAGGAACCAGGGACCTGAGCCAAACTAATAAAGAGAATGGAGATGGAGAAACTGTTCACAGAGGTATTGCACAGGACATAGCTACTTATTGAATGAAGGACAACAACAGAGTAATGATGCTTCAGGTTTAGCTGACACCTTCCAGACCATCCATTCTCACACGCTTTTTCCCACTAGCTATGTGACTTGCCAGTTAGCACACACACACACTGAAAAACAGTACATGAGATGGACAGAGATAAGGATTCCTGTCTGAGCAAAGCTCCCACTCTCAGGTTCAAATGAGTGTTTCTTCACAACTACTTATTAATTGTACTTTAAAATACAATACAAAAAATAAAAATAAAATAAAACAAAATAATTTATAGTGACAATTGACTATTTTGATGTGATTATTAATTATTCTATGGACATCACTAATAATGTCTATAATTATTATAAAATTATTATTATTACTAATAACTGTTCAAAATAGTGCCTTGAATTTTATAGCCCTTTATAAAGCACTTTTATCTATCTGTATTTATTTTATTTTCACCATAATTCTGATGCAAGTATTACCAATCCCATTTTACAAACCATTTCAGACTGAGTGAATTGCCCCAATTCATACAAACCACAAAGTGGCAGAGGCAGGGTTGAACGTCCAGACTTCTGATTCCGAGAACAGTGATTTTTCCTCTTTGTTTTTGTTCTCATTATCTGCAGTAAAAATAAATCAGTGAAAACTGTACCCTCAATCTGAGAACTGGATTATCTGTGGGCCTTTAGATTTTTAGCTGGTTACATTTTTTTTCCAAGGAGAAAATTTAAGTAAGGAGGAATGAGAAGGGGTAGTTAGCATGGGGTAACTGGAAGCTAATAACAGACGGATGGACAGATGGCTGCCATGTGGCTCAGTTTCAAGGATTTCCCAGGACTTTAAGGTCACTCTGACACCAGTGCCCTGTCATGGTGCCTGAAACTCTGCATTTCTGATAACAGCACTATCTCCAGAACACCCCAGCTAATGCACTACTTGGGAGGAGTGTGTCCTTTTCCCATTGTCACTGGAGCAAATGACCACAACCTTAGTAGCTTCAAGTCAACACAAATGCATTATTTTGCAGTTCTTGAGGTTAGAGGTCCAAAATGGATTTCACTGGGGTAAAATCACAGTGTTGGCAGGGCCTCGCAGAGGAGGATCCATTCCTTTCCTTTTCCAGTTTCTAGAAGCTGCCTGCATTCCCTGGCTTATGGCCCCTTCCTCCATTTTCCAAGTTAGCAGCATGCCATCTTCAAATCTCTATCTGGCTGTTATCCTTCTGCCTCCTTCTTTCACTCATCAGGATACCTTTGACTATATTAGATTATCTGAGATAATCCTGGATAATCTCTCCATCTCAAGATTCTTAACCTAAATACATCAGCAAAGACCCTTTCTGCCATGTAAGGGAACACAGTCACAGGTTCCAGGGATTTGCATGTGGACATCTTAGGGAGGAATTATTGTGCCTACCACGAGGAGTAATACATTAACAGATACTAATGTGGTCTAACTGATCAGACTAGGCAGCTGTCATCTTTCTGAAAGCAAAATATGAAGAGAATAAGGTATAGAAAAAATGAGTTTTTATAGACATTAAGGAAGTCAGGAAAGTTTACTAAAACAGGGATTCTTAACTAAGGGATAAGTTGGAGGCATTTTTCCATTGTTGTTCTCATATATTGTTTGTAAGAGTACAAACTATGGTTTAAAAAAAAAAAAGTCAAAAAGTAATTTGGCAATATGTTTTTCCATTTTAATTGATCTGGCAATTCCACTGCTAAAAATGAACAAAAGTACTTCAAGATGCAAGTACAAAGGTATATACTAAATACCTACCAAGAAAGCATCACTAAGTAAATTAGAAAATATTCACATAATGGAATACTCTGGTGTCTTTAAAAAGGATGAGGTAAATCAATCAGCATATGCTGACTGGAAAATCAAAAAAAAAAAAATTTTAATTGTTTTCAGAAAAAAAAAGATGTTGAAGAGCCCTTTTAGTGTGATCTCATTTGATAAATGAAAAACAAAAAACCAACAAACAAAAAACACTACTTGTAGGTATGCTTGGTGTTTGCATAAAATGTTTGTCTTTGGGAAAAATATCAGTGGCCATTAGCCAAAAAGGAAGACTTTTTAAATTTTTCTGTACTACTTGAATTTTTAATCACATACACACATTAATTTTGCCTTTTTTGAACTGTTTAAATATGCATGCCCAGGGCTTTTTCTGGAGAGTCTGGTCCGGGAGGTCTGGTGTAGAACCCACACATGGATATTTTGAAAAAGCTCCCAAAGCCATTTCTGTTGGGCATCCCAGGAGGTTCTCAATTCGGTCACTACTGATTGGCATTTTAGCCAAAATAATCCCTCCTTGTGCTGGACTCTCCTACCATTTTAGGAACTTAGAGTCTTCCTCCCACCCCCACCTCCAAGCATTGAGACAACCACAATTCCCACATGTATTTTCTCCATCATTCCCTGAGGGGTTGGGATAGTCCTGCTGGATACCTGGGCAGGATCTGGGTTTGAAAGGGCCTCAACCAGCTGAGACTTCCAGACAAGGCAGAAAGCTAAAGCTGATGCCATTGAGAGTTGGGGGAAGCCATTATACTCCCTAATAACAGGCCCCAAACTTTCTGACCACGATGTCTTTGCAAAAACTACTTCCTCTCCCTGGAACTTGCCTCTCAACCCATTTATTCTTTAAAAAAAAAAAAAAAAGCCTACCCTTTAAAATAACTATATTTCCTGCCTTCAAAACTGAGTTAAAAGACATCATTCCAAGAAGTTTTGCTGAACTCCCTGCCGGTGGAATGATTCTGTTTTCCCCACAACCCTAAAATTCCCAGAGCATTCTGCATCACATGCAGTCTGTGCTAATCTCACTACTATGAATCATGCATCTTTTCATTTTTATTACCATTGCCCATTAGAAATATAATGCAAACCATGTATCTAATTTTCTAGTGGCTACATTTTAAAAAGCAAAAATAAATCAGTGAATTCATTTAACATATTGTATTTAACCAATACATCTAAAATATTTCAATATGTAATTAATATTAAAATTATTGAGATATTTTGTTTTTTACATATTAAGTCTTAGAAATCAGTGTGTAATTTACATTTACAGTGCATCTCAATTTGGCAGATATGTTTTCCTCAGAAATACTTGATCTATGTTTCTATTTCATAAAATGGACATTTGAAAAAAGTAGATTCACATACTCAAGTTGTTCCAACAGTAGGTGTTTTTCAAAAACTAAATTGATCTTAGTTTCTAAACTTATATATTTAAGTTTAATAAAATTAAAATTAAAAATTCAGTCTCTTTGTGGCACTGTCCACATGTGGCTAATGGCTACCACTCTGGACAATGCCACTATATGTACTAATAGACTGTAAACTCCTCAAGGATTTACAGAGCCTTACTCACTGCCATATCCCCAGCTCCCAGGTCAGTGCTTTGCACATAGTTATTACTCTATAAATGTGTGTTGAATAAATAAATGAATGAATTTTTCATCTTAGTGTTACCCACAGCATCCAGGAGGCCACTTGCATATATGACAATAATTGTGGATTTTAAATACATAACACTGTACAGTTTACCAAGCTCATTATCTAATCATCTCACAAGCACTCACTGAGAAAGATATTCTCACTTTTCAGGTGGAAAACAAGATGAAAACAAGATTCAGAAAAGTTCATTGCTATGTGTAAAGACATTGGTAAAATGGCAAAACCAGATGTTGAACCTAGATTTTCTGACTCCCAATTAAAGTCCCTTCCATTGACCACACCTGCTCTTCAGTTAATCAACAAATGTGTGGAGATTAAATTAAACACAGAGGAGTACACAAAGAATGCTGAGTACAGCTGAGAAAGGATCCTCCTCAATGTCCTACATCAATAGATAACATGAACATCAAAGTTAGTTAGATATTATGCATCTATTAGGGGAAGGGTCAAAGCAAAACATTCTAAAACCAAAATGATTACAGTTAACACCTGTTTGATAAGAAAATGTCAAGTGAAGGAGGGCTGGAACAGTGTCTGAAGAAGGACAACAGAGAAATTATTAGCCAGAACACCTCTGATCTCAGACCACCCTGCTCATCTGGGCAATTCCACAAATTCCACCTGAAGTATGAGAATCTATCCCAAGAAAATTATTCCAAATCTACAAAAATCTATTTGAATGAAGATGTCCATCACGGCACTGCTTATATTACATTTGCAAAAACACTTAAATAACTTCAGTGTCCAGATATGGAGAGACAGTTGACTAAATTACAGTACATCCACTAAGGAACATTTACAATTTTTTTATATTTGTGAATGTTTAAACATGGGGGAAATGTTGGGTGGGTTATAATGGTAAATTTTAGAACATGATACTATGTGATCAAAGAGGAGTTAAACATTCATAAAGAAAGTCCATCAAATTTTAACATTCACAAGAAATACATAGGTTTCTTTATCATACTTATTTGTCAATAAAGTTTACTGTCTCTGTTAAGTGAGTGTGTTTTCTGTTTGGTGTGGGGTTGTGCTCTCTGTGTACATCATTCACATGAGTTTCCTCCCCTTTTTCCTGACTCTTTTTATTTGATTTTATTATTTTATTTTTGAGACAGGGTCCCACTCTGTTGCCTGAATTGGAGTGCAGTGGTGCCATCATAGCCTCAGCCTCGTAGTAGCTGGGACCACAGGCATGTGCCACTATTCCCAGCTGATTTTTTTTTTCTTGCTATGTTGCCTAGGTTGGTCTCAAACTCCTGGCCTTGCTGGGATAACGAGCATGAGCCACCACGCCTGGCCTCTCCTCCCTCGTTTCTCACCTCGGGATGAGTTGGGTTTCAACAGCCACAATCCCAGGGCTTGTGTGAATGAAAGACACTGAAGCAATAGGAAAGATGCTGATCCTGTATCTGACAATGGGGACAGATCCTTGTCCAGCCTTTGGTTCCTCACCCTGTCCTGCACCCCCACCCCAGTCCCCTTTCCCCACCACAATCTACAGTGATAACATCAGGAATATCATATTTCATTTCACATGATATTGGGCCACTTCTTGAACACTTTCATAAACAATTACCTCCTTTGCCCTCACAGGGTAAAGGGATGGGTAAAAGGGAAAATAGGTATCCCCGTAGTACAAATGATAAAACTGAGGCACCTGGAGGTTAACAACCTGCCTGATACCACAGGGCTACAGAAGGGCCAGGGTTGCTTGATACCTGTGTAACTTGCTTTTCAATGCACTGAAGGTTCTGAAGTATTTTGAATCACAAATCCTCATGAGAATCTACTGAAAGTTTCAGATTCCCCAAAAAATGAATATGCAACCCTGGGTCCGCATTTCAGACATTCCTTTTGAACCCCTGATGCTACCCAGGTTTGCCTGAGTGCAGGACCTGTGTTATGTTCAATGCCCGACCACATTAACCCAAAGAAGAAAACCTAAGTCTGGAGCCACACGGAGGTGCAGAGGCCTTGGTCATGACAGAACCCTCAAGAAAAACTGTAACATTATCTTGCTTTAGTCAACATGGGACAAGGCAGTGGGAGATTCTTCTTGACCTTCAAAGATGGACTAGTAACTGAAAATTTCAGAAATATCCTTATGGGGTAAGCACTGAATGACCACAGAGCCTAAATTTTTCAAGGGAAAGCTAAGATTTGGTCTAATGATTTCTATGATGTTTGATTAGGATAATAGGATCACTTTAGTAGGCCTCTTTGCGACAAGGCTTGAGAAAGTTCTTAGCTCCCTGCTATGTTTTGGAGCTATAAATAATTCTACAAGGACAGGGACCATGTCTATTTTGTTTTCACTGTACACACAGCACCTACTACAGTGCCTGGCACATCTTAGGAGCTCAATACATGGTTATTATAAATGAATGAAACCTAGGGTGTTCTCAAGTCCACGCCTGACCCAATTTTCCTGCTCTTTTCCAAGCCACCTCTCATGCCGTATGTCTGACCACAGTCCCTAATGAGACTTCCTTGGTGTCACAGTCAGGTTGTTGGTGGTGTTTCTGCCAGAAAACTGCTGCTATTCAATGACGAATGGAGGGATCAGAGAGGAACATTTTGGGATTGTGTGGAATGAAAAGCACTGCTGTAAATGTACATTGTTTTCCTATAAACATAATTTATTATTCACAGAGAGGAAGATGTATAAAATGTTGAAAGACAAAGTAAAGTAGCTCAATTTTTCTTTCCACATGTTTTTCTATTAACTTTGAAAATTAATTCTTTTGCATTCCACATGATATCTAAAATGTCATAGCACAGTTCCACACTTCACCTAAAACACAGTGATTTTTTAAACTGTCTAGATAGGGAATGTAAAGAGTTTTTTAAAAATGCTTTTCCCCAAAAGATTGCATGTATTTACTTCTATTCTTCAAATAATCATATATGTAAAAACTTCTAAAAACATTACTTACTCTGGCCCATAATCAGTATTTATTTCCTAAGCAATAAATCTTCCTTCAAACCAAACAGTCTCTGTAAACACAATAGTGTTTCTTAGCAGTCACATGTGCAAAGTCCCCAAACTAGCTATTTTTAAGTTAGAACCAGCCCCACCCCCACAAATAGAATGATAAAGGACTCCCCAAGACAAAGATATTCCACTTACCAACTGTTCCCATGAAATGCTTCAATTCCCTCCACTCCATAGTCACTTATTGCCCAGAACTAATTTCCTAGCCTTTATGGAGCAGATTGTCTCTTACAGTTCCTGAGAGCTAATTGTGTGCATCTCTTCCCAACTCCATTCTGTGACTCTGTTTTGGAAATTTGAAATTGGAAATGGTGGGAATATTTATACTACAGAAACTGGCAAATGCTAATGTCCACCAACAGCTGAATGGATAAATCATGGTATATCCATATAACAGAATACTACTTAGCAACAAAAAGGAATGACCTATTGATACATGCAACAACATAGATGGTTTTTTAAATAATTATACTAAGTGAAAGACACCAGATTTGAAAACAGAATACGTACTGCATAATTCCATTATATACAAATCTAGAAAATGCAAACTAATCTATATAATCAATAGCAACAGAAAGCAAATCAGTGGCTGCCTAGGACAGACTGGGGATAGCATGGAAAGGCAGGAAGGAGGAGTTACAATAGGGAACAAAGAAATTTTTTAGGGTAATGGTTCATTATGTTGATTATGGTGATGGCTTCACAGGCTCAAATGTCACACTTAGCCAACTGAATATTTGAACATGTGCAGTTTTTCTATGTCAATTATATCTTAATAAAGCTGTTTTTAAATGTTCTTCTGTTTATTCCTATGATGACATTTTTATTTTAATAAGTGCAAACAAATGCCACTTCACTATGCAGAATCATTGATTTACTTCTCTATCTCTCTCACTAAATTCTAGGTTCCTTGAGGGCAAGAACCTCCATGAAGTCTTTCCTAGGCACATGCTTTCTCCTCTCCTGTACCCCATCTCCTTGCTCCGGAGCAGAGCATGACTCCATTCTCTGTGCTCCTGTTTCCAGGTAGGTCATGGAGTGGAGCGGAAAGCACAAAGGTTTGGAGGTCAAAATGATGCAGGTTTCACCCTCCGCTCTGCTGCTGTTCAGTTGTGTGTCCTTGGGTGTGGCAGATAATTTTTCTGAACCCACTTTGCTAGGGCATAAAAGAGGGAAGCTATGGATCCCTACCAGGAGCAGAAAAGACAGTGACTACAGTCCTCACATGAGCAGTGTGTCAGCAAAAGGCACCAAAACAGCACAGGCATGCTCTGGCTTTAAAAAAACGGCAGGCTACCTTGAAAATAATAATTTTAAATAGTGACTTCAAAGCTGTGACAAATGAGCCCTGTTGCATGAAATCTAAGGGTTCCAGGCTGATGGGAATTTCTGGAAGAAGCCCCACGAAAAGGGCTACTCAGGGCCCCTCTTTTAATGAGGATTATGAAGTCGAGATGCCCTTTGACCCAGTGTTTCCGTTTCTACTTATCTACCCCACGATGCAGTCTAAATTATCTAGATGGATATGGACTTATATCATAGCATTCCTTTACAGAGTGAAAATCTGAGCAGAATCTAAATGTCCAGCAGTAGTGATGTGGGTAAATAAATGCTCATTCATCACATTCAGGCACATACACTATGTGGCAACATGGCAAAATGACTAAGATAAAATGATCCGCGAAAAAATTAGGACAAAAAAAATTGTAGCCACACTATAATTATAACTATGAGAATAAGGCATAGATATTAAGACTTCAGAAAGCCAAAATGATCATGAGGATCATATTCAGGACATTTTATCTCTTACCATTTATCAGTGGTCTACAGTGTATGCCTATTATTTTTATGTCAACATTTCACTTTGGAAAAGATTAAGAAAGGAGGAACTGGTGTCTAAGAAACTGAGGCAGTGTCTCAAAGTCAGCCTATCCAGAGCGAAACGTGGCAGCCAATGAAATAGTAGTAAAAATAGTCAGTGCCCAGCAGGCTTTTGAAAGCTTCTACAGATCACGTTCCCAAAACAATACATGCAATTCGCCTGCATTCTGTTGAGTTGGCTTTTGGAGAAAGACAACATAAGGGACATTTGGTGACACTTCAGTTATCTAAAATGGCATGGACATATGGCATCTCATGGGGTGGGAAAGCTCATTCTGTGATCATTCCAAATCTTTAGATGCCCATTCCAGATAAATGCTATAAACTTGTGAAAAGAAGGGAGCAAAGTCTTTATCTGGTGACTACAGTTAAGATGGGCCTTAATGGTCATGAGAGAAACAGTGACCTGCAGAGGTAGCACCCACCAAGGCAGT